>NC_136936.1:18587346-18759846 GCF_949987615.1 Pollachius pollachius
CCAGTCGGAGGAGCAGGTACAGGAACAGGTACGTTGTCAGAGAGAAACATGTCAAGTTAAGGGATGGATTGATACGAGGACGGGGGGTAGAGCCAGGCAGACGGACAGAGAGGAATGAGAGAGTCTGTGAGAGAATGAGAGAGACAGAGAGAGAGAGAGAGAGAAAGAGAGAGAGAGAGAGAGAGAGAGAGAGAGAGAGAGAGAGAGAGAGAGAGAGAGAGAATTATTGAATCTCGCTTGGCTAAATATAGCTCCTCTCCAATCCTGGGTATACTGCTGAGTAAATAGGACTGTCTTGGGTGGGTCTCTGGGCACTTGTTAGAAAGACGGTGCCACCTCATCCATTACAGCCTTAGACATGGCTCATTGTCACTGACTGACACACAAACAACCACACAAACTTCACTCACACACACATACACACACACAAACATATCAGAAACACACTGTCACTCACACACATAACATTTACACTCTTGAGATAGTATGCAGTCTGACGTATTCGTCGCGTTGACACATTCAATTTGTGTGTGTGTGTGTGTGTGTGTGTGTGTGTGTGTGTGTGTGTGTGTGTGTGTGTGTGTGTGCGCACTATTCATGCGTGCAAGGCGGTGAATGTGGAGCCCTCCACTCCACTCTACCAGTGGAGATTGTGAAAGAGAGAGAGAGAGAGAGAGAGAGAGAGAGAGAGGGAGAGAGAGAGAGAGAGAGAGAGAGAGAGAGAGAGAGAGATAGAAAGAGAGAGAGAGAGAGAGAGAGAGAGAGAAAGAGAGAGAGAGAGAGAGAGAGAGAGAGAGAGAGAGACATTAAGACTGGGTTGGGAAAACAAGGAAATGGCCCTCGGGCCTCCATGTGGCCCCGGCTGCTTTGGGACCAAAACGCAACGCGTGAGACTGACGCGTAAACGTAGCCAAAGGAGTGTTACCACAGTTACTGCCAACTCGCTTTATTCAGCTTCAAGCTTCAAGTTGAGAGAGAGAGAGAGAGAGAGAGAGAATAAGGTTGGGGTGGGAAAACAAAGAGAAACAAAAAAAGAGTGGGCGTAAAGTGGTTGAGGGTGAGGGAGGAGGGGTGTAAGATGCAGTGGGAGACCAGGAGGCACAGCTCTGTGTATAGAACAAGAGAACAAACAATCCCAGGTTCCAGCCCAATGTTCTGGGAAGGAAGAGGAAAGACAACTACACATTCATTTGAACGCGTCAAATGGAATGCATTCATCTACGTTGTTGTTTTGAGCCGAAACTCTATCTTGAATCCCAAGAATGCACGCACACACACGCAGACTACACTCTTTGTCTGTGATATCAAGTAATTAAATAAGTCAGTAATTCAACAATTAAATATATAAGATCAGAAGTTATTCATTTAGATCTCAGAGATGAACCAGTCCCGGGGAGGCCGAGTGGTCAGTACTGCTGCCTGACAGCCAGAAGGTCCTGGGTTCCAGCCCTGGGGAGGGGGGGATCTCTCTGATTTGAGTATGTGTGTTCTCCCTGTGTTCACCCAGGGGGCTCCCCCAGGGGCTCCGGTTTCCTCCCACGCAACAATAGACACTCTTAACACTCCCAGGCCCAGGCTGGGGCCCTGCCACTGGAGCTGGTACCAGGGGCCTACCCCTGAAACTGGTACCAGGGGCCTACCCTGGAGTTGGATCCCAGACAGCACCCTGGGAGGCAGGCAGCTCCTAGTTCCTAGCTAGGACGGCCTCAGTGAGATTGCATTTCCTCATCAGGATTAATAAAAGTGTATCATCATCATTCAACGCCCGTTGAAGAGCAGTTATTAGGTTTTGCGAGTCATTAAATGGGTTACGTTTGGGTTGCGTTCACAGTGTCTCACCGCACGTATCAAGTTTTCGAAGAAAGCAGATACACACCTAGACATTATATAGTGCCTCCCTCATTCCCGGACTCCCGCCGGGCACAGCTAAACATCCATCCCTCTGGACCAAAGGCAACGGTGGCCCAGAGACAAAACAACGCTTTCAAACAGTGTGCGTTTTCCCGACCCAGCCGAGAGTCAGCGGGTCACCTTGCTATCTCATATGGTGTGTGCACTGCATGCTAGCTATGAAATAAAATACGTGTTGCATTCTACAACACATCTGAAGCTGGGATGAATGGTTTTTTAAATGATGGAGATGAGCTCAGACACAGACGGCCCCCTGCTGCTCAAATGAATAGAGGGAAGCACCCATAATGTGTTATGTGTGTGTGTGGAGGTTTGTGTGTGCATGTGTAGACATGTGTCGTGTGAGTGTGCATGTGCGTGTGCATGTGTGTGCATGCAAGTATGTGTTTCCGCATGTGTTTATGTACGTTTTTTTTCTCGCTGCCATGCCTGCTGTGGATGACATTTGTATTCACCCATTCACCTAAGTCCTACTCTCAATTTCCCCGCAGTAAGATCTCTAAGTGAGGCGCCGACGATATCGAACCCATGAAGGCAGAGAAGAGCTTACCAAAGAACGAACCAGAAAATATTGGGTTACCGCCGTACAAACCTACTGTTGCTGCCTAACATTTGTCTCTATAAGAAGGCATGATGTGGAAACAAAGTGGATAAATCAGCGGATTACAGTAGAGTAAACCTTCTGGTAGCCATGCTGTGGAACACACAACAGCTGCCACTCCTGGTGAAAAGCCGTCGTCGTCTTGAACGTGTCATCAATCAGGGCGACAGAGAGAGGCTGTAATACACGACAACAGACCCAGAACCTGGGGGTTTACACACATGCTCAACTTGTGGCTGGTCTGGCGTTTAGTAATGATGTGACGTGGCCAAGGCCCATCGACGGACACAGCAATATGTAGAGTAACAGGGTGTGTGTATGTGTGTATGCGTGTGTGTGTGTGTGTGTGTGTGTGTGTGTGTGTGTGTGTGTGTGTGTGTGTTTGTGGATGTGGTTGTGAATGAATAAGCATTGAAAGCTTTAATCTCAATTAAAATGCTACTTGCACACACACACACACACACACACATACACACACACACACACACACACACACACATGCACACAGACACACACACACAGCGAGTTATGGTTTGAATGTCATGTTACAGATACGCAGTCCTTCAGGCTATACCTGGCAATTAATTGTGGGACAGGGCTTGACCGCCACAGTACATGACTAATCAGTGACACAACCTATTCTTTGTGGCGCACTGGAATACCACAAGCCGACTAGGCCCTGGCCTCCTTACAGAGCCTCCAAACTACTCTGCACAGCGCCCGTACGCCTGCCAGCGGAGTGGGCTCGCCTTTTAATTGATTTGAGCAACAAAAACAGGCACTAGCAAGAGGTGCGTGTGGGGGGCTGTGTTTGTGTGTCTGCGAGTGAGTGTGTGTGGGCATGCATATTAATCGATTCAAAGGAGCAAAAAACAGGCGGTCCAAAGAAGTGTGTATGTGCATGAGTTTGTTTGTGTGTGTGTGCGCGCGCATCGCGTGTGTGTGTGTGTGTGTGTGTGTGTGTGTGTGTGTGTGTGTGTGTGTGTGTGTGTGTGTGTTTACGTTCCTGCCTGCCTGCTGAGCGTATCTATGAAGGAGGGATTATATGGTGGTTTCAGGTTGTCTTGCCAGCCCTACACACTGCTGTCAGGTGGCCGGTTCCCAGGCTCCGAGGAGTTTCGTCTCATTGCACATGTCGATTGCCCTGGTGGCAGTAAGCTAGTGCTATAGCCGCCACACATCAAACAGGGGATAGAGGTGCGACTTTAGCACAGCCACATGAAAGGGTTAAAGGCACTGTAAGCAATGCATATTTTTTTAAATAGGTGTTGAATAGCTCTATTTTTCAACAGCCGTCACTGATGTAGAGTGACTGGTCGAGTTAAATAGTTATCCCAGTCGCTCCGCTTTGCAGTAAATGGAAGACACATTTTCTGGTACCCCGTTCCAACTTTATCCAATCACGAGAGAGAACACCACAAAGAGGCGGTCCTCTCTGCACGTTCGGGGCAGGCAGCAGTATTGCATTGTTGACTGACAATGTCGGAACAGGTCCGATGCCCGTGCTCCCAGGAACGGCTTACAAGTACAAAGTGCTAAGTGAAAGAAAACAGCTGAAGAACAGAAAGCTGACAGGTAAAACAGACAGGAGTCATTTATGGTGATGTGGGGAGGAGGAAGGGGGGTGCCAACCGTAAAAATGGACAGAAAGTTAGCCAAGACGACAACAGTGCTTTTAAGGAACAGCAAAGCTTGTATTTGGCCATTTAATGATTTAACAGATCTGATAGCTACAGGGAAGTGCCATGATGGAAATCACACCATAAAAATAAAGATGTCAACCAGTATATGTACGGTGGTGTGTGAAGAAGGGTAACTTCCTCATACTTAAAACAGGATTTAGTACACCACATAAATATCATAAATTGATTAGTCTCCCCAACCTTCATGGTCATATTGAACCAACATTATTTCACAACTAATATAGACTGAGAATGTTGACTCTTAAAATATATACTTCGGATGTGAGGCTCCGTTGTACAATTGTTTCCGGACTATTATTGCAGGTTGTGCCTCAGAGACATGAGTTTAGCGACAGTGAGATTGTTTGGCTAGGTGACACAGGCATGTAATCGTTACAAAGGCACTTTAATTTGCTAAGGGCCCCCATGTGTACAGTGTCCTAGTGGGCACTAAAGCATGGCATCTCTCTGCTACAGGGGCCACCTCCCATGCCTGGCAGGGGATCCAAAGTACTGGTTCAGAGCATAGAACAGAAAGAGCCAGATAGCATTATCCCTCATACAGCCATTAAAAATACAAAATTCATGATTGACGACAGTTTACCCTCTGCAGCCCCAAGAGTGACGAAGCAAAACTTTGATCAAAGAGGAGGCCGTCGCTCTGTGTGTGTCATAGTGCTATGTCATTCTAAATCCATACGTGTATGTTCAGAGACGTGCTCATTATGCCTCGGCGTGTTCTAGATGAGACTCATGGTGGGGAAATAGCTAGCAAAAGCGAAGAGGCACAGTGTTGGTAGACAGTGAAAGCACACCTCTGCACTTTTCCTTATTCTCTTCTGCTTTATCTTACCCCTTCCTACATTTCTTTGTCAGAACAGGATTCTAAGCGTCCAGATACTGGAGTAACCAAAGCCATCTTATACCTTCTTCTCTCTGCTCTTTCTTTTCGCCATGTCGCTCAACACAAACCAATTGACCTTACACATATCTATCAATCTCACACGTCTACATGCACATCCCCTGACCTACATATACTGGACTTGTCAACCACACACACACACACACACACGCACACGCACACCCACACGCACACGCACACGCACACACACACACACACACACACCAAATAGGTGCCCAAGGGCAATATATGTAGAGCCGCCGATAATAAAAAGACAACAGAGTAAGCTATCAGCAAGTCATTAAGCAACTCAGCCAACTCAAGATTAACACCCACACACACTCCAGCAGACAAAGTTCTCTTAAAAATCCCTTATCGGACACAGCACACGCAGCATAGACATGGGCATAGCCAGCCTCTCTGCCTTGACCTAAAACAGCTCCCCCCCCCAACACACACACACACACACACACACACACACACACACACACACACACACACTTGGACATAACTGGACCAACCGTTCGCCCTCCTGCTCCTTCTCCCTCTCCCTGTCCCGCTCTCTCTCCCTCTCCTTGGCCCGGCGAGACTTGTGCAGGAGTCCGATCAGGATCACCGCCGCCCGGATCCCAGCCTTCTTGCTGTGCACACGCTCCCTGGCTGGCTCCGACATGTCTTGTGGCTCTGAGACAATCGGTCCCAAGGTTATGTAGGCTCCAGTCTCCTGGGGGACGGCTGCGCTCCCAAACACACACACACCCCCCCCCCCCCCCCCCCCGGTGAGAGGAGGCTGCCGGTAGTTCTGGTGTTGGTGCACAAGTTTCTTGTAGCGTCTTGTTTTGGTTTTGTCGCCAAAGGTGTGTCCCAACAACCCAAAAACCTGCTCTCGAGGAACACCTGGAACGGGACCAGATGTGAGGCGGCTCTCTCCGTTCTGAGCCCAGATGCAGGTCGGCACTAGGCACCTAGTGAACCAAAGTTCCCCCAAACCCAGCAGTATAAAGGTGTTCCACTCCTAGAAACCTGGATGGTGTAGCCGGGATCCCGTTCCGGCTTGTGGTTTTCCACGCTTCAATGCCACAACAATTAACTGATCCTCTGCTCTGGACAGGGAACGCTTTGCTCCTGCGGCCGATTCAAGGTTAAGTTGTATCTGTGTGCCCCCGCTCACAGCACTGGGAATCCTTGCGATGTGGCTCCATAGCACAACATGGTCCCTGAAGAGCAGCACTACACACAATGCACCGATGCAGACTGTGACACTGCATCTCTCTGTCTGACTACCTCTACCTATCTACCTCTCTCTCTCTCTGTCTCTCTCTCTCTCTCTCTCTCTCTCCCTTTGTCACACACGCTCCGGCTCTCTCTATCTCTCTCTGTGTGTCTCTTGCCTTTCTGCACCCTCCTTCCTGAATGCTAAACCCCGCCCACTCATCTCTGATAGGGCAGGATTGAGTCCAGGGACTGCCCATTTCTCTTCCCCCACCCCACCCCTTCTCCCATTTCCCTTGCCTCCTCACCTCTCCACAGTGAAGCGCTCTCATTCTCTTGCACTGTCTCTCGCTTTTTCTCTCTCTGTCCCTCTCTATCTTGCTCTATCTCTTTCTCTCTCGCTCTTTGTGTCCTTGTTTCTGCCTTGTTATTAATTTTAATTTAATCTCCCGGACCTTGTTCCATCTATGCATGAATTACTGATTTCCATTTTTGACACACCCACTAATAATGAACACGCATAGCTCAAACACAAACACACACACACCCAGACACACACACACTCACACACACACACACACACACACACACACACACAGACACACACATGCAGGCATGCATCAGCACAATGACACCTAAAAAGCGCAAAAGAGCATGCGCGCACACACACACACACACACACACACACACACACACACACACACACAAACACATACACGCATGCACACATACATGAACACACACACATAGCTTCTCGATGTGAAATCTTAATTTAAACAATCTTATCAGACAATCGCATACCTTGTTGCATTGTGGAAATTTCAATTGAATGTATTTCACAAAGGAGATAGTTTACCGACTCATCTCGTAATGCTTACATTTGAGCAGGAACCTCTGCACAGACACACACACACACACACACACACACACACACACACACACACAACCACACACACATCCTGCATCATCTCTATGGGTTTTCTGTCATCGTTTCTCTTTTTATCCATCTCTAGCCACACAAGCTTCATGCTTGACACCTCAGTCAGTGTGTGAACGTGATTGGCTGAATGTGAGCTTTTAATTACAAATCATGCAGAGCGGCCAGAGAGGTTGGGAGCAAGCCATACAAAAGCGTATTAAGTGTGGGGCGTTCTCCACTCGGCCACCTGTTCCTCTGCTGGCTGTGGCATGAAGTGACTGGCTGAATGACTTCTGAGTGAATGCACGAAAGAAATGGGAGATGCACAGAAATCAATAATGGGGATGGCTAGCCATCCATCCATCCATCCAGCGCTTCCTCCCTGCAGCCATCTATCCAGCAACATTGTTTACCTTCATGGGATTTTTTTTACCTATAGAGATTTTTGTCTTCATGGGGAATAATCACAATCATTAAAAAGTCACCGCCCTGCCACTCATTTCACTAAAGAGCTTTATCACTCTCTTATTAGTGTCAGGTGTGACGCATCGCCGCATGTTCAATTTGATCACGGGCCATTTGATTGGGTATGAATTAAAAAGGGGCGGGAGGATGTGTGGTGTGTTGGGGTGGTGATTCAGGCTTCAAGAGGAGGTGTGAAACCACAGAAACGAAGGGGGAAAGGGGAACAATCATGAGGACTCCGGCAACCAGCCGAGGCCCTAAAGTGTGCATCATCTCCGGTGCTTCTGCTCACCAACGTCTTCAACTGAGGTCAATTAACCAAATGGATCATTGAAGAGCGGAGCGGAGACGCTCCGCTCCGGTAATTGTTCAGGGGAACAGACCAAGCCAGGGGAAACAGACAACAAAGACGACAATTAACCGAGGAGTCACTGTTTCTCTCTGTGCATAAATTACTGCTGCTTCTGCTGCGTTCCTCTGTAGTGTGTGTGTGTGTGTGTGTGTGTGTGTTTGTGTGTGTATGTGTGTGTGTGTGGGGGTGTGTGCGTGTGTTTTGCTCATGCCATGGTAACAAGGCAGCTGCCAGATGCACTGCTTCACAGACCCATGAAGGTTGTGTGCCGTTTGACAACATGGGAAGAATAAGATGTTGTTTGTTCTTCTGTTTCAAGCTCTGCCGTCTCCACCGGCAATGATGTGAGCTGACTTGTTGAACGGAGCCATGTAACAGGTTCTCCCCAAACCACCTGAGGATTTCCTTCCCCCCCACCCCCACCTATTTTTCTGTGTGGGAAGGCGGTCTAATGACTGCGGGTCTGTGACAAACAACCGCGGTTAGAGAAAAACTGGAGTAGTCCCACATGGCAGGACCCACACACACACATGAGTGCGCAAACACACTTGAGCACGCACACACACACACACACACACACACACACACACACACACACACACACACACACACACACACACACACACACACACACACAGGCACGCAGCCACTTATCACTGGGGTTATGTGCCTGCGTCATCAAGGGGCCACCAGACACCTGTATCCCTTCAGTTTCACTCAAAAGCACACACACGCGTGCCGACCCATCCGCTAATGAACAAAAACACAGTTATATGACCAAGTGCAGTTCCTGTGTGCTAAACGCACAGAGAAACAACAAAACAGCCAGGCTGAGGAGCTCTCATGTAATAGACCAACCAAGTCACAATTCTCAGACTTTTAAATAGTATTATTATTGTGTGCAAAGGATTTTAACTATCTATCTATCCATCTATGAATCTATCAATCATCTATCTGTTTATAAATCAATCTAGCTCTCCGGAATGCTTACAGACCTACAGGCACACACACACACACACACACACACACACACACACACACACACACACACACACACAGACACACACCCACACACACTCACACACACTCACACACACACACACACACACACACACACACATGCCGGAGTGTCCTGTGCCGGCCAGTCGTTCCTGTCACTTCACAGTTCCTCCAGCGTCTCTTAAAACAAACAGTTGTCAGACTACCAGCTACATGCCACCTCCTCTGCAGTCCCTTCTATTATAGGGTACAAAAGCACACACACACACACACACACACACACACACACACACACACACACACACACACACACACACACACACATACACGCACTTCACTTTGGGACATGTATACACACTTTGACAAATGCATGGCAAACACACCCACACACACACACACCAAAAATGCCCTATGGAAACAGCAACAGGTCTGGAGGGCAGAGAACATACCCCCCTAACAACCTCGCCCCCCCCCCCCCCCCCCCCCCCCCCCCCCCGAGCCCTCCATATACACACATTCACAGCCTCATCCCTCATCTCTCTATGTAATTTCACTGATTGATGAGCTTATCTGAAAGGCCACGGAGCACTATGCAGTGCCCTGTCCAGCCTTCTCACTGCCCTGTGCATGTGTGGCCAATATGGCTGGAAACAATAAAGAGGGTTTTCCCATTCTAATTGATCTTCATTGGCTCTGTCATTCAATGGCCAGGACATTGAAGAGAGACAGGGCAGTAAGGAGAGACAGGACAGTGAAGAGAGGCAGGACAGTGAAGAGAGACAGGACAGTGAAGAGAGAGATAGGACAGTGAAGAGAGACAGGACAGTGAAGAGAGACAGGCCAGTGAAAAGAGACAGGACAGTGAGGAGAGAGAAAGGACAGTTAAGAGACACAGGACAGTGAGGAGAGAGCCAGGACAGTGAAGAGAGACAGGACAGTGAAGAGTAACAGGACAGTGACGAGAGAGACAGGACAGTAAGGACAGAGACAGGACAGTGAAGAGAGAAAGGACAGTGAAGAGAGACAGGAGAGTGAAGAGAGAAAAGACAGTGAAGAGAGACAGGGCAGTTAAGAGAGACAGGACAGTGAAGAGAGAAACAGGACAGTGAAGAGAGACAGGACAGTAAAGAGATACAGGACAGTGAAGAGAGAGACAGGACAGTGAAGAGAGACAAGAAAGTGAGGAGAGACAGGACAGTGAAGAGAGAGACAGAACAGTGAAGAGAGACAGGACAGTGAAGAGAGAGACAGGACAGTGAAGAGAGAGACAGGACACTGAAGAAAGAGACAGGACACTGAGGAGAGACAGGAAAGTGAAGGGAGACAAGACAGTGAAGAGAGAGACAGGACACTGAAGAAAGAGGCAGGACACTGATGAGAGACAGGAAAGTGAAGAGCGAGACAGGACACTGAAGAAAGAGACGGGACACTGAGGAGAGACAGGAAAGTGAAGAGAGAGAAAGGACAGTGAAGAGAGACAGGAGAGTGAAGAGAGACAGGACAGTGAAGAGAGAGACAGGACACTGAAGAAAGAAACAGGACACTGAGGAGAGACAGGAAAGTGAAGAGCGAGACAGGACACTGAAGAAAGAGACAGGACACTGAGGAGAGACAGGAAAGTGAAGAGAGAGAAAGGACAGTGAAGAGAGAAAGGAGAGTGAAGAGAGACAGGACAGCGAAGAGAGAGACAGGACAGTGGGTTGAAGTAGAGAGGGAATGACGTCTAGCCCAGGACCATAGTTGGGACTCAAACGTTTTTGTGGAAGATAAAGGTCCTTTTTCAATTCAAAGCATTGATTATCTGAGAATTGGTCAAATAACGGAAACATCCCTCACCGAGTCCATATCGAATCATCGTAAATCGAATGGCAACCTTGCTTATCGGAATCTAATCGATTTTGGCAAAGTCAGAGAAGGGCCGGGCGGCTACGAGACGAGAGCGCCTGCGACCGCATGGAGCCGGTCCCCGCCTCGCCGTGTGGGCTGCTGCTGCTGCTGCCAGCCCACACCGCTCAGCTGCCAGCAATACGACTGACTCTGAGACGTGACGTTGTGATGTAAATCAAATGACGTGGGCTGTGGGGAAGATTAATGAATGTCGTCTCGCATCGTTTGTCCTCGGGTCAACGCATGTAGAACGGAGGCTGTTCACCTGTTCACCATTAAGCGCATACATCTGCCGCAGACCGCATGCATTAATGCAGCAATTACACGCCTACATACTGTGTAATGCCCATACCCCCAGCCCCCCTCAAAATTCTGTATTTTCTATGTGAGATCTCTGCATTTATTAGGGAAAGGGGAAATGTATTCCCTGCATCCATTTATCTGCTGGTTAAACCTAAAAGCAGAGTATATATTGTAGAGTATATAACATGATAATACACATGAGGCCATCACAATGTCACTAATGCATGTCGTGGCTTGGGGGGCTTTGTATGAATTGTCATTTAACATCTAATTTCAACCAAAACAGCCATTTGAATGTAGTTGTGTGTGAAGTTGACGGTTTGATGATTTAATGGCGCTGTGGAGAGACCGTGTGGACGTATCTCCTTTATTATCTTCATAAGCCTTTTCTCCCCATTCTTCTTTAAAAGGATCGTCTGTCCTTTTTTCGGACCAATTTCGAAGAGCTTTTTTTCACTGCTGATGGGCCCAGTGGTAATCAGCCATCTGTAAGGGATTCCATTTTTAAAATGAGCCACTTCCAACTGTCATTCCAAGTCTCTCACTTCTCTGGGATCCCTTTGCCACCTCCTCTGCCATCGCTCTCTCTCTCTCTCTCTCCCTCTCTCTCTCTCTCTCTCTCTCTCTCTCTCTCTCTATGTCCCTCTCTCTCTTCCTCTCTCTCTGCATTCTCCACTCATAGTCATAGTTCTCCTCCTCAACATTTTCGCTCTCTCACTCTTTCTTTCTCACTTCCCCTCTCCTTTGCTCGATCTCTTTCTTGTTCCCAACATCTCACACATGAGTCGTAACCTGTCACAAGAACATAATGACTTCTAGGGAATTTTGAACACACACACAAACGCGCATGCAGGTACACACATACACACACAAACACACACACACAAACACACACACAGACACAGTGACTGTAGCCTTTGGTGCTCAGTCAGACCTTTGCCAAGCCAAACTGACCAGTTTAAAATAGCTGCAAGACACACACGGTAAAAATGTTGTCACAGGCCTGGAAAGGGCAGGGCAGGGCATGCACTCACACAGACACACGCACACACAGACACACACGCTCTCACACGCTCACACACACACACACACACACAAACATTTAGAAAAGGCTAGATGTGTGTGTTGGTGTTTGTGTGTGTCTGTGTATTGTGTGTGTGTGTGTGTGTGTGTGTGTGTGTGTGTGTTTGTGCGTGCGTGCGTGTGTGTGTGTTTGTGTGTGTGTGAGAGGGGAATGCAGCATGTGTCTGTGTGTGCTTGTGTCACAGTAGTGACCCCTAGTAGTGGCAGCTATCTCAAACGGCTAAATTTAACCTACCACCAATGAGAAATGCCATAGCATGCCATTGCATGCCGTGCATTAAAATTACATCGCTAACGAAGGAAGACAGACTGCAGACCACAAGACCCTTGCGTTTCTTGCACCAAGTTTGTTTGAAATTCCTACTTTACCATTGTTTCTTACTGTACTTTTCTTAAATTAATTTGCAGCAGGTCGACTTTCTGAGTGTCAATTTTATTTTTTCAGTGCTACTATCTCACCCCCCCCCCCCCCCCCCACACACACACACACACACACACA
Source organism: Pollachius pollachius (assembly GCF_949987615.1). NCBI lineage: Eukaryota > Metazoa > Chordata > Actinopteri > Gadiformes > Gadidae > Pollachius > Pollachius pollachius. The sequence goes on from NC_136936.1 coordinate 18,600,161, forward strand.
CACACACACACACAAACATACCCACACCCAACCCATTTTCACCAGAAATCTCTCTGAAATGGGAATGCATGTTTCAGTAAAGCCAACCTAATGGCTGGCCACAGGCTGTTTACAGTTGGAGAAATGTTTTATAACTTGATCTGCTGACCTGAAACCCTGTAACCCAAATGACTAGTTTGGCCTTGCTGTGATGCTGTGCTATTCTTGACATTGTATTAGTAATAGATATTGCTATTCTCGTGTTGTTGGAAAGCCTATACGGCTGATCCCCCAAGTTGCATATATTAAAACAGCCCGGGCCAATTTTACAGAAGCATCAACTTAAAAAGAGACTCCTCTTTTCTGTCTTTTACCTTATAGGGATGTTTTGGTTAGTATTTTCCTTTGGGGAGTAGGGCATTGTGTGTGAGTGTGAGTGTTCTCAAACTCTACTCTGGCTTTAATGTGGGCCATTAAAAAACCTTTTGGGACCATAAAGGTGATTGAGCGCTCTATTAATGAAATTGGCCTTACGCAAACATCCACACGCACACACATAACCAAGCGGGCGCACAGCACATACACACAAAAACATGCACTTAGCAACTGCGCAGTGGGGATTTCTTTACAAAGTCAGTGAGCATTGCATGTACCTGCCTGGGCGCTTCAAACAGGATAGTCTACTGAGCGTTGTTTAATGGACAAAGCAGTCTGCTACTCCACACAAGTTCTTTGAGTGACTGTAGAATTACTGCTTCATTAAACTCACATTGTGAAAGGGAACACAGTGGTGCAGTGTGGTGATCTTTGAATAACCGTGTGGGGGGACGTGCGACGTCTGGCCTGCAGGGGGAGTATGGACAGGTTGGGAGCGCACTGGATTGGCCGGGGGGGGGGATTGAACCTGGTGACGAGCAGGTGTCTGCACTCAGGTCAATCAGGGAGGCTGTACTTATGTGCCTGTTTTCTGTTATAGTAGGAGACCCGGGAGCGAACGGACCAGGGAGGTCCGGAGCGAGCGTGACACTGAGCCAGATTCACCGAGAGACGGCTAAATGGACCTTTTTGTTACCCTTTGAGATTTCTGTTCAGTTTTGTATCGCCAAATAAATCGATCTCCTGCGGAGAGAACGACAACCCCGCCTACTCTCATTCATCGAACTCGTTACACTGGAGCCCAATCTGGGGCCGCGAGAGCAGACAAATGGACCAGTCCCCGTTGGGAAATGTACTCGGGCACCTGGCCCAGATGGCCGAGAGGCAAGGCCAGCTCCACCAGACACAGAACGAGGTGCTCACGGAGCTGCTTTGCCGCCGATCGGGCCATGCTCCATGAGCTCCTCACCTCCGGCGGACGCGGCGGAGGACCCCGAGGGCCGGGACCCGCAGCCCAGATTCACGTCCCGAAGATGGGGGAGGCCGACGACGCGGAAGCCTTCCTCGAAACCTTCCAGGGGGTGGCCGAGGTCTCGGGGTGGCCTCGACCGGAGTGGGCGCACCGGCTCCTACCGCTCCTGACCGGAGAGGCGCAGCTCGCGGCCCACAGCCTGCCGGCCGGGGCCCAGCAGGACTACGACGCGATCACCAGGGCCATCCGGGACCGGCTGGGTCTCTACCCCGAGGAACATCGGCGGCGATTCCGGGCGCTGGCCTTCAGCGAGGGGGACCGACCCTTCGCCTTCGCCCAGCAGCTGAGGGACCAGGCCAAGAGGTGGCTGGTCCCAGACCAGAACACGGCGGAGGACGTGGTCGAGCACGTGGTCTTGGAAAGATTCGTGGAGGGGCTGCCGGCTCGGACCTCCGCCTGGGTCCGGTACCACCGGCCCGAGAGCCTCGCTGCTGCGGTCGACCTGGCGGAGAGCCACCTGCAGCCACCACCGGCGAGCCAGCGACCGCCGACACCGGGCCCACGTACCGGGGCGGCTGCCCCACGGCGGGAGAGGCCAACCCCGGCGCCGGGGTTGGCCTGAGCCGGAAACTATCGGACCGGGAGGGTCGGTACAGCACGGTGGAGAAGGAGTGTCTCGCCATCCGGTGGGCGGTCGGCGCCCTTCGCTACTACCTGTTGGGGCGCGCATTCACCCTCTTCTCCGACCACGCCCCCCTCCAGTGGCTCCACCGCATGAAGGACGCCAACGCGAGGATCACCCGGTGGTACCTCGCGTTGCAGCCCTTTAACTTTCGGGTCGTGCACAGGCCTGGGGCACAAATGGCCGTGGCAGACTTCCTCTCCCGCTCCGGGGGGGGGGGAGTGAGTCGGCGGCCGGATGTGACCCCGGCCGGTGTCGGGCGGTGGGGGCGTGTGGGGGGACGTGCGACGTCTGGCCTGCAGGGGGAGTATGGACAGGTTGGGAGCGCACGGGATTGGCCGGGGGGGGGGATTGAACCTGGTGACGAGCAGGTGTCTGCACTCAGGTCAATCAGGGAGGCTGTACTTATGTGCCTGTTTTCTGTTATAGTAGGAGACCCGGGAGCGAACGGACCAGGGAGGTCCGGAGCGAGCGTGACGCTGAGCCAGATTCACCGAGAGACGGCTAAATGGACCTTTTTGTTACCCTTTGAGATTTCTGTTCAGTTTTGTATCGCCAAATAAATCGATCTCCTGCGGAGAGAACGACAACCCCGCCTGCTCTCATTCATCGAACTCGTTACAAACCGATTGCCGGAAATACTGTTCAACACGGCCTAAATTACACTCTCATATAATTCCAACTCCTGCCATCAATCAAACTTGCCCTGACTAGAAATATCGTGCTGAAGAGCTTATCATTAACTTTCACTGGCAACAAATCACAGAAATGGCACACCTGGACACACAAATCATGTGTGAGGATTGGGGATATAAAGAATGTAATGGGTATGAAACTGCTGAATAGACTGTTTAGTCTAGGTTGGTAAGTCCATGGGGAGATGAGTCGTCTTGATATGAACAATACTGACTAAAGGGGTCGTGTGAAACTAAATCTCTCTGTAGCCTCTAAGTACTGTGTAACCTGAAATCATTAATGCACACTCGAACAATTCCATACGTTTAACATTTAATAGAATAGCCATGTCGAAAACTTCACACTAGAATCAATGATGAGGGGAAAACAATTGATTTTGTTTTTTTGCTGGCTGGCCTACACTGTGTCCTGTTAGAATTAACACTGAAAAACAACTGAATAATGCCAAGAATATTCAGAAGCCTTAGCCAGTCGATTTCTGCTGCAGCCACCATTGTGCGACGCGCACACACACACACACACACACACACACACGCACGCACACACACACGCACACACACACGCACACACACACACACACACACACACACAATGCACACACACAAACAAACACACCCACACAGACTTAAAAAACACAAAGCACTTGTACAGCAGATGTTTCGGTGAGGTATATATGAATAGTGACTATAGTTCTATTTTCAGACTATTTTCTGTACACCGCTAACAGTATTTCCCATCCCGCCGCACGTTACCATGGAAGGACTGTAATTTCCGTAGCAACATGACCCTTGGGAGTCGGCACGTGCAGACGACAGATGTGTGTATGTGTGTGTGTGTGTGTGTGTGTGTGTTTGTGTGTGTGTGTGTGTGTCTTTGTGTGTACGTGCGTGTGTGTGTGCATGTATGCACTTGCGTGGGTGCAAGCATGTGTAAATGCGGCAATGCATGTGTGTGTTTGCGTGCATGCGTATGTGTATGCGTGCATGCGTGTTTGTGTGTGTGTGTGTGTGTGTGTGTGTGTGTGTGTGTGTGTGTGTGTGTGTGTGTGTGTGTGTGTCAGTACCATGTGCCTTCCCAGGTAACCTGTATGTCTTCATTATGAGTGCCTATAGTGTTTCAGGCACATGGCCAAAATACTCCATTGTTGCGCTTGCAAACACTTTACACTACAAACTTAAGCTTCAAGCACTGTTGCCAAGCAGATAAGCATATTATGTAGTCATTGCTTAATGAAACCCTCACACGATCTGTTTGTTGATTAGAAGTTAGATGAAACGTGGTTTCATCACATTTTCAATTCCCAGCGTGCGTGCTGGACGTTTGGTCCGACTCTGAGAGCTGAAGAGCTAGGGCAAGCACTGGACTAGGTAGACAGGTCTGCAGGCGGCAGCCGAGTCTGGAGAACTCAGAGGCATGGAGAGAGCTGAATGACAAGGACTGGAGGTGGTTGTGGACGAGGTTGAAGGCAACGAGACTGAGTCATCGTAGTCGGCATTGATCCTTTCTTTAGTGGTAACATCAAATCTTGCTTTCTTAAAAAAAAATGTTTTGACACATGTAGCCTAACAGAATCACGATTGTGGACACAGCTTACGGACGCATACTGCGGCTGCCTACATAAAGCCTTACCCAATCATTAAGCGCAGAATATAAAAAATGAACAAAAAGAGCATTTCTGTAAATATTTTTAACATAATGATACTTTATTGAAACAAAATTGATCTCACACAACTTAGTATGACATTATAATATGGGCCATTTTTTCGTTCCTTTAATTTCTAGTTAATGCCGGGCACTTCAGGGCCCGGCCTTCTTAGAGCCTTCGTAACGCTACGTCATTCGTAACCTCTACTTTAATGGTGTGTTCCTGAATCCTCGAACGCCAGACTTCCGAGTCGAAAGTGGATCAGAAAAGGATACTTCTGATCCGATTAGAAGATGAAGAACAGCTCAATCGGAATAAATCATTTATAGGCCTACGTCTCAATCGGAATACAATTCTCTGATCAGAATATAATTCCATGCGGAATAGAGGAGGTGATGTAGTCCGCTATAATCGACATGTATACACTTATTCCGATTGGTTTGGGGTGGTAGCAGCTACTTTTTAACTCAGAGAGATGGCATCAGCGGTTGCAGTAGTTCGCAATTGGTCCGTTTGTACTTTTATGCATGCCGAACTAGACCGCTGTAAAGGAAAGTGGATTTTTGATGATGCCTGATTCACGTCTTATCACTCTACAAGTAGTCCGGTAACTTATCAACCCCAGCGTATCCGGTTGCTAAGCAACGTCAACGTCTATGGCGGACTATTTCTCTGCTGACCAACACTACGAATGGTAATCGTAGAAAGATATTGTTTCGTTTTGGCAAGGAGCCGTGTAATAAGCGGGATAATGTATAGAACGTTGCCGGTTGAAGTCTACTGTCAATGTGGCAGTTCCATGCGCAACAGGGATTTCTAAAAGGAACAGTGGCGGCGACTAGCGTCAGGAGCTGAACCATCACTACGGTAGAGCTAGGAAGGTTCTACGAGGTCTTCAGACCAACCTTACCGACAAACGACGTACGAAAGAGAGGGGGCCTACGAATGCTCGAATACTCGCTGAGATTTGGACTGTATAATCAATTGTAATGGTTTGGGGTATTTATTACATCCCTAATAGACATCATGACATGCCGCCTACGTCGCTCCTTGGCAGCCGAATGCTCCTTCAACCCCCACTCATGATGAACAAAGATCATAAGAGATATAGCAATCAGTGCATTCTAACATCATTAGCCGATGAGCCTATCTTAACGTGGGCCTTTTCACTTTTTATTCATAATACAATAATAACAATAACACTGACAGGTAATTATTTAGAAAGCCAGCTTTGTCACGCTGTGTAGCTTTTGTGATGTTATCTTCATGGTTCCTTGGCTCGGGTTACTCTGACTTTCTAGGTAAAGAGCAGGCAGGGACCGGGCTTATCAGGCCGGATGATCTGCGTCTTCCTGCCTGGACCTTGGTAACCAGAAGAGGCACAATGGCTCTCTCTCTCTCTCTCTCTCTCTCTCTCTCTCTCTCTCTCTCTCTCTCTCACTCGCTCTCTCTCTCGCTCTCTCTCTCTCCCTCTCTCTCTCTCTCTCTCTCTCTCTCTCTTTCTCTCTCTCTCTCTCTTCCGGGGGGAATGACTTCAGTGGCCGCCAGGGTCTCCTCGTCCAGGGGGCCCGGCGCTTTGCTGACGTTGTCAAACAAGACACCATGTGTTTGTCAAGAGGCAACAGATGGAGTGGAGGGAGGGAGAGACTGACAGAGAGATAGAGAATTAACTTTGAAGGGCTGGGCTCAGAGGCCCTTACATGCACACACACAGCCGTGCATAAACAAGTGTACTCACTCACACACACACACACACACACACACACACACACACACACACACACACACACACACACACACACACACACACACACACACACATTAATTGGCTTGGCTTTTCATAGAGAGGCTACTTATATTTGGAGAGTCTCTCAGCTGTTGTGTCTCTCCTACTCTTGAACCCAGGGAGGAGACTGCTGAGATGGAGCTATTGTGGAGATTCATGCATGTCAGGGTGAGACTCAGTACTTCAAACTAAGCAGACAGTCAACAGAGGCAGTCAAACTAATGGCAGCTATTCCTTTGCTATATTCCAGGGGAAACAAATCCCTTCCTCTTCTATAGCTCTTAATTATCTTACTGCAGCAGTGGCAGCATCATTGAAATGCCATCCCAGCAATGCAAACAGTTTTTTTATGTCATTAAAATGCCAGTTGGAAATGTAATATTTGACTAAGTAGGACTTTACTAAATTTAATACAAAAGCAATGACATCAATCAATCCAATGTTGAGTTGGCCAATAGACTTTAATACGTGTGTCTATTGAGCTGGCAGAGGAAAAGGCAGCAGGGAGATCACAGCATGCAGGTGTTGTCTGAGTCAGTGTGTTTTAATAGGTTCTGGGTGACTCAGCAGAACAGGCAGAACCATAACAGAGCGATGGACCAGGGCGATGGCCTTGAGTGATACTGTGGGGAGAAAACAACCAGCTTTGAAAACACATCGGCTTTACCCTTTACTGCCATCAGCACGGCTGAGAGAGGTAAGCAATTGCATGAAAATGCACACGCACACACACACAAGCACACTCACGCACGCACACACACACAAACACACAGACATGCTTTTGATTCACCTTGGCCTAAGCTTTGCAAAATGGAGGAGATAAACTAAAGAGAAGGCAGTAATAAAACTGAATTTGGGTTGCATGTGTGTGTGTGTGTGTGTCTGCAAACACGCATGTGCAGGTATGAGTGTGTGTCTGTGTGTGTGTGTGTGTGTGTATGTGTGTGTGTGTGTGTGTGTGTGTGTGTGTGTGTGTGTGTGTGTATGTAAGTCCAGGGGTATTCAGTGCAGAACCGAACAAGGGAACAGAACAGCTCTTTCTCAGGGACCACCACACAGACACAGACACAAACACAAACACACACACAAACACACACACACACACACACACACACACACACACACATACACACACACACAGCTATTAGGACCAGCTCCTACCGCCGTGGGGTGTCCACATCGGAGCCTGATAGTCGACCATCCATCAGTAGGTCTTTTGCTGTCTGCTTTAAGAACCCCAGCGCCCCAGACAGCAGCAGGGCAACAGGGGACAAAGTCATTCAGACGACTGCGATCGGGTACAGTCGCCAAGGCCCATTCACTTAATTACCTGCTCTGATGCGTCGAAATTCATTCTCAGGACACACCTTGCTACTGCTGACTGATTAAGCACACACAGTGTTTTGGCGAGGTATACGGGTGTTGTTCCCGGGGAATGTTGCACACAAAGGTTATCTGAAACCTTATAATTTTCATGCCATAGACATGAATAGTCTGTAAATAAAAAGGAAAAGTACAAAGAGAGAGAGAGAGAGAGAGAGAGGGACAGATAGAGAGAGAAAGAGGGAGAAAGACATGTAGAGAGAGAGAGTAAGGTAGAGGGAGAAGGACATGTAGAAAGAGAGAGTCAGGTAGAGAGAGAAGGACATGTAGAGAGAGATACAGGTAGAGAGAGAAAGAGAGAGAACGGCAGGTAGAGAGAGAGAGAGAGAGAGAGAGAGAGACAGACAGACAGACAGACAGACAGACAGACAGACAGACAATGTGTGTGTGTGTGTGGGTGTGTGTGTGTGTGTGTGTGTGTGTGTGTGTGTGTGTGTGTGTGTGTGTGTGTGTGTGTGTGTGTGTCACATAAGAGATCAGGCAACATTTCCCTGTTGGGGATCCACTGATTTGACATGGATGGATAGGTAACAGCTGCCAGGAAAAACAAATGCTTAAGCCTGTCCATTCACATTAATCCATGCGCGTGAAGACGAGGAGGGAAGAGGATGAGTTAGGTTCAGGGTTGTTGTTCCTCAACTTGCTTAAAGGACCAAATGGTCCAAACCTTCTGGGATTTTCCTAGAAAATAGCCATGCTTGGCGTTCCCATTTTAACAAGAAATAGAGGTTATGACCAAGAGCGTTTTTTATTTTGATTTTAGGGGCAAATCCCGAACAGCAGAAGGTTGAATTGCTGTAAAGAATGGCAACACCCTGCTGTTCAAAGCTGACAACAGCACACACAACCATGGGATTGTCAGCCCATATGAGATAGACAGCTGTTACTAACACAAATCCATAACCCATGTAATCAAGTGATGGACGGCCATAACACCAGAATATGGGTGCATGTTTAGAAATGTTTAGATCAGCCAGTGGGTAAACCATGAATATATCTAAGATTGGTTGGTAATTTCTCACCGAGGAAAAGTCGAGTTTCAAAAATGTCTTGCTTGAATGAAACTGTGTGTTATGTTGTTATGTTGCTGTAGTCCCATCCATTGAAGTTAAATTATTCAGTGATATATTTGAAATATGTGCACTTGAATATCATAGCGTGCAAAGTTGTACTGGAGAGTGTGTGGCAGTTGCATATAGACAATTTGTTTGGACAGTCTAGTGGTTAGGCTATTTGACTCCCATCTTCTGTGTTTGAAGTCTAATTTCTGTCCATGCTACCTGTATTAGTCCCTGAGAAATACAATCACTAGGTTACGTTTGATAAAAGCTTCCGCTAATCGACCACAGTAATAATTGTAATGATTTGTATTGAAAAGCTGTATAAAGAGGCATCCATGATATATTGAGTTTAGGGCCAAATACCCCAAACATCCAGATCAGAGCACCCTTAAACAATACAATAAAAAGGAAGGGATGTAATCTAAAGTGTAAAGCTGAAGAGCCAAGAAAGGCGGCCGACCTGGAGGTCAGTGGCATGCAGCTGGGAAACAGATCCACCAGACACACACATCCACAGGGTGTTTTATCAACACGTATGTGACTCTGTTTGACTCTGATTCCACTGTTGACTGGAGGGGTGAAGTTTTGAAGTGTCTCAGTTGGTTCGGTCAAGGTGATCCAGAGGCACTTGTAGAAATTTATCGACCACTTATGCCACGCGATGAGGCCGTGGAGGAGGACATTTCACCAATTTTACCATTAGGATTTTAATCCAGAAGGAAGTTAGACTCATCAGAATGAGCTCTGACCGTCGCCTCCCACGTCACTGTACACCGGAACACATCGTCAGGATGAAAGGCGGCATTGTTCACTGATGATGTTGTCTTACTCAGGGAGCAGAAGAACCTGAACACATTGTGTCATCTGCTCAGCTCTCCACATATTCAGGTCCTCCCAGAGATGGAGAGGAATCCATGAAACCGAACACCTCAGATCCAGGAGCATATATGAACACTTCTGGCATGGGTGGAGAGAAAGTCTGAAAAAGCAGGATAATCATCCAGGTGGCTTCGGCTTCTAAGGCTGAACAGTTTTAAAAATGTAAAGTTTTTAAAAAGGTTTTTAAAAATAAAAATATAAACGGAAAAGCTAATTATTTGAAGAATATGTACTACGAGGATGGAAGTCGTCTCTTCCAAGAAGGAAATATCGATCATCAAACGGGATTGTTTGTTTCAGAGCAGTCATCCAGACTGGTAGTGAGCTCGCAATTTCTTCTGATCAGATTTCTTTCTTAAAGTTCACCACTATGCCAATCAAATGTCAGGATGACGTGCGTACATGCACCGCTGACCGTGAGTCGCCTTGGGAGAAATGCCTCTGCTAAAACAATAATTGAAAATCGAGCTTGGGTAGTTGATCAAATGCTATAACCTGAATGTTCAAAGACTCCCACTCTATATACGCTCTATATATACAGCCTACATGTCCGCACAACCCCATGTTTAGCGTTCTCTCCGACTTGGATGTCTGTGATAGTATCATGGGTTTTTAATTGGTGTTCCGGAGACCCTCTCTGTCCGCTAGTCAGCATCTCTTTGACTCCTTGCTCTTTGTGCTTCTCCAGTTTCCACGGGGGCCAAAGTGCCACGGATTACTCATAGAGCTAAATTCATTTCCTGCTTTCTATGTTTGTCTGGCCGACTGCGATGTGGGCTGACAGCAGGTTAACTCTGCGCCACACGCACGCGGCCAGGCCTTACACGCGCACACCCACACACACACACACACACACACACCCCCACACACACACACACATCAAGCACTGTTGCTCAGACTACTTTGATAAATGTAGCTTCACAAACTGCTATTTGCTTGCTATCTATAACTCTATTTCTAGACAAACATTGTTTGGCTCAATTGCCTTACTTGTGTACAAGGGAGACCAAAATGGTTCTGTTGACAATAATTTGACCACACCAGTATCAAAACATGCTTCCTTCCCCCATGGAACTTGCAACAGGTAACACGCTGATTTTTAGCATGTTAGGTATAATACAATCATAATGCACAATGCAATCAAATCCTATGCTCGTTGCTGAAATCATTCCAGTTTCCTGTCGGATTCAATCTGAAAAACATTTCTTATTGGCCCATAACCTCCACTCCCTGTCAATAAGTGGACCACAAATCTCTGCAGTGCATCAGAGCTTATTTTTATTGCCTAGCAACCAGGCACTGTTTATGAATAGGTTTGACCCAACAGGGTTACAGGAAGGGCAATGACTCCAATGTATGGATGCTCTCATGTTTTATCTTCCATCTCTAGAACACACACACACACACACACACACACACACACACACACACACACACACACACACACACACACACACACAAACACACACACACACACACACACACACAAACACACACGCCATTTCTGAAAGGTTAATCTCGAGAATACATTGAATAAAAATATTTTCTTTCAGGACCCTGCACTCCCTTTTCTCGGCCTCTTTGTCAAAGCAGCTCAGCGTCAGTCCGTCTCCGCCTCTCTAAATATCTCATGTTTCTGTCTTCACCTTTATCAGTCTCAATGGCCAACCCACCGGGCCTGCTCCAGGCCCACTCCTAAAGCCAGGCTCTCTCTCTCTCTCTCTGACATGTTAATATCAACTCTTGATATTGTGTGTGTGTGTGTGTGTGTGTGTGTGTGTGTGTGTGTGTGTGTGTGTGTGTGTGTGTGTGTGTGTGTGTGTGTGTGTCTTTTCTCCAAAAGGAGGATGTCCAGGTGGAATACTGACAGACTGACTTTCTGGCCAGCATTCTAAAGGGCCTGTCCATCTCATTTTATTGCCCTTTTCTATAGACACCTCAATCCTGCTCTTTTCTTCCAGCATATCTTCAAAATAAACACACACACACACAAACACACACACAAACACAGACACACACACACACACTCACCCGCACACACACACACACACACACACACAAACACACACACGCATACACAACTTGCTACTACTTGCCCTCTCATCAAACAACCTTGTCCTGCCTGTCTTGTACCTGGCAGCCATTTTCTACAGATGAGACGGAGAACGATTGGCCGCTGATGCTTGTTGAGATATAGATGGAGATATGGCTGAAACTCCATTGTGATGAACAAAAACACACACGCACACACACACGCTTGTTTTTGTTGAGTGCTTGTTGAGTTAAAGATGGAGATATAGCTGAAACTCTCCTGTGATGTCGCACACACACACACACACACACACGCTGGTTTGTTGAGATGTTATAAGTATTTGTATAGCTTAAAACTCTATTGTGATAAACACACACACACATGCTGGTTTGTTGAGATATAACTATTTGTTAAGCTTAAAACGCCATTGTGATTAACACCACACGCTGGTCTTCGTTGGAGCATCCATGTGCACTAGCCATCGGAAGAAAACGAGCAGAGCATCTCATTTGGTTTCCCGAGGCAACGCTTTCAGGTTGAGTGAAATTGAGCAAACACTGGTTTCCTGGTGAGTGATGGGAAAGGCAGACGTGTGGCGCGCGGTCCCTCCACTTCTTCTCCGAGTGACTAAAGCATTGAGGGTCTGAATGTTCAACGCGGTGAAACCCCAGGGACAGCAAACTGAATTTAGAATCACCCAGGTGAGCTCTCATGTGGGCTTCCTAGCAACGCACCGAAATACAGCAAAGATAGTTGAGGGATACACCTCTAATTTCGTTCTTGGCACCTGTCTACTGCTGATGTTTGTCTTTGATGCTGTCTCTGCTGCGTGCGTGCGTGCCTGCGTGTGTGTGTGCGTGCGCATCGGTGAGTGTGATGTGCGTGCGTGTGTGTGTGTGCGTGCGTCGGTGATTGTGCGTGCGTGTGCATGCGTGTGTTCGCTGTTTACCTTATCCGTGTTTCTCTCCGCTCTTGGAACATTTTGCCTCTTAATAGGTGAGGGTCGGCTTTATGAGCCCTTAACTGTCAACACACGGGCCAGATGGTGCATTTGTGAGTGTGTGTGTGTGTGTGTGTGTGTGTGTGTGTGTGTGTGTATGTGTGTGTGTGTGTGTGTGTGTGTGTGTGTTTGTGTGTGTGTGTGTGGGAGAGGGGGGGAGTTGGAAAGGAAGGGGAGTGAAGGGAGAAGGCAAGAAGTAAATATTTGTCAGAAGGAAAAGTAGGCAGCTGGATGTCTAAGGGGCATTAGGTTTTTTAACACAGCGGTTCTCAAACTATTTTTACCACTGTATCTAGGATATGTTTTATCAGCCCAGTAACTAACTTAATTGTAATAGGGCAATATTCAGATTAAACCAATTATTCGTAACTTATATAAAAACAAAAATAATGGACGCATTTTATGCCTTTCCCAAGTACCCCTTGCAAACCCCTACTGTAGAGGTACATGCACCTCTAGGGAAGGGGTGCATGTACACATACCCCCATGTGGGAATCACTGGTCTAAGACACACACACACACACACACACACACACACACACACACACACACACACACACACACACACACACACACACACACACATTTGCGTGGTGTGCCTTGTTCATGACAGGGAGAGAATGGGAAAGGAAAACTGAAACAGTGAAACCGGTGAAAGACAAAGATGATATTTATCTAAACTGGGGGAAGCTGTTATCTTGCTGCCGCTGTTGTCAATGCCAGGGGCGCCACTTGTACAAGACACACATGCAATCTAGCTTGTCACAATATTCCTGGGCATTTTCAAGCAGAGGAAAAGGAGACTCGGATGTGAAATGGATGGCTCCGCGTTTCACAGACTCAAGACACAAACCGAGCACAATGCCGAAGCTGACGGACGGACGGAGGGACTTGACAGATGGATGGAGACATTTAGATCTTTGTTATAATTTACATAAACCTGTCAGAATCCCATAATGAGGGGGGCACCGCGCTCTCCCCAGACTTGTTTTGGGGGTAGGGGTACATTTGTTTTAACTTACTGTATGTTTCAATTTCATCTAAACATACAGAAACCCACACATGTGCACATGCATAAACACATGTGCACGTGCAGACACACACACACACACACACACACACACACACACACACACACACACACAGACCCACACACACACACATTAGTGTCCATCTTATGAAACCAGAGCTTTTCGACCACGGTATCCTACAGAGAAGGAAGATTGACATATAGCTGGAACATTACTGTGATGAAGATGCAAACACACACACACACACACACACACACACACACACACACACACACACACACACACACACACACACACACACAAAGACACACACAGCGACGTCCTTGGGGGGGGTAAGTTAGGATGATTCCAGGGGCGCAGCACTGACTGCGGCGCCCCACTGGAACTGGTATTATTACAACTATATGCAAGTAAGTTTTGGCGAAATATTTATTCATATTTCTTTTAATTTTATTTTTCGGATTAAATCCTCAAATTAAATGAACATGTGGTTTGTTTCTCCATTTTTACAAAATCATTAGAAAGTCTTCACCCTATTATCACCCCTCTCATTTGTCATTATTTGGTACGGACCAAGTCTTACGCTACTGCAGAGCAAAGTAGCAAGGCAGATCGTGGTGAACCAAGTGCAGTCACACTAGCAGTCTAAAGTCAGTTTGTGTGTATGCCGGTCGGTGAAATGAAGAAGTCAGGTTGTCAGGGCAGGAAAGTGAGGAAAGAAAGAGAGGAAAGAGCTCAAAGGGGCCGACAGTTGGTCACCCAGTTTTTTTACCAAGAAAGGTATATTCCCTCCCTCTACACTTTCCAAACAACCTGATAACAAGCCTAGCCTAGCAGCTAGCACTACTGTAGCTAAAATAATTACAGTCTGCACTGGATGATAAAACTGAAAAGATTTGGATTGCATTACCATAAACATGATATCCAATAGCCTACCTATCTACAAATAGCCTACATTGTTACTGAAAAGGAAATGTCAGGTGTAATGTGTAATGTTGACAAATGTAAGGGATAATGCCAGACGAGGTGTCCAGTGAACCGTCCTCCGCGGTTGCTTCCGCGAAGTCCATTCATTTCTGTTAATGGACACCTCGAAGGGCATTATCCCGCTTTATACCATGGTCACTTACAAAAGAAATAAATATTTAATCAATTTAAAAATACTTTAATGTGTTTTAGAGTTAAAATCGTGAGGTTTTTTTTTTTTTTTTACAAGTCGAGCAGACTATTTAATATCTCCCGTATGCAGGCGTTGCAAAGCAACGTGGCCATAGCGTCAACGTCTTTCCTAGGTGTCACTTTTTAACCTACACCCTTCAGTCAATCAGAATCGAGAATTCACCCAGACCATGGTATAAATGGAGATAATGCAATGATTAACATTCCATACTGCTTGCCAGCCATAGCATGATAGCTGTTGACATTAGCTAATGAAAACTGCCCTCATGCACAGATGCAGCCCCAGGATATTCTGAATTATATGATGTATCTTAGAGTCAGGGCCCTCTTCAAGCCATGATGAACCCACAGAAGAAACCAGTGAGGTTGAAATAGAAGAAGGGGAGAAGGAGGACAGTCTAAGAAGAAGCAGCACTGATGAGGAAGTGGAGGAACCAAGTGAGGCTGAAATGAGGGACATGTCAGACAGATGTGAGCCACAGGCAGATGAGCCACATGTACTGGTCTCAGACCCAGATCAGCTGCTTTCTGTTGACCCAGGTTTGTGGCCAGCAAGATTGACTGACAATGACAGGGCAAGTATTTTCAGATAGATTGCTGTTAGGGAAGATGAGGAGATGCCCAACGATGGAGAGGGAAAGCCTTTCCCTGATTTCCTTAAATATTCAAAGACACCAAATGGCAGGGTAAAGGTAAAGAGGGACTGGTTAGTCCATAGCAAGAGTTTCAATGCACTTTTCTGCATTCCCTGTATCCTTGATGATGATAATGACTACCCAATTTTGACCCAGTATTACCCAATATTTAATGATTATAAAATGTGAATGAATATATAATATTTAAAATGTATATATGTTGGGGGGGGGGGGGGGGGGTCCATAACTGAATTCTGTCAGGGGGCCCAGAATTCCTAGGGACGTCCCTGGCAACGCCTATAGAGACATCTTATTACCCCGCCTAAGGGATTTCAAGAGACATTATTTATCCACATGGGTGACAATGACAATGCAAGCTAATTATTGCCTTTTTTCCCCACTTGCACTGCACTTTGATCAACTGGAAAGGCAGTCTGGTTGCTAGGCTAGATGCTCCAGTCCCTTTCACCATGGAAATCACAAATAGTGGACAATCCCACAGGCAAGCATCACCTAATGCTGCCATAGCAACTGTCTTCTGTTCCCTATATGGTTCATAATGGAAACAATACAAACACATAAACAAAGTAATATGCCACTGTCTTCATATATATATGCAAGTGATGATAGCTCACATTGATTAAAAGTCTGGATTTCAAAGGCATATAAACATTGAACCGTGTGGAGCCGTTTGCAGTACAGATTCAACAGGTAAAACGTAACAGGTGGCGGAGAAACAACCTTATGTCAAGGGAGACGGTAAACTACCGCTCTCTAGCGGTCATTTTAATTCACTTGACTGTGAATGTTTTTATGATGGGTTACGATTTATGTATTGAGATACATGACTTAAAAAACAATAATTCTAAAACCATTAAGGATACTTTGAAATCTAATTACCTAAAACGAATTATCTTCCTCGTAGGCCTTAGCGCAAGCAATACTTACATATCATAGCCTAATTGATTTGTATTTTGTGCAAACTGAACTTTTGCAATATAACAATTTGGAGAGGAATAATGACATTATTGTTTGCATGAATAGAGGGCACGAGCATCGAAAAGAAGAGAGGATGCCAGTTGACTGCTGCTCGGTAAATGTTACGAGGTCTCCCTCTAGTGGTTAAGACGCGGATGACTCCTGATGTAAGGAAGCCTGTTAAACACGCAGCGCCATCACATATCCCCTTCGTGATGCAATGAGAAATAAATTCAAAGGTCAGCATGCAATTTTTCGATGGGGGTTTACGCCTATTAAACAAATCACCAAGCTGCATTTTTCATAGCGTCAAGTGTTTTGGCTGAGGAAGTGTGAAATTTCCTGACCACAACTTACTCGGAAGGGTGGAGCATCACACCTCACCTTCCAATGAACTGAACCTCTTTCCAGTCTGGTTTCTCTACCTGTTTTCTCACAGTCACACCCAACCCGGAGTCCTATGTGAACATTGTTCACATGGAACGTGAGAGGAAGTGAAGTCATTATGGAACATATACATTAACAGATGCAGGATGCACTCTGTAGGATTCTGTGGTCTTCAGTGTTTAAGGATATCGAGAGCAGCGCCTCCTTCGGATATGGCGAATGCACATAACTGCAGACACAGGACAGATCCTTGCCAGGGCATTTTGCATTGTTAATCTGCAGACCCTTTACCATCAGCCGGCGGACAACGCAGAGACGACATTATACAAGCAATACCGATAAAATACGAACGCAAGCATGCATTCACATCTGAGTTGTACGACTGCAAGCACATGCATACGCAAACACAGACATACAAACACACACACAAACTGTTACACAACACCATGATAAACATGGACTTCAAAAGAAGAAGTGACTGAAAAGTCACGATAGATACTACGCGAAAGATGAACGCTGTGCTGTTTTGCTGTGTTAGCGGATAGAAAGCTATTTAATGTTTGAAGGCACACTGTAAATCAATATAATACACACGGAGGATTGCCGCACTATGAACCTGTCAAATCAATGCTGAGTAAACAGGCTCTGGCCGTCCTCCGCTGTTTTCACAGCGGAGTACGTTTATTACGGCTCTGGGGCAGGACGATATTACACGTGTGCTGTTTGTTTAGTGGCCCTACAGTAGTCTATGGTTCTGTAATACAGAACCCCCGCGCAGGAAGAGTAAATGCCAGCCTCCAGAAATAGCCGTGATCGGGTGGGACTTTTCCGTGACGTTCGGAGAAAGATAACACTAACACCTGCCCTTAATTTAGGCTATTAAAAAAAAGGAAGAGGGAATATGGCTCAAGAAGTTAAAGTTCAAAGAGAAAGGACAGCAATTCATTGAGATAATGATTTTTTCGTAAAATGTTAAATTGACTCTGTTTAACCCATATTTTCTGAACATAATGCTGCTTCTTTTCTATTGTTTCAAATCCTCATCATCATTTTCCAACATGGATATGTCAAATTAAGTGTTAATCTAAACCATGAAATCAATCTCATCGTCATCATTCTATCTGGATCAATGCTATTTTAAATTTGCAAGTCTGCAAGTTGTTTCCCCATGTGCATGTATGTGCGCATGTGCGTGCGTGCATTCGTGTCTGTGGGCGTGTGTGTGTGTCTGTGCGTGTATGTGAGTGTGTGTGAGAGCGACCGCACAGATCACACCCACTGGCAGCTAGTGGGAGGTCACAAGATCAGTCAGAGATAAGGCAGAACTTGAATGATCCCGCCCATGGGAAATTGTGTGGTTGCTGTGGCTACACACAGAGATGCAAGAAGATCTGACCATGGATGACTCCATCCACAGGGTGGTATCAGAAGCTTGGTAGAATCTAAAAGTTATATTTGAATCTGGCTTTCGACTCAGTCCCCATATCATCATTAAAACTATGACCACAACAGCGTTTCTAATAGCTAATAGCAAAGGTCGATCAGCAAAGTCACAACTTTTCTCTGTTTTGGGACCTCAGTGGTGGAACGAGCTTCCTACCGATGTCAGGACCGCAGAGTCGCTCACCAGCTTCCGCAAAAGACTCAAAACTCACCTGTTCAGAGTTCATCTCGACTCTGCATAGAAACCAATGCACAGCCACCATTGAATGTTGTACGTCCTGGCACTTGTACATTGCACTTATTCAAGGTACTTAATTGTGTAGCATCTACAGTAGCTGCTATCGCTGCTTTACATGGGGAATGGGTTAGCCTAGTGATTGTAATACTTGCACTTGGTTCTATGAACGTCTTTACTGTACCGACAGCGATATATTGTTTCACTTATGACAAATGTACTTATTGTAACAAATGCACCTATTGTAAGTCGCTTTGGATAAAAGCGTCTGCTAAATGCCCTAAATGTAAATGTAATAGCTGCTAATTGCTGTGTGTATCGCATTAGCTCAGTGAATATATGTAGGATGAACCATCCCTTTTTTAATCACTATGTCGTTATGCAAGCACCTTTATACACCACATCCAATTCAATTCGCTCCGATCTTCCCTACATTGCCACCTCTCACTACTTTGAGACGTATGATGTGTTTCCTTGTCATTAAAGTACCGCGGTTGAAGCTTCGGTACCAGAGACTGCAACACGAATCCTCAGATCCAACAGATAAACAATAAATACGATACAGCACAAACCAATGAAAAATGCAAGCACCACACCGCAGCTTCAACTCCAACCTGTTATCTTTCTCCCACAGGATATTAATAACACATTTATATTGCACGTATAATTGACAACGCCGCCACCACCAGGTGCCTACATGGAAAGAAAAATATTCAAACAGAAACAAAAAAAAACAATAAAATAGAGACATACATTGAAATTGGAAAGAGAAGCTCTCTTGGTGAAGCCGATGAAGGGATTAAAGGCAGAGACTTACCACAGTTTGCGAGGCATGGTAATACAGTGTCTATCAGGGACCTTCTGTGATGCAAACACCTTCGTTTCTGATTCCCTACCGCCTCCCAACCCCCCCCCCCACCCCCTGCTCTTTCTTCATTTGCTGTCTGTCTGTCGCTGTCTGGTCCATGTCTTTAATCCTCCATCCACTCAATTCTGCCCATTTGTTCTTTCGTATTACTCATTCAGAAGAGCCACCACTTCACACCAAAGCACATACACTCTCACAAATGCACATACACGCACACAACAACCTCCGTGGCTCTGATTATGGAGGGATTAATGAGCTGTTGTACTTTGTGATGCAAAAATACCAATTGTAGAAGCCAGCGGCAGCGGAGGAACAGAGGTAAACGAGACAAAACCACAAGCAATTAATCCCAGAGCGTACTGAGAGATAGAGAGTGAGAGTGAGAGAGACACACAGACACACAGAGACAGAAAGACAGAAACAGACAGAAAAAAAAGAAAAACTGAGAAAGAGGGATAGAGGGAGCGAAACAGACAGACCGGGAAAGAGAGACAGACAGAGCAGAGAAAGGATCAGAAAAATAAAAGGAGTAAAGGCAGGAGGGTGACAAAGAGCAGCGGGGGGGGGAGGGGTCAGGAGGGGGGAATAGATAAATAAATCAAAAGCCGAAAACAAAAGATGAGAGGAAGGCCACCAAGCTGCAGACGCTGCCAGAGCCGTACCTCCTCCAGGCCTCCTTCTCTTTTACTCCCCACTCCCCCCCCTCAATACCCCTCTCCTCTTCCATTACGCTCACCTGGCACTCACAAAGCCTCCCACAAAGGACCTCAACCCAGTCCGCCAAGCCTGGACAAAGGTCTAGACTAGAGGCAACAGGGGGAATCAGGGCAGGAAGAAGCTTCAAGGTAGCTTGTGTCAGGGTACAAATGCATGTCGCATGTAAACACGTTCCGGTCCATTGACAGCTCCATCCTTCCGACCCTCCCTCCAGTCCAACCCCAGCCTCCAACCCCCCCACCAACCGACCCCACAACCCAAGCTAGCCACTGCATTGAGCGGCTCATCCGTCCATCCCCCACCCACACACCCAGCAATCAATCCAACCGTTTGTCTCTGGATCTATCCAGCAATTAATTCAACTGTTCGTCCCTCGATGGGGGTCAGTGGGGTCAGACATTAAGAGAGACTGGCAAGACTAATATATCAGTCATCAAGCCCCGAAGGATAACAGCAGAAAAGGTCAAGGGCCAAAAAGGAGGTGCAGCCTTACACATAGACATTCTCTATCTTTCTCCCTATCTCTATACCACTCCATCTCTGTCTCTCTCTCTGTTTCTCTCTCACACACACACACACACACACACACACACACACACACACACACAAGGCTATAGTGAGGGTAGTGTGGGACAGCAGCAGTAGGAGTCACGACTCACTCATTCATATTCACCACACACAGCCTTATGACACCTAGGCAGGATTTACACACACACACAAAGATAGATAGATAGATTGATCAACAGAGAGAGAGAGTGAGGGTGAGAGTGAGAGAGAGAGAGACTGACAGACAGACAGACAGACAGACAGACAGACAAACCCACAGACTGACAGACAGTGCTGAAGACCTCTCCTTAGGGAGGCTTGCTCCTTTATTTCACCATCCCTGATTGACGTGCACGAGTGATGGCGGCGGCTGCATAGGTGGACATTTACTGTGAGCAGGCCATTAAAGAGGTAAACGCTATTGATTCAGCCTCACCATATTGTCAAGCATGAAATGCGCATCTCACTGCAACCCCTTATTTTGTCACGTCGACTACAACTCCAGCGGCAACGTCGCAATGCTGGGTGTCGGTTCAGGTGTTGTTTTCCCAATTATAGCGTGAGCCACCGTAGGCCCAACAGTGTAGCCCCTGGCAGACCTCGGATGCTTTTTTGGATAAAAATAGCATGGCGATTATAATTCCACTTGTTTCACATGCCACCCAAAGACATAGGGTATCTCGTTGCCCGAAAGCAGCATGATGAACAAGAGTGTTGCGTAACACCATTACATAAGGTGGTAACTATACAAAAAGAAACGGCATCAGCACAACGTACACAACAAAATAAAAGCAACAACATGGCTGTTTGGGGAAACCGGAATGTGTTGACAATCGCGCGTTTTCTCTCATCTTTGTTCCTCCACATCCTACGCATGCAGCAGGACACCCCAGCCTGAGCCCCCTGCCCCCTGTTCTCATTTAGTCTGAAGTACCCCCCAAGCTGCGAATACACAACAATATCATCACAGTGTAACGAAAAACCCAGGCACTTGATGCCTTCCCCCAGTCGCCAGGGAGCGGCTCTGAGGATAGATCCTGATGAAGTCTGGGACAGGTGACAGTGCAGTTCTTTCTCAACAGAACCAATTGTTTAAAAGCCCTCCTTGTGGTGTGTTTATGCTCCGTGGGTGTGGTACGAGTTTTCTTGCAAATTGTAAAAATGTTTGTAATGAAGACTCCTTCTACAATAAGCCAATGAATTGCTGTTTGAATAGACTTTATCACATTCTGGAGTTCTTGAAGATTTTAAATACCCTCTCCATTTTATTTGCTGTTTAAGTACACAAACGTGTCCCACTTGGGTCCCCTGCTAAAGAAAAAAACAGTAAATAAATGATAAAGGTCTTACCTGGCTTTTAGGGCAGACAAACTGGACTTGTCGATCCTAGAGGAAAGAGAGAGACATAGAGAAGAGAGAGAGAGAGAGAAAGATAATAGCTGAAGTACTGTGTTCAAACTGATTAACGGCAAATATCAAAATGGCGTTTCTTTCAAGCTGCATTTGATGTACAGTTTCATTCGAAAGATGATGAGTCACTGTGACCGTAACACAACATAAATAAAGTAGATGGACTGTAGGCCCATTGGGTCTGTGCCCCTCAATCCAACAGAACCCCGTGTGTGAGATGAAGGATGACTACCAATAACTCAGAGAGGACAAGGAGGAAGAAAAACAGTGTTTTGTGATAACGCACTTCTTGCTAGAAGGTCACCTTTGGTAACTCTGACCAAGACCAGTTCCTTGACAGGGTTCACCTGGTGTATGTGAGGGACGGCTACACGCCTCAGCTCTCACTGTGCCAAGTGAAAACACTCAGCATTCGTAACATCAACAACCACACAAATCACCCTGTTGATAGTGTGCCGCATCGTTTTATAAATACATTCACCAGCTCTCTATAATTCTCCTGGATTTTTAATACATGTGTGTGAGTGTGGCTCTTTAAACACGGCGTAAATGTAAATAGGTCATATTTATTTGAATGGCTTGTAATGTATGGTCTGACACACACTGATGACAGCTGTCTGTATAATCTGTTATGCTGTGCAGGGCAAGGAGCGTTAGACCGGGGGGGGGGGGGGTAGGACTCTGCTTTCACTCTATTGAGACAGTGTTTCAGTAATATCATTCATTTGGAGATACTTTACCACGCAGGATGCAGCCTAATTTCTCACACCCACACACACACACACACACACACACACACACACACACACACACACACAACCACACACACACACACACAGGTACATGCGTACAAACATACACAAACAAAAATAAATACACCCACACGCACCTACAACCTAAGCGTACAAACTAACTACACCTAAACTATGAACACACACACACACACACCAAACACACACACACACACACACACAAACACAACCAAAGAAACACCTACACAACACACACAAACATTCCCACACCCTCACCTATCCCCTCACACAAACAGACAGGTTTACTGTTCTCGCTCTTGCACCCT
The DNA here is from genome assembly GCF_949987615.1 of Pollachius pollachius. Classification (NCBI taxonomy): domain Eukaryota; kingdom Metazoa; phylum Chordata; class Actinopteri; order Gadiformes; family Gadidae; genus Pollachius; species Pollachius pollachius. The sequence continues at coordinate 18,623,159 of NC_136936.1, forward strand.
CAAGCTTGATGTTTTAAATATCTTTTGAAATGTTTTCCAGGGGCTCTGAATAGCGCATCCCCAGTCCACGCCTCACCACAGCACCAGCACAGAGGGCGGCTTTCACTTGTGCGACCTGTGTCCTTTTTTTTATCAACACCAGCAGTGTTGTGTGACTCCTGATTAATTTGCATCTTAGCTTCAATGACGCTTCATTAGCGTCATTGACTTTCCATAATACTCCTGTGGGGCAAAGAAAACGTAGCTAGTAAATGAACAGTTGAACTCTGACTTTGACTAAGAACAGTCTCTAGAGGACCAGTGTGAACACGGTGGCGGTTCTCCCCACACAGCACACAAAGTGTTCCCAGCGCTCCGTCCACCGTCTCCTCTCGACTCGATGTGCATCCTGGCCTTTCGCGCGTCAGCTGCTGCCTTGAGCTGCTAGGAGGCTCCAGAGTTAAAGCACTTTTCTCTGCAGGGGGGGTGCAGTCAGCATGGCTAACTTGCATGCTTTTACCCACGCGGAAAATCTACTTTTCAGCAGCACATATAGGTGGCTGCAAAAGGTGCACCTCACGTTACCTACGAAAGACACACCCTCTGCATGGGTGTTGTGTGTGTGTGTGTGTGTGTGTGTGTGTGTGTGTGTGTGTGTGTGTGTGTGTGTGTGTGTGTGTGTGTGTGTGTGTGTGTGTGTGTGTGTGTGTGTGACAACGTCAGGAGACAAAACCGCCTGTGGATTCTCAGTTAGTCCCTCCAGCATGGAGACATCATAAACTGAAGCAGCAATGCTCACACACACACACACACACACACACACACACACACACACACACACACGAACACAACCACACACACACACAATGTTAATCAGAGGGAAAACTGTTAGAGGTAAGACACTCCACCCATCCTTCCTCTCTGGAAATACTGTATTTTTGCACCGTCTACACCCAGAGTACCTCACAAAATGCACAGAAACATACACACACTCACACCTTATACCTTTGGGCAATAATATGTAACTATGCACACTCATCACACACACACACACACACACACACACACACACACACATAAACACACCACCTTATAGTGGGGGTCCGATGAAAAGGCCACCTACCATCCGAATCCACCAAAGGACACGCTCCTCTTTCTCCTCAGCATTTTCAGTTCACAGCAGTCGTCCTCTCCCTCTTTATGACTCTCTGTCCGTTTGTCTCTCTCTAACTCCAACTCTGCTTGCTGTTCTGAACCGTTTTCTAGCTCTCTCACGCTCTAGCTCTCTCACTCTCTCTCTCTCTCTCTCTCTCTCTCTCTCTCTCACTGGCATTTTTGCTTCCGTTTCCTTTTCTTGTCTCCCTGTGCCTCGGTTCTTTGGCTACTTTCTCCACCTGCCGCATCTGCTGTGGCTCGCACACACACACACACACACACACACACACGCACGCACACACCCACACGTAATAACAGACACACACACACACACACACACACACACACCCACACGTAATAACAGACACACACACACACACACACACACACACACACACACACACACACATATTTATACATTATACACAAGCACACATTCACCAGGCCGGGAGCATGTTGAGGCATGACTTATCACCTCTCATCTGACCGGCTTTGTTTAACACATAAACACACTCAGACAGTGGTTTCTTGCTCATAACTACAAGCAACCGCATCTGCTCCCCACCCACCCAACATGCCGTGGGTGACCCATCATCACACACACCCTTCATGTCCAAAAACAGGAAGTGGTAGTGTGGTCACTTCCTGTGTTGTTTAGCACCTTAGTGACCATGTCGTGTGGCTCGTACTTATGCATGCCCCAGTGTCAACGCATACAAGCTAATCCATGAGAACCTTGGCACGATGACTTCAGAGGCAAAAAACATACTTCTGCATATTGTTTGGTTTCGGAATGAGACATAGAAGCATTTAGGAGAGGCTGGTGGAGGATTCAGTAAGAGCAGGGTAGAGCTGGGGTACTTTTGTTTATAATAGTCCAAATAGGAAAAAGGCGGAGCTATAAATATGTGGCAGTTGTTATGTAAACTGTATTTGCTTTCTAAAGGGGTATCTAGTGGCTGTGTACTTCCTCGCTTCCTTCCTCCTTGCCTCCTTCCTTTCTACGCTCATGGTCAACAGCTACTACAACTACTGGAATGTGCAAAGGAAAAAGTTTCCTCTGTCTTTGTTATAAGACTGCATTACTCGACCATCCACTTCTCCTTTACAGAATTCCAAGAGCCTTCCGGAGTGGAGATCTAAGGGAGTTGTGTGATCCGATGCTGTTTAGTACTCTCCGCATAACTTAGAACTCACTTTTAACTGACTGAAGAGAAATAGGTTTTCGATGCTCTCCTGGAAGAATATGAGAGAAAAAAAGATAAAGCACATCATGTGAATGGAATCAGCATCAAGGCAATATCATTACAGTGATTAAAATAGACCTGGACATTATGATTGTCCCTATAAACAGATCTGAGCGCCGGCCATAAGAGAAATATGAGCGATAACTACAGTCCATTACGTTCAGGATGAAAGAACATCAATAGAGAATATGCATGTCTTATCTGTTTAGCTTCCTCTCTCTCTTGCTCGCTCCTGCCCTCTCTCCCTCCATCTCTCTCTCCCCCCCCCCCCCCTCCCTCCCCCTGTCTATCTCCCTCTCTCCCTCTCTGTCTCCTTGTTCAGCTGACGTTCAGACGAGTGGGCGTGCACACCTGGCCCGTCTCTCCATCGCAAGTCACCTTGTTGATTGCGTCGTAATAAAAAGCTCCTTTGGCGTAATGTGATTTCATTTCAAGGGCAGATACGCATTGTGTGCAGTCCATGCGGGGTTGTGTGCGTGCAGGGTTGTGTGTTTGTGTGTGTGTTTGCGTGGAGGGTGGAAGTGTTCCGGTGGGTTAGAAGTTATGAAGTAATGGTTTTAATGAGGGAGCATATACATTTATTTCTGGTGTGTTTACACAATGCAAATACAAATGGCATTGTGTAGAGTCGATGAGACAGAATGCCCTATGCCCATTGAACACAATTCAATAAAATACGAAACCTGTGTTTCAGACCCTATGTTTAAAGTGAGCGTAATACATCGTAATGTTCTTCTAGAATACAGACTGGTAGACCAGTAATTAGGGTCCCACTGAGTCAGTTCACTGAGAGCAAACGATGATGAATTATTAGCCCCAAAGCTGCTCTAGCTGTAAGCTCAGAGAGGCAGGATGGTTCTGTAGTTATTGCTTACAATACATCATTGTCCTCCTGGCCTATCCCCCCGCCCGGTTCCTCCAGCACGATGGCCTTCTAGCGCCGCCCAGTGGTCTGGCTGTTCAGAAGCCCTGGAGGGTGTTCAGTTCACTTCCACACGCACACCACTCGGCTTAATCATCTATGGATTAAGCTGAATGAGTCAGCCACTTCGCCTGCTCTATTTTTGTCCAAACATTAAGCCGACACTCACATTGAGCTTATTAACACAATGTACACAAACTAGAATCTACATTTATAAAGAACGAAAGGTTAACTTGAATATACCAAGTTTGCCCAGCTTGCATAACCAAATCCCCCGACATAATTATGTAGTCTAGAAAGCCCAGTCGGATTCTGCTAGAAACAGGGTTGCCCCGATGGATTCTTCTTCACATATTTCCTTGACGTTTTCCATCGAGGTCAAGGAAAAGTGGTTTCAGAAAGAGCACAGGATGTTTTTTTTACACTTCGGCCAGAGCCCGATACTGCTCTGTGCAAGTATCTCGATAAGTAGGAGGCTGGCTTTACACAGATAGATAATACCCACTCATTAGGGCTTCAACGCTAGACACAAGTAATTGTTACCCAAACAGATGGATGACACAAAGTGTTTCATACTTAATCCTACTAGTTCTTGTCGGTGACAATGGACATGTAAAATGTCACAGTCTCATGATAATTGAATTAATGTTAGAAGATGAATGGTTGCGCTGAAGGATAATAAGATACCCGTGTCAAGTGGATGTCAAGTCGTGGTGTGTACCTTTCCCACCCTATTTTATTCATTCTCCTAAATGCTGTTTATTTTTATTTTCTTACTTGATTCTCAAATTTCAATAATTTTTTCCCTCTGCTCCTTCCATCTCATTCCTCTTGCTGCGGATTCTCTCTCTCTCTATAATCAAAGTGTTTAGTCATCTGACGGGTACCCTTATGGGGGCGAGAAACTTGCAGATGGGGGTGATGCATCTTACCAACGAATCACCCTCCACACACACACACCCACTGCACACACATACACCCACCGCACACACACACAACCACCACACACACAAACACACACATATACACACCCTCCACACACACATCCACGGCACACACACCCTCTACGCACACACACACACACGCACACACACATACCTTCTTCACACACACAGCCACAAATCCCTTCCAAAGCGCTAGTGAAAGTTTGAGGAGAGGCGAGGGTGTTGATATCTAGACAGAGCTGAATCATTAGCTCCTCTGTTTCCCTAACCGCCTCCTCATCTGTCTAACTTTTTACAACCCAAAAACTAAAATTGAAAAGAAACAACCCACAAATCGCTACACTCTACTGCTAGACTCTAGCTATTAACTTGTGAAATATTTGCAGGGATATTGGGTTCATTATTTTTATATTTGTGTGCATTGGTGTGTGTAGATGGGCATGTGTATGTGTACCAGTATGGCAGTGTGTGTGTACGCGTGTGGATGCCTTGGTCACGGAATTATTGTGGTTGCATGTCTAACGCTATGGCAGTGTGTGTGTGGGTGTGCGTATGCGTGTGTGCTTTCACATGCCTGCAGTGATTCCACAACAAGGATGTGTTTGTGATTTCTGCACAAACTGGAGCTGAGCAGGGTGTGTGGGGGGGAGGGGTGATCCCCTACAGTCCTCATCTCCCCCTTCCCCCCTCCATGCTCACCAACTGTCTCACACTCACAAGCATGGTAGCATCATCTTTACATCTTTGCTCACACACACACACACACACACACACACACACACACACACACACACACACACACACACACACACACACATCCCCATACTGTTATGCATATAGACACACACACACACACAACACCAAATCACCAAAAGGCACACAAACAAGCACCAAAGGACACACAGGGCTCTTCATCCTCCCACACAATCTCCATAGTGCCTTGAGCCCCTCTTCTTTTCCCATGTTCACTCTTTCAGACAAGATTGATCAGAGGGGGTTGGGGGAAGAGAGAGAGAGAGAGAGAGAGAGAGAGAGAGAGAGAGAGAGAGAGAGAGAGGGGGAGAGAGAGATAGAGAGAGTCAGACAGACAGACAGACAGACAGACAGACAGACAGACAGACAGACACGGCATCCATTTAATTCACACATCCCCTGACTGCCAGTTCACCAGACTTTAGGGACAGGCGCAAGCAAAGGAACCCCAACAAAATAATGATAAAACAACACTTCCTCAAGCTCTGAAGCCCACACACCCAAAGCTAAAGAGTTATGATGCCACTGACATAGCGGTGGCCAGAAACAAATCAAAAAGATAGATGGGCTGAGATTGGCAAATATCGAGGCCAAATAATGGACCTGTGAAGGAAAGGGAAGGGATTGGGAAATTAAAAGGAAAAGAGTGATGCAAGGATGTTAATGAAATGACTGGGATTGAGACGTGATAGGAGAGGAGAGAAGAGGGAGGAGGGAGGAAAGCAGAGGGAAAAATACAGGATAGATGCGATGGGAGAGAGGAAAGCAGAGGAGATGAGAGAAGAGAATGGAGGAGAAAAGAAGCGAGGTCAGAGGATAGGAGATGACAGAGAAGATAAGAAGAGAGAAGAAGATATAGGAAATGAGAGGGGAGGAGATGGAAGGTTGAATATTGCTTCTCTCCTGATGGATTATTGTGACTGAACCGAGAATGGTATCAACAAAGAAAATAGAGCAGATGGTCTGAGCGCCACAGGAACACACGAAAGAAAAAACCTCAAATAAAATAAACACATCAAAAACAGGACAACCCCTACTATGTGACTATGAATCACTACAGCATGTGAGTTTGATGTTTGCAAAAAAACAACAATGTGTCTCTTTGGAAAACACACCTTTTATAACAAGCTGCTCCGTGAGTCAGCTCAGACATCCCCCCCCCCACACCCTCACTTTCACCCTTGTAGCGGCAGCAGCTAGCTACTGGTCTGGGCCTATCAGGACCTGAGGGCGGATGACAGCGGCCATCCTCCTGTAGCTGGGATTCTTCAAGCCCCTTAGCCTCATGGGCTCTCACAGCCATCAAAACTGTTTGTGGCTTTAATAGCATTAAGGAAGTGTGGCCGCTGTAGGTATATATATATGTGTGTACGTGTGTGTGTGTGTGTGTGTGTGTGTGTGTGTGTGTGTGTGTGTGTGTGTGTGTGTGTGTGTGTGTATTTATGGTGCGTGTACACAGTTATTGAGAATGTAAAGGGTACATAAATTCAGCCAGGTCTGCATTATTGATATATTCAGCAGAAGCTGGTTGGAGCATAGCTTGCAATTGGCTATGCTGCAGGCCTGACTCGGCACCCACAGAAGAATAAGAGGAATTAAAATAACACACAAAAACAAAGGAGATTACAGTGAAGAGCTGCTGAGAACATAACCAGCCACACGGTGCAACTGCATGATTAAGACTATTCATAATAATAACGAACATTCCAATGCTCCTATTGCGGTTCATGCGATGGGAAACCTTGGTGTAGAAGCCCTATAATTCAATTCAATTCAATTTTATTTGTATAGCCCTTAATCACCATTATAGTCTCAAAGGGCATAATAAGACAAATATGTATGACTATAGGGGGACATACACAATTTGAATACACAATTCAATTTGAATTGTGTATGTTGCAAAGCATATCTCTAACAAACAGGGTCAGAAAGGTTAACTACTTGTATAGATGGCCACTGGTGGTGTTTCATTCAGGCATAAACACACACAAACACACACACACACACACACACACACACACACACACACACACACACACACACACACACACGCACACACACAATCACCATGCGACTTGTGTGTTGTGTGGGTCCATCTATATAACAAACACAAACAAACACACACACGATCAAACTTGACTATCTCGAGGAAATTTAAGTCGCAAATATAGAAGCAAATCACTGCAATAATGTTTTGAATTTTTAAAAGCCATTGGATTATGTATATTGAAATGTAAACAACTTTGAATTCATAAAATTGACATATTATTCTTTGAAAACAGGGTCAACTGAATTTATTAGTTTTGAATTCACGTCTTTGGAATTCAATTAGAAGTTTAGCCATTTAAAAAAATATTAAAAATATAATTTATTCAAGATTCACATATTCACATACAAAATCAAATTCAGGTGAATTTTAACTGATTTAACATAGACTTTAACCCAGGTTAAACAGATGTAAACTTGACTGTATAATATAGGTTAATTGTACCTAACATATACTGTACATAAAACAGGTTAAACTAACGTAACATAGACTGAATAATACAGGTTAAACTGACTTAACATAGACTATATATAATACAGGTTAAATTGACTGAACATAGGCTGTATATAAAGCAGGTTGAACTGACTTAACATAGACTGTATGTAATACAGGTTTAAGTGACTGAACATAGACTGTATAATACAGGTTAAACCAACTTAACATAGGCTGTATATAAAGCAGGTTGAACTGACTTAACATAGACTGTATATAATACAGGTTCAACAGAATTAACCTAGATTGTATATAAAGCAGGTTGAACTGACTTAATGTAGACTGTATATAATCCAGGTTAAACTGACTTAACCTAAACTGTTTATAAAGCAGGTTGAACTGATTTAAGGTAGACTGTATATAAAGCAGCTTAAACTGACATAACAGACATAACAGATATAGAATTTGCATAATAGTACCAATGTACACACTGTTAATGTTTCCACCATTGGTGGAAACCATCGCGGAAACAATAAAGGCTACAAAATGGTGTATTCATTTAGAGCTTTTCGGTATTTCTTGCATCCCTAATATACACACGCACAAAGACACACACAGACACACACACACACACACATCTGTGTTTGAAATGAGTCACTCCTGAACACAACAACTGTTGATCACACACACACACACACCACGCCACCTCTGTGGTCCTCCTCCTGTCTCCTGTCTCCTCTCTCTTCCTCTCTCCTCCTCTCTCCTGTTAACACTTACCTCGGGTCCCCCGTGGCTCCTCTACCTGCTGGGGAGAACATCTCTAGGACACCCTGCACACTGCAGCATCAGCCGGGGAAACAGCGACGGAGTGAATGACTGCGAGCCCAGCGAGTATTGCGATGGAGCGAGAGAGAGAGAGAGAGAGAGAGAGAGAGAGAGAGAGAGAGAGAGAGAGGAGGAGGTCCTAAGTGGGGATAGAGACAGAGCAGGGAAATCGTGTGCCTGCGAGTGTAAGAATGCAGGGATCTGGTGTTGCCATGGAGAGGGATACGCCTAACGTCATTTAGGCGGGGAGAAAGCGACAAGATGAGGGAGGAGAGAGAAGAGATCAAAAGGAAAGGCAATGAGAGGAGGAGGAAACGGAGGAGGGGGAAAAAAGGGAGAAAAGAAGGAGACGTGTAGTCCTCAGTTCAAACGTCAAGAAAGCTTCTGTAAGAGGGAGAGAGAGAGAGAGAGAGAGAGAGAGAGAAAGAAAGAGAGAGAGAGAGAACGTCTTAAAGCTAGGGTATGCAACATTTAGTTTGTTTTCATATTTGTTGAAATTCACTTGACATCCTGGAGGAAATTAATTCATTAAATGCTCTTAAAAATAAGAGAAGAATCTTGTATCTGTGGCTGTCCAGGCCAGTAATGAGCCCATCCAGTATATTCATTTGGCCTGAATGAAATGCTTGGTTGGCTTACCTGTCTACCTGGGCTCACTAGACGGACACCCATTGCACATTTTTTCTCCACATTGCCTACTCTAGCTTTAATTTGCCTAGCCTCTATACGTCTCCATGTATTTTTGTGTCTTTGTGTGTGTGGAATAACTCTTTACCTCAATGGAAGTGGATAGTGGATGAGGGTCCTAGCATGCTCAGTGTCCACACTGCTTTCATCATCCTTATCATTCGCTGCCGCACTCACTTTACCTTAAGTAGTCTCACCTTGACTCCATGGTAACACAAATAGACAAGAACGCTTATACAAACAAATATGGACTCTATCTCTGGTCAAATAACATTCATTGATATACAACCGGCTATGGGTGAGGAGAGAGAGAGAGAGAGAGAGAGAGAGAGAGAGAGAGAGAGAGAGAGAGAGAGAGATAGAGAGAGAGAGAGAGATTCATGCATTGTGTGTCCAAGGATGCCTCTTCTTTCCCTCATCTCTAATCTCTGGGCAGCTTTGGTGCTTGGAAAGCCTTTGTCAGTTCTAATTGGTTCTTTCTGGTTGGGGTTGCCTTGGAAACCCCCTAAGAAAGTGTTTAGATATAACAGGCTGTAGCCAACACTATATTGTTGACCATACCAAATATAGGCTCACCTTGGCTAGGCTGCGTCAAGTTTAATGCTCATTATGTTAAAGGCTCTGTTGCAGGGTTTATTTTCCAACGAATTTGTGCAATTTGCTTGTTGCTAATAAAGATTTAAACTGTTATTTATTGTATTTAATATTGTTAGGTATCAAAAAAAGGGAATGTAATACAAAAAAGTAGGTACTATTTTAGCGGTTAGCTATTGATTCTCATTTCCCCCAGAATGCATTGCATGACGTCACGTTGGGGAGACACGGACCAAAGCCGCATTGAGACCCTTGAGAGAAGAGACTAGCAAGAGAGTGTTCAGCAGATTATACAGATACATAGATAAATACATAGATATTATGTATAGTTAGTATTACTACACGTGAACCTCCTAAGATGGCGCATTCGCTATATCGGGATATTGGGCAGTATCCCATGATTGACATCTCAAACTATATTGTTTTCATCGCAAAATGTCCACTAATAACAACAAATAAACCGCTAATAAAAACAAATAAATCCCGGCAAAAAGTGTTACCTTGTTTATTTTTGGAGTGCTCACGTGTAGTATATACTAAAACATTTAATTAACAGTTATTCACCTCAGGCTCCGTGAATAGTGGGGAGCCCACTCACCTTCGGTCTCGGGGGCTATTCCCCACTATTCACTTCGCCTTCAGTGAATAATTGTTAATTCATAGCCTAGATAGATAGCCTAGTCAAGTCTTAATTAATACCAAACGACACAAATCGTCGGGAATTAATTTAGGTGATTCGGCTCACACAGTAGGCTATAGCCTACAAGACCACACAGAACAATGCAGACAACGTCTGACTGGACATACACAAAATACATCACATTTAAACTCAACACATGCGTTGATAGATAGATGCATAGACAGATAGAAAGATAATTAAATATGTTCTATTATTTGCCTTGCGGAGCCAGCCAGTCCTGGCAAATTAGCCAGTATGCAAATTAGCCATGTGCGCCTAACACAAGAAAGACAATGTTGAGAAGTCATACTAAAAACGGATAGCAAGCGAAAGCTAAACCAGACTTTCATGGGTTTGAATAATGTTCTTTGCACTTTGGACTTTGGCGGCATCTAGTGGCCGTGCATGTGTTATTTAAGTATTTTCTGTTTCCTTGCATTGCCAATTACTCCTGTCACCTGTGTCTTGTTGCTACTGTCACATGACCAATTAAGCCATGTATTTAAGCCCTGCTTTTGCCTATGTTCAGTGCTTAGTCTTTGGTGTGCCACGTTTGTACTCTGACCCAAGCTAAGTCTTTTATAGGACATGACTATTGATTCTGTGTTTTGACCGCTTGCCTGCTCTCTGGACTACCCACTTGGATTTGCCACTCTGGTATGACGTTTTGAACTTTAGTCTTTTTTGACAATGATTTACCTGTTTTTGAGTTTACCTTTTGTCTTCTCTGTTTGACTTTTTGCCCTTTTTGGACTTTGCCCCCGCTTTGGAATTTTGTGATCTTCTGTGTTTTTGCCCAAAAACTTCATCATAATAAACAACACTTCAGTTAACCCTCTCTGCACTTGAGTCCATACCCTTCCCTTTTGTTCACTGGGTTTAGAGTAGAACTGTGGATTTGCAGATCCGGGCTCGATCCCCAACTCTGACAGAAAGACTAAGCTATGGATGACTCAGCAGAGACTAACCCCCCCCCCTCAGGATTTATCGGATATCGAGCGCCTCATGGCTACCCTCAACAGCTTCGGAGCTACAATGGACACCCATGCCCAAGCCTTGCCCAATCTGCAGCAACGTATCCAGCAACATGACCAAGCTCTACAATATATACTGGCAGAAGTGTGGAGTATCAGGAATCTGCCATCTCCAGCACCGGCTCCCAACTTGACTCCGGCACCATCTCCTGCACCACCTAGTCATGAACCAAGACTGCCTGTGCCGCGGAGATATAATGGAAATCCAGGTGGGTGCAGAGGCTTTTTGACACAATGTGATTTTGCATTTGAGCTACAGCCCTCAAGGTATCCGGGTGATCGATCCCGAATAGCTTACTTAATCACCCTAGTAACTGACAAGGCTCTGGCCTGGGCGACTGCTATCTGGGGTCAACAGGGTGCTATCTGCTCTAATTATACGAATTTCAAAGAAGAAATGTTGCGTGTCTTCGACCGATCAGCAGTGGGCCAGGAGGCAGCCAAAAAACTACTTAAACTTCGACAAGGACTAGGCGGTGCTGCTGACTATGCAATTACTTTCAGAACCCTGGCAGCTGGTAGTGGCTGGGACGAGCAGGCCCTGATCTCAGTCTTCTACGACGGATGGTCTGATGCCCTGAAGGATGGATTGGCTACCGTGGAGACACCAAATGACTTTGAGACATTGGTCACACCTGTCAGTGGACTTTATTACTGGCCTTCCCTCCTCTGAAGGTAACAGTTATTTTAGTAGTGGTAGACAGGTTCTCTAAGTTCCGTCGCTTTATTGCCTTGCCAAAGTTACCCTCTGCTCTTCAAACTGCTTAACTAATGTTTGAACATGTTTTTCGAGTCTATGGGCTTCCCCAGGACATTGTGTCCGACAGGGGTCCTCAGTTCTCCTCCCGGGTGTGGCGAGCCTTCTGTAAACTCATTGGAGCCACGGCCAGCCTCACATCCGGGTTCCATCTCCAATCCAATGGGCAAACGGAGAGGGTCAACCAGGAGCTGGAGGCATCCCTGAGGAGTCTAGTGGCTGACCACCCGTCATCCTGGAGTTCCCGGCTGCCGTGGGCTGAGTACGCCCACAACACACTCCAGTCCACATCTACTGGCATGTCTCCATTCCAGTGCCCGTTTGGATTTCAGCCACCTTTGTTTCCTGAGGAGGAGAGGGATGTGAGTGTCCCGTCGGCGCTACAGTTCGTGAGACGGTGTAAAAGGACCTGGAATCAGGTCCGACGGGCTCTCCTGAGGACCTCCAAAAGGAACCAGCACCAAGCTCACCCAACTTCCGCCCTGGTCAAAGGGTTTGGCTGTCCGCCAAGGACCTCCCACTGCAGGTGGAATCCCGCAAGCTGGCCCCTTCAAGGTGGTCCGAAGAATTAATCCTGTGTTACCGCCTCCAGTTGCCTGGCTCCCTTAAGATAAACCCCACCTTCCATGTGTCTCTATTACGCCCTGTATTCACTTCCCCTCTTGCCCCTGCCCCTGAAACACCCCCTCCCCCCGTGTTATTGGAGGCCAACCAGCCTTCACCATCCGCCGTAGTGTGGATTCCCGTCAGGTTCGTGGCGGGTTGCAGTACTTGATTGACTGGGAGGGATACAGGCCCAGAGGAACGTACCTTGGTTCCAGCACGGGGCGTTCTTGATACAAACCTCCATAAGGACTTTCATGCTGCTCACCTGGACCGCCCTAGGAACGTCATTTTCCTAGGGGAAGGGGTCCTGTCATGGTTTTGAATGTTTTTTGCACTTTGGCGGCATCTAGTGGCCGTGCATGTGTTTAAGTATTTTCTGTTTCCTTGCATTGCCAATTACTCCTGTCACCTGTGTCTTGTTGCTCCTGTCACATGACCAATTAAGCCATGTATTTAAGCCCTGCTTTTGCCTTTTGCTTTGTCATGTTCAGTGCTTAGTCTTTGGCGTGCCACGTTTGTACGCTGACCCAAGCTAAGTCTTGTATAGGACATGACTATTGATTCTGTGTTTCGACCGCTTGCCTGCTCCCTGGACTACCCACTTGGATTTGCCACTCTGGTATGACGTTTTAAACTTTAGTCCTTTTTGACGAAGATTTCCCTGTTTTTGAGTTTACCTTGTCTTCTCGGTTGGACTTTTTGGACTTTGCCCTCGCTTTGGAATTTTGTGATCTTCTGTGTTTTTGCCCAAAAACTTTGTTATAATCAACACTTCAGTTAACCCTCTCTGCACTTGAGTCCATACCCTTTTTGTTCACTGGGTTTAGAGTAGAACTGTGGATTTGCAGATCTGGGCTCGATCCCCAACTCTGACACAGACTGTATCAATCACATACTTGGGGTCAATTCTAACTTATGGCAAGAGGCTAGTCTTTAAATCTTTGCAGTGACTGTTAAAACGGATTGGATTGCATAAGATGAGTGAGACTGTGCGTGTGTCCTTTCCGGCTTCGGCATACTGCATGGTTATGAAGGCCTTGTGGTCTTAGTGAAGCAGCTAGCGTTGGATAAGTTGGAGTGATTGTGTACGGGTGTGCGAGAGTGAAAGCACACCCGCCGTGGTGTTTGGCTTGTGGGCTGTCTGTCAGCATCCGCCGGGTTGGATGATGTGCTTTGTATGTGTTCAATGTACATCTGTCTGGTCGTATTTGCGGTAGATTAATGGTTAAGTAATGTCACACCATGATCGGTCATACTCAGGCACTCATTTGCAAGTACACTGTGTCAGGCTATACCTGCCATATATTCAGTTGATTGCTCTTCTAAGTGCGCCAGATTGGTGTCAGTTATTGTGTTTGCATGGTCATGCACAACTTTGCCTCTCCTTGGTATAAATCAACGTGAATCCAAACAATTTTAGCCAATGCAGCCTCCTATGTCAGTGTTGCTTTAAAATATATAGCATATCGGATTATCAAAAAATGTTAAGTGTGAGCGTGTGTGTGTCATGTAGGCTAAATACTAATTGTCTTGTATCCAGGAAATATTGTAACAATGCGCAACAATCGGGAGGTGGGGACCTCAAATATTGACGGGTATTTCGCACACTGGGTAAAATAAAGCTCAGAAATAAACACTAGGCAAAGATGTTACTGGAGCTAGTAGGCTACCATCAAAATGTGGGATAACTAATCGGAAATCTGAATACGTCTGGGTTAAGATTTAATTAGGGATTATCTAGGGGGGATTTCCCAGGTGGGACTGGTAAATTAGCCCATAGCTGGCATTATGCGTTCTATTTCTTGATCTTCTGACTAAGTTTACGGTACTTATCTGAATGACATAATCGCTGTCACTAGATATAAAGAAAACGTTGACTTTCACTCGGTGCTATTCACTGACAGTAAAAATAAATAAAAGTGTTGTTATTGTATGCACTGCTGTTCATTGACTAGCTCCAGCGCTGCTAAATGATAGCAACTCTCCACTCATTCTCCTCTGACCATGCATTTAATTGGCTTTGACCGCCATCATTTCTCGGCAATTCCTTATTCGCCCTCTCACGTCTGACAGGTTCGAAATTATACGGCTGTTGGCCATCATACATGTTATTTGTGGTACTTGCCATCTCTTAGACGCCATAGTTCTAGTACCTATGTGCCCCGGGTGCATAGGGTTAGGGTCAGGTTTAGGGTTATGGTGAGGGTTAACTCCAACCCTAACCATAACCAATCAGAGGAGAGACATTCTAACCAATCATAGGCGAATCAGAGGCAAAAAAGGCGGTACTTGCCCCTACCATCCTACGAAAAAAAGATTTGCTCACAGGGTCCTATGTTCCCCGGTCACATACAAAGCGGGGAACATAGGACCCGGGGAACATAGATACGCTCCCGGCTGAGGCTATTTTCCACCACGTCTCCACAACGTGACGTCATCGCCGAATGGCTTAGAAAACAACCGTTACTGCCAAAAACGACAAAAACTGGACTTTAACACTATTTTGGAGACATTTTATAAATGATACACATATTTTGAGTGCTTTATGTACCCATTAATCAAAACTTCTGGTTAACCTGCACGTATGCCTTTAAGAACCATTGAACCAAAAACATTGGCTCAATTGTGAAGCACCCTCTCCACCAGTGCATGTCATTTGAATATCGTATTTCAAGAGGCTTGGACAAATCAAGAAATTAATAATACAATTTATTTATTTCTCTTCCAAATGTAAGTCCCATCAGGTGACATGAGTAGATGGAGGAGCAGAGGAGCACAGCTTGTCCAGCATTAGCAGCTTGGCTTGATGGGCAATAATGGTGGTTTTGTGGAAATCGTGATTTGATAAAAGAAGCGATTTCTCACGTTGACAACGCAACGGCGTGTCATTTATTGTTGCTCACCAAACCGGAATAAACAAACCGCGCCGTTGTCATCACAACCAAAACAGGTCCGCTTCCTTAAAGAGACAGCGTCCCTTATATTGGAACACAATAACATGTCGTGCAGAACGCACGACTGATGATAAGCATAACAAGGATAATAAGGGAATATATATCAAGGGAAATAAATGTAACACACAGTATGGGGAATTGTTTCCATAATGTCCAATACAGTTTGCATATCACTGCAATCACAGTTCCACGCAGCCCTAAACTGTTCCTGGGGTAGGCCTATCAGGTGATAACATTCTGCCCACTGGCTGTGTTAGCATGCACAGCCATGCGCCTGCGCTGCACAGAAATCTTGTTTGATAAAAGTCAATATTAAATGTGTGTTAACAGAGCAACAACAAGGTACTGATTTATTGATCAATTATTGTTGCTGTCCATGTGATTTAAAGGGGAAAACACACACACACACACACACATTTTCGAATTGTAAAATCTGTGTCCAAGGTCCCATTTTAAGTGGTTAGGTGGAATTGCCATAGCAGCCACAATTGATGTCTGCAGCACTACAGCAGACATATGTTGGGGGGGGGGCATATACTTTTCAATGAACTTTTAAACGTTGCAAACGTGCAAAAACATAATTATATATTTATGTGGCATTCAGTCCAATGCTTAAAATATATATGTGGCATTCAGTAGGCCAATGCTGTGGTAAAGTATGTAAAGTATGACCTAGTGTTTCTTTCTGTTCAATAGATAGAACTTCATCAATCCCCTGTAGGATAAATTTGTTAATGTTTGTCCCTATAAAACAATAATGGTAAAAAAAAAAAAATACGAAACATGACGGTAACTAAGTAAGTCAAACCGTCCAATCTGAAGGCTCTACTTAACCACTCCCCCTACTCACTTCCACCAATGCAAAGACTGAGTAGGGGAGAGCGTAGCCTAACTTGTTTGTGAACGACCCAAATGAATGCAATGCAAATTCAATGTGAACATGTATGAGGCTTTAATAAAATCCCGGACGATTTTGAAATTCCTCCACACATTTTTTTTTAAAGTGTCTCAAAAAGAGGGCATGTCCGGGCAGAAGAGGAAGTCTGGTTACCCTACGTGCGGGAAACACATTTGATTCCTACCTGTTCCACTGTTAAATAGCGGCGCAAATTTGCGGGCGCTATCCTGGTAATTTCTCTGCGTGAGAAATACGAAGTGTCGCGTGTGATCGTGTGCATGGGTTGAATTCATGGTTGAATTGCGTGTGTCTCACACCGAATGCGTGAGACTTGAACTCAGAAGCTCTGTCTCGCCAATGAAATTATTATTGGTATATTTTAATGACGAAAGATAGGGAAGATATTATTCATGGACTTTCAAAAATAATAAAAATTGAATCAATAATTATGATTATAAATAATGTGTTATGCTGTCATAGAAGATTACTTATTTCAAAATCAGTGGCGATTTCTCTAAAACTGCAAGGGAAGCTTGGCTTCTCCCAAAAGTTAATTTACTAAAAATGTGTTCGAACAAGTCCATCTCGAAGACGAGTTCTTTCTGAATCAGCTGCTTATCGCAGGTCGGCTGACTCGATTTCCTTCTCATACATTCCCGTAGCGTCACAGTGCATCTGCCTTTTGAAGCTCAATGTCCATCGACTTTAATGGGGCTACAGCTTTTTTTAGTGCGTCGAAAGTCGACGGCCATCGGATAATGCTGCGATAATGTCCCTCCCACGGACGCTCTGCGTCTCTGGGGGTGAATGAAGGAGTGGGCTGGCCTGGACGCTGGGCTTCTGCGTGATGATTGGAGGGTCTGCAAAAGACTGAGTTGCCGTTTGATTGACAGCGATTTTGAACTATAAAAAGTCGCAGGAGCTCTCTTTAGTGATCAGTCCCGTCACGGACTTTGTCAGCGAGTTGAAAGACGAAATGAAACCTATTTCTTGATATTTACTTGGCGAAATTGCTAGACAATTTTCATCGTACATTTCATACACACAATTCCTTGTTTCAGTTTAACAGAATATCCCCATTTCCTTGTTCGAGTTAATATCGTTTTGGTAGTTGGCCATCACTTTGATTCAGGGATCCTGAGGTCTGAACATCAAGTGCTGTATTCAGGTCAGGATTTGCAGGGTGACAGGGGAATGTTGTGGGATTTCTTGGTGTTCCTTAAAGACGTGGAGTTGGAAAGTGCAATGCCTCAGCTTTACAAACTACTCATCAGTGGCAACAATTGGAGCTGCACGTGTAGAAAGGAGCTACTCCTGTTTAAAGCGGCTCAAGTCCTAAACCCGTAACACAATGGGCCATGGCCGTTTAAGCAGCCTAGCTCTGGTTTTATTTGGTTGATTAAATGGAGTTAGCTCCGACCATGAAACGGTTACCAGTCGTACGATGAACCGCGGTGAAAGTTTTACCGTGTCGAATTGAATTATCGTGAAACCGGTGCATCCCTCATCAACGTCATGCAGTCAGTTACTATGTCCGGGATGCAGGTGCGCAGGCGCAAGACCCCTCGTGATTTTATTTTGCATTCAATGAAAAACCTTGCTAGGCAGACCGAGCTCCCGAGAGACTTTCCTAGAAAGATAAGTTTCTCTACTTTTAGTCCAACATACAAAATTGTTAGCTACACGAAAGAAAATTCAATGTAACACAAATAATAATTCTATCAGTCCTAACTGTGTGACTTTGTGAATAAGAAGACGAACTAGAGGCAAAAACCTATCAAGAGCAAACTTGATAGGTTGATAGGTAGCTTGATAGGCACTTTTTCTTTATACAACCAAAGATTATGTTTTACCTTTGTTTTATGCATCTAAGTGGTGTATGATCTTATAAAACACCATAAACAGATAATCCAGTGTATACATTTTGCAACTAAACATGGTGTTTACAATCAATGTAGGTCTTCTCAGCGGGTTTCAGAGAAAATAGGTAGATGTACTTCAATCAGAACACGGGTTATTCGTCGCCATCTGGTGGCCGTATGGTGGAATTGCGATTGTCTGGCCTGGTGTCAACTTGTACATTGCATACTCAGGATATCTAACGGTTGGTGTTTCATCGTGTTGATATTGTCAATTGGCATTGGTTTGCATTGGATTTATCGATTTATTTGAAGATTTGGCCTAAACCTACTTCTCCTAAAACCTCTCTGTCTTTGCTCTACTAGCCCGGAGGAGGAATTAAATCTAAAACATGACATTTATTTCAGGCAGAAATTAAATCTTTCACTTATGCAGTGCTCTTTTTTCACTCTAACCAATTAGCATCCACATTGATTATTTCACTTGCACAACAATCTCACAGGTGTTATATCTTGCTTGCGGTACCAATTCAACATAGTAGGGCTTAAGCCCTTATAGTTGTGGAGATATATTTACTCACAAATGTTTTCAGAAAAAAAGGCCTTGTGATGAAGAGGTTAATACACGTTTCATGGTTACATGATAATTAAAAAATGCACTGCATTAATTTAATGTTATGCAGACAAGGGCCTAGTGCTGCTTTTTGTAGTTTTCAATATAAAACAATGAAACACACACTGATTTCATTGTGTGTTTCAGTAGCCTACTGTTTCAAAGATTTCAGCAGATTCTAACAATAACGCAATAATACTGATAATTTGGTCTCTATAATCCTGATAATTTGGTCACGATAATCGTGATAGGTAATCTTCATACTGAAGATTAAATAATCAAAGTCCATACCGACGGAGTTGGGTATCTTACATTAAGTCAAATTAAATTACTTAGTTCAACTGAATTCCCCCTAAATTATTGCATCAACATGTCGCAAGTGTCCTTCAATGTATTTTAATGGTCTGCTTGGTGGTGTAGTTTGAAAAATGCACTCCCTGCCAGAGAGTTTCATAGGTTATTGCTGCAATTTTGTCCCGCCCACGGACGCTCTGCCTCATACGGATACAAATCACTTTTGCTACACATGTACCACCTAGACGTGTTGCAAAACTACCTGCAAAAAAACCCACAGCTGAGATTTGCAGGAGAAGATTCGAGCAGTTGTAAGGTTGGACTTGTGCTCGCTCATTAAAATGCTGAATTAACATAGCGCTCTATATCATTTTATTTGTGAGGAAATCTTTCACAGATGTGCAACTTCTGATGCATTAGTTCACATTTGGGTTTACGAATGCACACATTTTGGGCATGTTCTCAGATTATGAAACACGGGTGTGCAAATGTGTTTTGCACCAACTGCGCTGCAACGATTGTAGCAAAAGTTTAAATTGCATGACTCTTTGAAGTTCTGATGCACAGGATAGGATTTGTGCACCTGTAACACAGACTTGTGAACTCGTAGACCCTATTTTGTGTTTACAATGGTAGAAAAAATATTTACGACTTCAAATTTACTGTTACACATTCGTGACTTTAGTGTATGCATACAAAATCTGCAGTTAAAGGTGCTAAAGACTTTTGATACAATAATACCTTCATACTTTCCCCTCCAGCGCCACGCGTCGGTAAATTAGGGAATGATCTTGCGCCCCAAGGGGCGGTTGGGCGAAAGGAGGAGGCGTGTTCTGGCGTAATCGTTCCCTGGTGCTATTTTGCAGTTTCAGAAATCACTTGCGCCACAAACCAGGAAATATCTGGTTTAAAGTCAGTGGCGCGTTGTTCAGATGCTATTTTAAGCCACATCTACCTAGCCACACATTCTTGGTAAATTATTTGGGAAAGAACCGCTGATACAGCGGTAATAAGTTGTACTTTTAAATCAATGCATCGGCAAACACATATTTTCTTGACACAGACATCGTGTACATGCCCATAACTTAGGGGCATGTACACGGGTAGGGTAGGGTTCCTATGTTTATAGTAGGAACCCTAATAATCACTACAATAGAAAAAACACTCATATTCTATAATGATAGTCTTACTTTTATGGTAACACACACACTTTTATGGTAGAGTTTATTATATCACCATGACTATTTGTAATGAAAACAAATGAGGACGGAAGCCATTTGTCTCGTATTAAAGCAAAATATAAAATAAAAATTACAGTTGATACCAATTAAAGCACATTTTGTTAGCATTTGTTTCAGGCACCAAATTACAGATAACTTGGGCAAAAAACACAGGTTTGGTAGCCTGCCACACACAGGTAGGCTGCTTCATGTATCCGTTGGAAAATGTAAGATAAAATGAATAATGTAATTTAAGATTATTATCTTTAAAGCACGCATTGTGGATTGGGTTACATGGCTTATCCTGGACGAATACCTCCAGTGCAGATAATCACAAAGGCACAAATTATTAAAGTCCATTAGGACAAGCAACAGCTCTGAGAAGGACCTGAAAGGTGTACCATCTCCCAGCTGACGGTGAACCACAGAACAGGCACACTGCCCTGCTGACACCCTGAACCACTCACATTCCCATGGAAGACTCCTCCACCTGGCATCCCAGCAGGACATTCCCTGCTTCTACGCACTCTGTAATGCAGGGCACTGAACAAGGAAACAGACAAACCATCAGGTGGAATTACTTCAAGTGCTCCAATGAAATCCATGAGAGAAAAAAAGTAATCTTAATGCTAGCATTTCCTTTGACCTTTTTCCCCATGCAGCCATGACACGGCCTTCATTGCAAGAAACTCCCACTCCTCCTGAGCATCCTTCTTGAAGCCATGGAGCCAGACCACAGCCAGAACTGTAGCCCACACTTCTGGGCTCACCTAAAAAGAACACAACGATGCATGATGATGAGAGAAGACCAGGGGAGGGGGATATATCTAAAATGATCTCCTAATTTACATGAACCCCTCTTTACTAATTATTCTTCTTCTATTCTCTCTCTTGTGATGAAAGACAAACCAAAATCAAGTCAATCCAACAGATGTTTGATGTCCCAAACCATATGAGACAACAACACACCGATGCAGGCGTTGCAACCTCGACATCCTTGAGGGTCCTTCCAAATACGGCAGCCAGAGCGGACTCCAGCAGCCAGGAGCCAGAGGCCCTCTGGAGGGAGATCAGCTGTAGCATGGGGTCCCTTGGAGCCGGGATAGCCAGATCCGCCCTAGAGAAATGGATTCCGCCATAATCCATTTCTACCATGCCCGAAGATGAACAACTGGACCTCATGAAATTTGAACCTTAAGTAAAAAAAAAATACAAATAATACATTTTCTGAATAATACCAATAATAATGCATTTTGCCTTTTGTGCGTTTTCCTACTTGCCCAGAGGTTTTTTTTGCTCATTTGTTATTTTCTGTTGATTTATTTAAGTGGATGGTTTTCGCCGATTAGATTGTTAATCAAACTTCAAGTGAAATCTGTAGGATTTACATCTCTGCTAGTACCAGTAGAGCCAATGGTAATGTACCTGTTGCACTGCACAGCTGAGCTTTTCTTGGTTGGCTGAGCACTAGATTCATCAACAACAACAAAATCAATACAAAATGATAAGTGAAACGCTAACCTGCCAAGAATATATTTGAAGAGAATTCACCTGCACCATCTGTTTCCATCGTACGCATCACATCTTTTCTGGACTTTTTTGCTGAAAAGATATATAAAAAAATGTAGTATACTGTTGATTTTAAATTGAGGAATGGTTATAGATAATAATATCTCCGAAGTTTTCAGAAAAGTGCTTCTGTTGTCCCTTTCACCCATACGCAGATAAGGTCAGCTGGTTAGGGCTGGGCGATTCATCGAATGTTGATCGCGATTTCAATTTTAGCGTCAAACCATCAAAGATCGAGTTTTTCGATTTTTTTGTTATTTTTTTATTTAATGTTTTATAGAAAGGGCAGAACAGCTGGATACATATCTGGATATTAATTTAGATTGAAACATTTTCTTTCACATCTTTTCTGGACTTTTTTGCTGAAAAGATATATAAAAAAATGTAGTATACTGTTGATTTGTAGTATACTGTTGACCAGTATACTACTGTTGACCACAAAAAAAAGTAGTATACTGTTGACCACAAAATGGTCATTTTCTTTTTGACCATTTTGTGTATTTTTTTTGAGGCGAAATTTCAAAGTTCTCAGTTGCAACGTTTTTTTTGTGAGAGACATGCTGACTAAATACAACATGTTTTCAAACTCAAAAATAATCGTTTGAATAATCGTGATTTCAATATTGACCAAAATAATCGTGATTATGATTTTTCCCATATTCGAGCAGCCCTACAGCTGGTTATCACCCGTGGATGTATAATAAGAAGTTAGCATTACGATTTTAACCTAGGAGCCAAGCGGATGCAATATTGATATGGGCCCTAAGAGAGTGATACTTAATATAGACTTTAGTCAAAAAGTAAACAGTGGCCATTTTCCTTAACGTGCCAATGCCAACTGACAAGCGTTTTCAGTTTGATCGCACACGTTTTGTCGAGTCGCGGCAGAGATGGACTATGCTGGGAGCACGCACCGCCTCCAAGTGGGCAGCGGTGATGTCAGCCCTACTTGCTGTTTGGCGTGAGAAGTTGTCTCACAAATTGTAGATATATATTTCTATAAAAATACAATAACTGCGTTCTTGATTATGAGATGCACCTCCATGCTTGTGTAGCGGGGTTGGTGCTTCCCGCTTACCATTGCCAGTGAGATCCTTGCGCTGGCTGTGGTGGTGGGAGTGCTAGAGCTCCCTCTAGCGGAATGTCAGCCAACGTGTACCCCGGCTGGGAGAGGCTGCCATTTTAAGGATTCTCACCCATGATTTTCCCCTGTTGAAAATATAATCAGGTATGCCACCATGCTCATTCAGATATATATTTAGTGCGTCGTTTAGTGTTTAGTGTTTTGTGTGATGCATTTATTTTCATGCAAATGGAGAGTCAACGTGTACCCCGGCTGGGAGTGGCTGCCATTTTAAGGATTCTCACCCATGATCTTCCCCTGTTGAAAGTATAATCAGAATAAACGGCTGGCTGCCAATGGTTTCATCGACTCATTCACAACGCTACGAGAGAGAGAGAGAGTACCCAACCGCTACACATGCACAGTAATGCTAGAGTACTCAACGGCTTGATTTGTTATTTTTAGTTTGTTCCTTTAACTATATAAGCCTTATTAAAAAGGGGAGTCAGTATAAATAGAAGATCACTGTGGGGATTTTAGCCTGACAATATTTGCTTGTTAAAATGGCTTTCTGAGATAGGACAGATTTCTTTGAAAAGAGTCTTGACCAAAAGACATTGTACAATTCACACAATTAGGTCATTGATATTTATATTAAAGGGGACATATTAGGAAATAAACACTTTTCCTGGGATTTAGGGTGATGTATTGGGTTTCTGGTGCTCCCAAACGCATTGAAAAAAGTCAGTACATTTTTTTTTTGAGTGAGATATGCATTTCTGAAAGTACCCCGCCTACAGTTACCAAACGAGCGAGACAGTTTCGGCGCCCCCTCCTACGTAGGAAGGGGGCACATTTGAATATGACCTCACACTTCCCAACCCCCTCCAATCAGAGCATAGCTAAGATTTTGTGGACCAGCGGACGAGCGCTGGGCGGAGATGTTCGCGTATTTCAGAAGCAGTGATATTCCGTAGAAAAATATATGTCTAATTTGTCAGTTTATCAGTTGACTGCCTGGCAGGGAGTGCTGCGGAAGCTCCGGCGGGGGGAGTTCGGCGGCAGTCCGGCAGCTCAGCTCCGGGAGTACAATCCCTTTCCTCCATGTCGCGCAATTCTTCTCAATCATGGCCGAGATAACCCCCACTACGAGTCTTGTGGTTGTTATTGTGGAAGTACCAGAGACATCAGACGCAGTCTTTATGATTCATAAAATCATCCGAGGCGTACATAGCTTTTGGCCGTGGTATTAGATATAATACTATATAAATACCTATATATTATTATTATTATTATTATTATTATTATTATTATTATTATTATATTATATTGATATAGAGCTTCGGGAGTCCGCAAACGGCAACAATAACTTCTCCTACATGCTGTGGTTCACTCTGCTCATAGGTCAATGGGCAGCAGCTCATTTGCATTAAGTCTACAGACACCAGAAACAGCACATTCTGAAGGGACTGAAACAGAATGGAACAGCGGTAGGCAAGATTTTTTTCCTAAAAGCTATTTCCAGCAAACAGCTTCAATAACATGTTTTCTGAACCTCATATACTATGTTTACTTGTTGGGAAAACACCATAATATGTCACCTTTAAAACATAATTCTTTCCTAATATCAAGGACATCGTGTGGCACTCTGGAAAACATTTGTGATGGTAGGCTAAAACATTAAACTAAATATGTTTACAAAAAAATACAAAAGTGTGTGTTCTCTCATCGACTCAAGACAAGCGCGTAGTCATTTAAAATACACAATACAATATTTCTTTGAGGAATACAAAGCACGACAAAATTAACTGATACAAACTCCAATTACTTATATGGATGATTCTACAGAATTTCTTAAAATGTGGGGGTTGGAACATAAAATACAAGTTAAATTCTCCCAAAAAGACTTTCTTCAAGGTGTGCATTTGAGGGCTTTATAGAATTCTTTATTTTTTTACTGATTGCTACCAATGGCCAAGAACAAATAGGAAGTAAAACAAAGTGAAATACCCCGTTCACCCAGATTTGAGCTTGCATGCCATCATACTTTAGATATCAATCTAAATTGTAATCCATACCTTCTAAATTAATAGTATTTTGTATGTTATGGCAAGTTGGATTGTTTACTTACAATTTGCCATAAGAAGGGGCGGACAACTTGCCATTGCCATTGCCATTGCTCTTGGCGCCATCTTCCCACACATCTTCATAACTAGTGAGAGGAAAGAGGAAATGGGTTAGTCTGTTGTGCAAGGAGACAGAGTTATTCAGATGCCATTGTCGATCCACTCTAAGTGTGACCCAGAGCTGGATGAGCCAAGATGGACACATTAAATGCTCTCTACTCCTCTGGTCTCTGGTTATAAACAAACACCCTCTCTCCCCCTCTCTAAAACCTCTAAAATACAATATTACAATATTAATACAATATTGTAAGGCCATAGAACAACATTAGTGAAATCACACGTAGTATGTCCCAATTGCATGCATACTATCTGCAACAGTACTTTGCAAGTAAAAATAAAATAAAGTATTTGGAACACAGCTCCTGTTTAGTTGTTATGGTGCCCAGAGACTATCCATTCATGGTGGTATAATTCAATGAAACAAAACAAAAGGTAAGGTATAATTGTTGGTTGTAGAAAGAAGTTAAGTTTGTTCTTGAATGTTTATTGCCTCTAGATTGGCGAGTTTTACTCAGAGAAATTGGCTTTAAACTGTTCAGTGGAGTCTCAGCTTCCTTTTTGATATTTATGATTTCTGTTTGATTAGATCAAATAGTAATAATGCTGATGCTGTACATGTACACATTTATGAAATACATAACTACTTTTGTTACATGCTACTTATCTTGTTCTAATTAACTATAATTAAATCATAATAATTAAATTATATGTAGCTATCAACTGTCATGATAGCCTAAACCTTGAGATTCTAATCCTTCTTGGAGTAAATCCGGGTTTACCAGGACTGCTTTCTCATGTGTTAAAATGCCCTTAAAATATCTTTGCAATTGTGGGGGAGGGGCTTTACCAAGATACGGGGCATTTTGGGATGAGGAGGTTAAACGCTTTAAAGACGGCCTGCATCTTGCAAGTTTCTAGGATCATACTCCTATTACACATCTATTATAATGCTTGCGTTGTCTGTTTCTCTTGTGAATGCAGTACAGAGGTTAGAGTGCCCCCATAGCGAAAGAAAGACAGAGCAAGAGGGTAGACAGACAGATGTATGGATAGACGTACTCGGTGCCCGCACATTTCTGCGCAGAAGAGGCCCTTGTAAAGCCTTCCCGTTGCCCTTGTTCACGGCGATGAAGGCGGTAAGGGAGCTGCTCACTCCTGATTGGACACTGACTTCGACCACCATTTCCTTTGCGTTGACTTGGTCGCTAAGGTCACCTTGTTCGTTTGCCTCCGCCTCCAGAGAGCGAATGAGGGTCCGAGCCCCCAGTCGGTGGGCGGTCAATCTGCAAAGAGAGCGAGAGAGAGAAGCCATGTTTGCCCCACGTATTGCTATAGTGATGATATAGTTAGAGACACTCCTTGGTCATTCTTTTTCTCACATGACATTGAGAGAAATTGAGCCAATGAGAACCCGTTGGCTTACCCTGTGTCCTCTGTCGGCTTGAGGCTGAACTTCAGCTGATTCTGAGTAGGATGTTCTGCCAGGCTATATTTCACTGTCACACAGCCCTCTGCATCCCCAGAGACCTGCGGGAGCACAAAATACTTAATATAGAGATATATTAACAAAACATATTAGTATGTAGGTGAATTTATTCTTTGACACACATTATACCTCTCCAGTGAGCTGGGCATAGATCAATGACCTCTGACCCTGGAAGAGGTTTATGATGGGTGGAGTAAGTGGAGTGACGGACACACCGGCAGGTACATCCCATGTGACTGAGATGTCCACCACAGCCGGTTGCAGAGCAAAGCGCAGTGACTGCATTACCTTGTGGGCGGTTAGAAGGAGGAGATTGTAGTATCACGGTTAAGCCCAGCAGCTTCATACAGAGAAAAAAGCATTTATTTTAACTCCCTTGCGTTGCCTCTATCTGCTCCCGGGTCCTTGTCTTACTTTAGACTGCATTCTGTCAGCACCGCTGATAAACTGGGCGTGGCCCCGTCCTTCTTTGGCCAACCCGTTGATGAGGGCCGTACTGGCTCCCATGCCAATACCAAAAGAGAAACACCTGAGGGACAGTATATCAATACACGGGTTAAAGGGAACTGAAGCTTTGCTACTAATACCTATTTAATCTATCAGCTAAGCCCAATGCAGGACAGGCAAGAGTAAATTCTCTTTGAAGTCAAACTTCAACCTTCATTTGATCAAGCATTTTATTTAAATTTGCTTAGACTATATAATGTTTTTTTCATGAGTCCTTGATAATAAAGAATAACTGGATGATAAGGGATGACGGCGGTCAGGCGGACTATGGATGTATAGAGAGCTTTCACGCACGGATGTGTGCACATACTCAAACCAAGACTAAAACCACAAACATAATTATTTCAAGCATTGTGTTAATAATTTAGGTTTAGCAATGTTTTCATTATACAGATTATACTGACCAACACAGACACACACACACAAAATCAACTAATGTGACCCTTGTGCACTGCACGCCCAACCTGTGAGAACCAGAATTCCTCTTCACCACATCTATCACTGCCTTGGTGTTAGACACCTCGCCGTCAGTAAAGACAAACAGCTACGGAGAAAAGACAACATGAGATTAGTCCTGCCCAACATAGTTCTACAGAAGGGCATGAATGGCTCATCAATCAAGCATAACTCTACTGTAATACATTCAGCTTGAGGTGCAGCAGGTTTAAACCAGCGAGAGGGAGAACCCACAGGCCTAGAATGGCCATGAGTCAGAGTTCACATATAACCGCTGTTATATGTACTGGCGGCCAACTGTGCCTTGAATTAGTTTTAAATCAATAACCAACACCAGCTGGATTTGTATCCGCACACAGCTGGTGATGGTAATATGCAAAATAATAAACCACATTATTCAGAATTTATATTATTGATAACTAGTTAAAAACATATACACATGTATACACTAAGTAAGTAAGTAAGTAAGTAAGTAAGTAAGTAAGTAAGTAAGTGTGTGTGTGTGTGTGTGTGTGTGTGTGTGAGTCATACTTGTCTTGGCTGACTGGGGATGCAGGGCTGCTTGAAGATATGCTTAAGTGGTTCAAGAATTTCTGTTCCTCCCATGTCGGCCTGCAGGTCCTCAATCACCTTCAGAGCTTCATCCATCGTCTGCTGGCTATACACTACACTCTGCCTGAACACATAGACACAGGCACACACACATAAGCAAAATGATCAAAACAATTGATGTAAATGAATGACTTGATAGCAAACATGGCTTACGGAAAGATGTGGGTAAAACTGGAACCAAAGCTGTAGATGTTGAAATAGCAGCCAATCGGAAGGCTCTTCAACAGGAGAAGCAGTGTTTCCTAAAGTTTGGCAACAGCATACCAGTGAGTAGGTGCTGAAAAGCCATCATCTAACAAAAGATGTCAAAAGGGAATTCAATCCTGAATAAAGAACAGCTGCTACATGCCTTGGCACTATCAATGCGAATCTGACTGCTATCTGCATTACTCATGGGCGAACTCATGCTTCCAGAACGATCGATCACAAACAGGAACTCCCCAGACTTGGTCATTAATGACATCACTGCCGGCGGGAACTCGGGGTACAGGCTGACCATGACCACCGGGTCGCCCATCAGAGAACCTGCGGGGCAGGACGCCAGAACTTATGTCAGATCCTGCTTCGGGACAACTGTTGAATGGCAGTATTTGATGACATTGAAAACGGTTTTATTGCACACCAGGCTTAACAGACGCACGGCCCGCCTCCACCACAGCCGTAGGCAGGTGGGAGTCTTTGTAATACAACAGCAGCTCTACATCCCGGTCAAACTTATGCCCCGCAGCCAGCTTGACCTGACAACAGCAGAGAGTACACAGTTACAACAGTTCTACTAAATGCTCCACACACTGTGGACTACAGGTGTGTGGAGATACTGAGATACTAGGCACAAAGACACATACTGCGGCCTGGGTCTGCTGTTGGTTGAGGTACTGCACTGGGTCCAGGGAGCAGTTGGACTCTACTTTAGTGATGGGCCGTGGAGAACAGACACTGGCACAGAGAGACAGACTGTAGGGCACCAGACTGGCTGGTACAGAGGTGCCAGGGATGAACCTGGTGGTCCCAGCACCGCCATCACTGCCTGATGAACAATCATTTGATATGTTGAATAACCATGTGGAAAAATCATATGAGATGTTGAATAACCATGTTGAATGATCATATGGGATGTTGAAAGACCATGTTGACTAATAGTGTTGAACAATCACATATGTTGAGAAAACATCTTGAATAATCATTTATGCTGAATAATCATGAGATGCTGAATATTCATGTTGATTACTCATATGCTACTTGGAGTAATCAGGTTGAACCATGGTAATGGCTCCTCCTCACCCAAAGGCTGATAGCGTGGGTTGAGCACAGCAGGCAGGCAGAATCTCAGGCCGTCGTCAGCCTGGACTGCGAGCTCAGTGACGTACTCCAGCCTGATGGAGGCGCTCTCCCCTGGAGGCAGACTGCCCACGCTCAGGGAGAACACGTCTGGGCTCTGCTCGCTCTCCTCCAATAGGAAGGCCTGCTGGCCCCTGGTGAGCGCGTCATCATACTCCTCACGAGCCTGCCGGGATGGGGAGGGTTTAGGGTGGTTGGAAACGTGTTATTATTCACAGCCGAGGACAAAATGAGTCTTCAATGTATGCTGGCACAGAGAAACAATTGTGTGCTGTGGAAATTGTTAAACCCGTCTGACGGGTTCCTCCCTAACCTTCTGCTTCTCCCGCACTTCGGCAACCACCTCCGACTGGCCGATCTTGGCACTGAAATGGCAGACGGCGGCATCGCCGGGCAACGGGAAGATGAAGACGGCCTCGATGGGGCTCTGCTCTTTGTTCTCATACAGCAGGGTGGCGGCGACCGTCGCCACGTGATCTCGCACCGTGACCTCCACATCGACGGCCTTCAGAGGAACTGTTCAACACAGAGCCTAGAAAGTCTCACAGCCCGTACCTTACCAAACATAATCTAGAAGAGTCACGCAATGACCCTTTTTCTTGTTGATAATGTTATTCCGTTTTTAGATTTAACCATCAAAAAATACCGCCAGACACATTATATTTTACTGGATGGATGGAGCATCAGCACATTCATTTCTGCTCACGTGTGATACGCTCACATGGGCCAATGAGCTAAATTCCCCTTAATGAGCAGGGGAATGGGGGTTTCCTCCCAAATAAATAAGACAGAAGAATCAGACTAAACCACTTCCTGTATGACTATGTTGCCTTTGATGTCACCGCAGGTTTGCAGGCACATTTGCACAGACAATCAAAGAATTATGCTCAGTGGAACTTTACCTGGTTCCTTGGTGGCAGTAAGCAGACCACAGCAGCAGTTCACCATGATGCCTATGGAAATCACCTGAAGTTAATATTGTATTCTAGGGTTGCATACGAGTATGTGTCAGTTATAATGGAGAAGTAATAAAGTAATGAAATGAACCAGTGATGCTAGCCTGATAAACTATAAAAGCCTGCTGTACTTTGATTAAGGAAGCCCTAGTTTGCTACAATCCTTGGGGCTAGTATTCAAAACGTATTCAAAACGTTTTATCCTGGTATAACTTTTCTACTGATTGATTATTCACTGACACACACTTGAATTCTCTTTATTTGTTTAATGTTATTTGAATGTTTAGGTTAATTATCGTCAATATGTCATGACAGGCAGAGGAAGGTTTGAATGCAATTTGAAATAACACCAGCCAACACTTCCAAACTAAATTGAACACACACGCAAACGCCCACTCTGCGCTGTAACGTGACTTGACTCGAATAGTTTCGCTTGTCATCATGTTATGACATACGCGGATAAAAGTAGCTAACAGCAGATTAAGAATAATACAAATATAGTCTTTAGATGGAAAGGTTGTAAACGAAGGAAGGTAGGCCACAGCTTTCCAAGTTCACAGTCCAAGATCTTGCAATGAAAAGACAACTAGAGAATATGTCGCTTTGCATTTTTGTTACTTTTAAAGTCAATTTATTGAGGCAAATAGTCTTCTTACCTTTTCGTAGATATTTATGTTGTGTGCAGTCTCAAGTCTAGGAACCATAGATAGTATATAAAAGCTAGGAACGCACTGGGTCCTTCTTCCTGCTTGCGCAGCGATAATACCAGGTCACGCCCATTGAGTTTGCAGCTGCCTCTGGTCCTGGTCCAGACCAGAGCCGGAGCCTTTAACTAATAATCCAAATAGTCTGACCAGAACTATTTAGAGAGAGGGTGACGACAACGGAAGTTCAAAAATAATCAATCGTCACATGGTGGTTCATGGCGACAGACAGTTCTCGGAAGTGCTTGGCGGGCCATTGGATTTGATTAATCTGCTTCTAATCAGATCCAATAGCACGCCAAGCACTTCCGAGAACTATCTGAAGACTCCATGAACCAACCTGTGACGATACATTATTTTGAACTTCCGTTGTCATTCACTAAATGCACTGTAAATCAATGCATTTATTGACTGTTAGTTACCAGAAACCGCAGGTCTGTCTCTATATTACTATAAAGAGGCAGAACTGCGGTCAATAAATGTGTTGATTTACAATAGGTTATGTAGCCTATATAGCATACCGAAATCGATCTAGTAACGTTAATGCTTTTTATATATAGCGTGTTGCTCTTTATTGCTTTAGATTATTTTATTTTGAATTATTTTCGTAAACCTGTATGATGTCAAGAGCAATCCCATCTTGATGTTTATTTATATATTTTAGGAAAGTGAAGCAATGTTTCCAACTTTAGATTAGATTCGTCTTGTACCAATTTTTTAAATTCATGGTGGTTTCAGTAATCTCATGGTAGTCTAACTAAAAGGCAAACGTAACCTTAATAACTAATGTAATCTTTAAGAATTTTCGATAGGACGGGAAACCGCCATGTGACTATCAATAACAGTTTGCAGACTGACAGCAGCATGATGGTGTTTACTTGGAGTTTTTGGAAATCAAATGCAAATAAATTAACGAAATGCGTCTGTGGTTACAATTCTTCAGCGCCCTGTGTGACAAGTTGAAAGATAATGCACTAATAGTATTAAAAAAGTAACTCCTGATTAGTTATCATTTCATAATACGAAGGCAAGACAAGACAACTTTATTTATATAGCACTTTTCATATACAAGGCAGACTCAAAGTGTCTGCCTACGAAGCAAAGTTATATCGTGAAAAGTAATACTTGGTGGTAATAATTTCATGGTCTGCGAGAATGTTAAAGATTGAGTCATCATTCATAGTGATTGAATATAAAACAATTCTGTAAAATAGTAATAATCGATCACATGTCTCAAAATGTTTAAAATTCTAAAATTAGATTATATTAGCCTATATTGTTTAGTTTATTAATGTGTTATTGCTAGTATGTGATCGGCTAATGGATTAGAATTGATCTGAGATCGATCACTTTTGTCTCCGGCAACGGCGGAGCCAGACTTTGTGTACATCCGGGGCTTAGCCCAGAGGGGGGTCTGGGGGTCCTCCCCCCCAAAAAAATTGAATTTCTAAAATGCGATTACCTGCATTCTAGTCCATTTTAGGGTGACCTGCTGGACATTGACAAATCCTAAATCTCTGAAATATCAGTGCATTATCATTATCAATTTTATTTTATTTTAATTTAAAATAATAATGATAATGCACTGAAGTATTATACATATGCACACAAATAAGTACTACATTGTTTTAGAGGTTTGTCCGCATCTATCACTCTGGTAGAAATCATTTAAAAAGGGGTCAAAGTTCAATTAACGTGGATATGGACGCAAGCTGAAAGTAAACAAGACAGTCTAGCACCAGCCACGCATCGGTAACATGGTTAACATGTTGGCTGCTGGTCAAACAGCGAATGCAGCAACGCGATATCTGTACATTTCTTATCTAAATCGTTAATAAAGTTTAAGTTTAAAATAACCGATATGTCAGACATGGATATTTTTTACCTCATGATATTCAGTGGACCTCAACATTTAATTTAAGGTAACATTTGGTAACACACAACACTGTACAATATTGGCTGAGACCGAATCGCAATCAGAAAAAACGGATTTCTGACATTTTAAACAACGCTGGTAATCTGTTTTGTGTGAAAGGAGTAATTATCATAGCAGCCTAGCTAGCCGATGCAGGCTATTTAGCACTAGCACTAGCAATACTGCTCCCGGCCAGCCCGCATCAAGGTAATTTCACTGACCTGAAACATTTGACAGGTCATTGGCAGGGACTGCTGCTGCTATGTTGGTTTAGAAAAATAATTTCTAATGTCCATGGTAATATGTGTTACACACCCTGAGGCTACTTTAACAAGACTGCTGAGAGACGTGAATGTTTAGAAAACGTCACGTTGTCCTGGCAACCATTCTAAACAACCGAACGAGAGATGGCATTTAACATTGCTTCCATGTGTTGTTTCTTTCAAAATGAAAATAAATCAACTTCAAGAGGTGAAAATCACTACCAGTTGAAACATGAGGGAACATGTCAGGGTTGTCATAACTTCAAAAGCTTAAAAAAGATCCGGGGCTTTTGACGTGAGATTCGGGGCTTCAGTCCCGAAAGCTATGGAGCCAGTATCCTGCCATAATTCAAACCTGAAAAAAAAAGTTTCAAAGGCTTGTAAGTCTGGGTTTGAAAACTCAGCACCTTGTAAAAAAAGGTTTTGCAACACTGAAAAAAGAGATTATAGCCTGAAAAAAAAATTAAAACATCTGCAAACATGATTTTGTGTTCTATTTTATCTTCTTCATCATTTTCACCAACACATTTTCAAAGTTTCAAAAATGTCACCAGCGCATTTGCAGAGTTTCAAATCTGGCACTGTTTTAACAGTGTATTTCATTGTTTCCCGGTTTTGAAACCTTGTAAATGGAATTCTGCAAACCGTTGTTCATACATTGAGAAATAAGTTTTGAAAGGTTGAATATTTATTTTTAAGAACTTGTAAAGGTGTAAATTTACACCATTGCAATGTATTTTTTCAGAACTGACTTTTCAGCACTGACTTTTCAGAGATTTGACCACACAGGCGCAAGCTTTGAGTCACGTGATTATTGGCAGTGTTCTGTCGCGCATTCGTTTTGAAACTCCTGACAGTCAAAGGTCTGAAATCGTTGATTTGCAAAAAGGAAAAAAAACGTTCCTGGGGGCGGGACCATTTGGCTCTAAACCTATTGGTTGCTCTCTGCTGACGTACATTCCAATCACGTGTGCCGTTGACCGGGCTGTGGGTGATTGACAGTGCTCTGCCGATGACAAGAATAACAAGCGACCTGCGTGTTTAACGTTTCTCGTGAGCACGAGAAAGTAACTGGTGAACACGAGAAAGTATCTCATGAGCACGGGGAACTATCGTGCGCATATCACTGGCAGTGTGTGTGTGTGGGGTGGA
Organism: Pollachius pollachius; assembly: GCF_949987615.1. Taxonomy (NCBI): domain Eukaryota; kingdom Metazoa; phylum Chordata; class Actinopteri; order Gadiformes; family Gadidae; genus Pollachius; species Pollachius pollachius. The sequence goes on from NC_136936.1 coordinate 18,657,865, forward strand.
CGAGCGAGCGATAGCGTGCGTGTCAGTTTAGTGAAGTAATGAACGAGTCCGGTTGTGTGTAAGAATCAAGTACCCAGCCTGTCAAGAATCGGTGGCCGCTTCACTCCAACCATATTCCGACCTATAAGCAGACCCACTTTCTCGTGCTCACCAGTTACTTTCTCGTGCTCACGAGAAACGTTATTTTTTTTATTTTCCCCGGTGTCCCTTTACGGTTTCCGTACCCAGCCATTTTTCCAGAAAATGGAAAACAAAATCAACCACGCAGGTCGCTTGTTATAGGTTTTATGCGCTATTTGTGCCAGCGCCAATCAGCAATATGCGGAGCACCTGAGGTCGGAGCCGTTGGAGAAGCAAGCTCTTTATTCAAGCCATGTTTCCTGTACAGCTCCGACCACATGTGCTGATTGGCGCTGGCACAAATGCGCTCACTGGCGCCATCTGGTGTAAATGGGTGGTAGACCGCCTATACCACCTGTCCCCTGGGCTTCCAGGGGTGGAGCCGGGTTGCCACAGTGCTTCCTAAATTGATGGTCAAATGACAACAAATGTGTACAGTTGCCTAAATACAGGGGTTGGGTCAACTTTCCCACTAGTTCATCTTAACCCACCATCCCCTATGATGTTTAAATGTTCTATAATAATGCTTTTAATGACTAAGTGAGTAACGGTGTGATCCAGATGCCTCGGACACCAGCCTTCCGAGTTGGAAGTGGGGAAATCTCCCAGCTTTCTTGCGGTATTTCACGGAGGCACTCCCCCTTTTTGTCTTTATCTCTCGGAATTCTGAGAGTAGACTGAATGCAGTGAGGTTTACCCCTTATAGGTCCATGGGTTATCTGGAAGACGTGTTAAACAAAGATGGCTGCGCCGATAGTGAATGAGTTGAAATGTACTTTCTTTGCATTTGTATCACGTCGGTCGTTTTAATGTTCATTTTAAATGCTCTTATACACTTGAATACATTTCTGCTTTAATCCGGTCACAAATTTATGCATGGTCTTGTTGGGCATGCAATTCAATGTAAATGTTTGGTTTGAAGCCGGTTTGCTAAAGAGGCTAATGTAGCAAACAATAAATGACAGCCTGCTCCTGCCCTTTGTGGCTCGAGAAAAACGCGACACCACTTTTTGAAATTGAAATAGGCGAAAATAACAAAATATTATTTAAATGTAAACAGAGTTACTTGAAATGTTCGTGTTTCTGTAAGGTGGGTTTCACCTCAGAGTTTTGTGTTGTTCATTCACGGCATACTACTTTAAACGCAACAAGACCGGAAATGACGTCACAAGTGCAACTCGGAAGGCTGGTGTCCGAGGCATCTGGATCACACTAGAGCATGTGATCGAGATGCCTGGATTACAGGGAATCTATAAATCTGGACTACACCATAAAATGAGTGTGACTCCACAACATATAAATGAAAAAAGAAAAAGGAAAGATTTAATTACTTTAAAAAAGTTTTAAGTATACGTGGTTGTATTGCGATATGCTGTTATTGGACAGAACATCTAGGGAAACTCACAACGCTCCCTTGTTGTCGACAATCAGAATAGAGCAAAAACTTTGTACGGTCTTGTAAGGATCCTACAAATTAAAAAGAACCCCATTTCCATCATTTGTATTTGTTTGTGTTTTATGTTTTGAGTGACCATTATCAATTGCTTTATTAGACGTCTGACCATATTCCGATGAGTGCTTTCACCTCCTGATGACACCTTGTCTAACTGAGACAAATATGATTTTAGGGAAAGTTCACCTGGCTGAATATGTTTATTATTTACAGTTTGCGTCAAAGTGTATATTCAACCAACAATTGATGTTTATTTTGCTTCCCTTAGTTGGGTTGAGTCACGTTCAGACCTAAAGTGAAACGGACCCAAGTACACCTGGAAGCGGACAGAGACCAGTTGATTTGTTCCGCAATAGCTAGAATGAGCGTTCACGATACTATAAATTAACTGTGATATCGGGGAAAAGGAATGCATGTAATGCAAATAACAAATAACCCTGGTTATTTGATTTTGCGGCAGGCTGTGGGCTAGTCTACCACCAACAGAAGTAAGGAAACTAAATTCAACAGTGATGATTGCGTAACCCTAACCACTACTACCCTAACCCTAACTACTACTACCCTAACCCCAACCCGTTTCAGAGCAAAATGAAATACCCAATCGGAGGAGAGCCCTTCTAACCAATCAGAGGCGAAAAAGGCGGTGCTTTCCCCTACCACCCTGCAAAAAAAAATGCGGCCCTCCAAGCACTTCGAAGAACTATCTGAAGACTCCATGAACCATCACGTGACGATAGATTATTTAGAACTACCGTTGTCGTTCAATAAATGCCTTGTAAATCAATGCATTTATTGACTCGTAGTTACAAGAAACCGCAGTTCTGTCTCTATGTTATAAAGAGACAGAACTGCGGTTGATGCATGATTTTGGTGGACTATCACTGTTTGGCACAACACCTGCATGTAAGAGGGATTTACAGACGCAAGGACTATGGGCTTAACTAAGATAACTTGATTGATTTTGTGTCTTCTCCGATGGAGTTGTGATGGAGGAGTACTTACCACCTGACCTGGAGTGTGTAGGCTGTCTGTTCAGAATTTCTGTGTGGTTGAATGTTTGTCTATCTGTCCGTCTGTCTTTTTCCAAAGTGAGGCAGAAATTGGAATAGGATTACGACATTCTGTCTTTATTTCTCAACATTCAAACACAAGCAGAAGTCGATCCACAACATTTCATAGCAGCTGAAAATGTCAGGTTCCTATAAACTTAAAGTTCTGGGCCCCTTCCATCTCAAGGCACAATGCATACAAAAAGTGCAACGCTAACCTCAGCGTTGGTTAGCAACTTATGTCCCTCCTGCAATGCTGTCTGACGGAAGGTTAATAGGGGAAGAGTGTGTGTGTGTGTGTGTGTGTGTGTGTGTGTGTGTGTGTGTGTGTAGGCGCCTTCAAGTTTCTTTTTTTTGTTTGGTGAGAAAAGAGGGGAGAATGGAGGGCAGAGGGGCTGGGGGTTGGGGGACCGAACACCAGGGCTAGTAATGTATGCAGACCTATTGTGATGGCTCAATGCAGCGTGTGATAATCGGGGAGAGGAGAGGCACAGGCTTGGGGGAGAGGACTTGGGCCTGGGGTGGGATGTCTTTAGCCCAACGTTTGTCCTTTTCCACACACAAACGCACACGCGCGCACAAACACGCAGGACTACGGCGCGTCTGTCGGTCCACCATGAAATGGTTGTTTCTTACTTTAATTTATAACTTTTGATCGTCAGAGACCTTCAGACTCAGCAATCATAACTAATAATTGCATCACTACTACTATAAATACGACTTCTAAGAATACGGAGTGGAATGGTTTGACACTGCCTGGGGTTTCCGGCATGCACCTCTGTTGACATTAGAATTGCATAAATTCCCTATGCAGACACCTTTCTTTAACATGTCTGGTTTTAGAGGAGAGGTCTGATGAGCTCTTAAGAAGAACGAGAGCATCGAACAACCAAGGGATCTGAGGTGAGGAAGCATTTTGTATTACCAAAGTATTGAAACACAACTTGTACTTTCTGTGTGAGTATTTCCACTGGGCAGAATACATGCTACACATTTTGCAGTTACTTTTTGTTATACTGTACATTAAGAATGTCATGTACACTAGCCTTTGGGCGTGGCACAGCCTTAATGATGCTTACGCAAAAGCGATAATAAAGTTGAAAGTTAAAAACAGCAAATAATAATACAAAAAAATAAGAATTCACATGGCTTGCTCCTGTTTCACAGTTAATTGTTGTATAGACTATGATGGATTGCCTGGGAACTGAATGAAGAAGAGCGAGTCAATCAAGTGAAGGAGGTTTGCTCAATGCAGGATGACATAATAGAAGAAAATACATAATAGATGTTTTTTGTTAAAGACCTCATGCAGTCTTTGTTTCTTGTCATTGTCTTAATTGGGCGGAGGCCATGGGAACAGAAGCAGTGTATTGTCTGTGCATCTAGCTGTCTCAAAACAATAGGATGTGCTGGACAGACAAGGCTGCACTGACATAGAAGTGAAGGAGAGTGTGTGTGTGTGTGTGTGTGGGGGAGGATAAACCTGTCAATTAGTTTAGGGAGTGACTTTACTCTTAAACATTTATATCTCTGCCTCGCTCTTATTACAGTTTTCCTCTTTTAATTTTATGACCGTAACAATCTTTGGCAAGTGGCTCGTTTTTATCTGTCGTTTTATTCAACTCTACTCCGCTGTGATGCCAACCACCCCCTTGTTAGGAGGTGATGGGCCGCCCGGTGGGGCTGGGATGGCACAGGACGAGGTTACACTGGTTGGCTGCTGCCTACCTGCTCCTCGCCTGGCCCTGCGCCGGCTTCCTCCCTGACTTCTGGTCCCGCGCCTTGACGCTGGCCTGGGACTCGCACACCCACCAGTACATCACGGAGCGGGCCATCCTCAACGTCACCATGGAGACGCTCTCAGGGATCAACAGACACCAGCGCGGTCATGACACGCAGGAACAGGTAAAAGTCAGTATTTTTCATATGTGTAGATATAATATGGAGCTAGGTAGAAAGGAATTGTAAAACGCAGAATAAAATACTGATATATCTAGATAAATAATATAGCAATACAATATGAAAATAAAAATAAATATAAACAAGGTTATAATCTAAAATACTATTATATCAGTATGATCAATTGCTAATGTTCATGGCGTTTGTGATGACATTGTGATGACCTGTCATTGGGACTTCTTCCAGACCGGACTGGGCCGTGCGTTCTGGAGCGCGGTGGGGGAGGTGGTCAAGTCCAACGCGGCCATGGACTTCCTGAGCGCCACCCGCTCCGACCCCGTGTTCCACTTTGACTCGGAGCGTGTGGACGGAGCCACGGCTGTGCTCCGCCAGGCCTGGTCCCAGACCCTGCTCTCAGTCCGGGCCGCGCAGCACCAGAGCGCCCGGCGGAGCCTTGGACAGCTCTTCCACTCCCTGCAGGTATACCGGAGACCCAGGAGACCCAGGAGAACCAGGAGCACCAGGCTTCAACCAGTTCTTCATTCTTTCAATTTTAAGTTTTTCAGAATTTCAGAATTGAGGAAAAGGTTTATTAATGAACCATTAATTAACCTTCGCTAATGCAGTAATAAGCTTTAACTAACAGTTCATTAACTGTTAACTTATGGTTTACCAATTTACTCATGGTGTTCATGTTAACTGAGGTATTCATTCAACATTATTCATTATATTGGGTTAGGCCGGCTGAGGTCTCAGTTCTTGTTATACACATTTACTCTGGTTGCATTGGCACACCATCTCCAAACCTACAAAGCAGCATAACGTTGTTCTCCTTCTCTCTGGTCCTCTCTATACATCCCGGCAGGACTTCTACAGTCATAGCAACTGGGTGGAGATGGGCCAACGCGACATTTACCATCACCTACTGCAGCCTGAGGAGACTGCGGTCCCGGTCGCTCAGGGTAACAGATGCGTCTGATGTCTAAACATGTGATTCAAAACGTCAAAACCTTGAAAATGTATGTATTGGAAAACATTTTACACTACAACACTTAATATTCATACTCTGTTCCCCACTGAGTGCGAGTAACCCAACCTGGTACCTGTCGATTGGTAGATCGCCCAGTCATCCATGTCTTTGTGAATGCCAAAAACACATCCAGACTCACATGACTCTCCTATCAATATAATTACAAAGCTGCCCAGTGTCTTCCTGATCCAGATGCCTATGAGCCAATGATTAACTTCTAAATCCATCCCTTTTTAACAGTATGACCATTCTACTGAACAGGCGCTTTCATCGGCTGCATTATTTATAACCCTATCATTTCCTGTATGTGCTGCAGAGGCCACTTTGACCTGCATGGAGTGTTTCAGTGCTACCTGCCGAGGCAACCTGATGCCCAGGCTCACTCAGAGACAGCCTCACCTGGGACTGCTCACCACCGGCTACTTCAGTGACAACCCTTCCAAACCAGAGGGTGGGTCACAGCTGATGCTTAAAACCACCTTATGTCTTATCTGTAGAAAGACCACAGCAAACACTGGGGAGCCGATTTCAATGTGGATGACTTAAAATCAATATTCTGTAGTTCAAAATTCACATTCAAACTTTGGTTAGCTTTTTTTTTTGTACCAATAGCATCCCATAATCACACAGGCCGTTTCTGCTGTACAGGGAAATGTAGTCACGGTGGGATCCTGGACAGCAGCCGTCGAATGGGCGCCAAGGGGGGCATCAATAAGGACAGCACCTCGCCCCTTTTCTCCCCCCACCATTACCTGCATCTGGAGGCTGCGCGGCTGGCCTCAGAGGCCACTCTGGCCGTGCTGAAGGACCTGCGGGACACCGTGGGCCACGCCCCCTTCCTCAGGTGAGTCTGCTCACCCTCTCCTGTTCACAGAGTAAAGACAGGAGGACATATGCCTTCAAGTGACCAAGTTAACAAAAGTAGCACAAAATCTAACAAAAAATAAGTGCAATGCTTCAAACAACGCACAGAGTATATCATCAAGTCTTCTTTTAGGTCTCCCCCCCCCCCCCCCCCCCGCAATATACAATCCAAACTGTTCCCCTGCCAAAGAGTAGACCTGTCGGGTCCAAAGCATGATACCTCTCTGTCCTGTGCCTGCTCTGGCCAGGCTGTTCAGCGTGCAGCAGCCCCCGGCGCTGGTGTTTGTCATCGACACCACCGGCAGCATGTTCGAGGAGATCAACGCGGCGCGACTGCGGGCCCTCGCCATCATCCAGGGACGCGCAGAGTCCAGCGCTGGGCAGCCTGGCACCTACCTGCTGGTTCCCTTCCACGACCCCGGTGAGGACTGCCTCTTCTATCCTACACCACTTTGAGGGTGCACTTCCTTAGACGTTTTTTTGCAGAGCCCGTTGAACAGAGCTGTATGGAGGAATGAGTGGTTGGCGTTAGGGTGAGCTTGCTTTATTCTGAGCCGTGTTGCAGAGGTGGGCCCGGTGTATGAGACAGATGATCCGGAGCACTTCATGGGCTACCTGGAGGACCTGATGGCCCTGGGGGGAGGAGATGAGCCAGAGATGAGCCTCTCTGCCATCCAGGTTAGTGGGAACAGAGCCCAACACTGTTGAAGAACACTGTCTCAGACGTTATTGTTTGGTGTCGGTGCCTATGTGTGTATGTGTGTGTGTGTGCGCACCTGCGTGTGTGTGTACGTGTTTGTGCATGTACGTCTGTGTGCACATGCAGAAGTATCTATGTACCTAACCGAGTGTGTGTTTGTGTGTGTGTCCTCAGCTTGCTCTTACACACAGTCCACCACTCTCTGAGATCTTTGTGTTCACCGATGCGTCGCCCAAAGACGCACACCTGTTCAGCTCAGTGAAGGCCCTGACGCTTGAGAAGCAATGCAAGGTAGACCGTCTGCGTCGTTTCACTGCTCAACTGAATTCCAGTAGTTCCAGTAGTAAGCTATTAGTGATTTTGTGCCTTTCTCTGAGAAAAAAGTTAAAAATGACAGGACATAACACAAGATACACAAGAAGATTATTGTATGTTGTACGTCCTGGCACTTAAAAATAGTACTCAACATTGTGTAGCATCTTATCCTAGCTATCTTTGTTGTATATGGGGAATCGGTTAACCTAGCAACTGTAAAAGCTTGGCATTTGTTTCTATGAACATCCTTAGTGTACCTAAAGCAATATATTGTTTCTTTCTTCTGACAAATGTACTTTGTAAATCGCTTTGGATTAAAGCATCTGATTAATGCCCCAAATGTAATTGTAAAAGATATGCTGTATCACAGTTTCATTAGAGTGTACGTCCAGGTGTCTCCCTAACCGAGAGCAACCATTGGCTCCCCTCCCCAGGTGACCTTCCTGCTGACGGAGGACCCCAGTCACAAGAGGGCGGCGGCCAGAAGGAGAAGGAGTAAGAGGAGCAGGGAGCACCTGTCCCCTGACCGCTTCTCCCTGTACTCCGCCCTGTCCGCTGCGTCTGGGGGACTGACTGTGTTCACAACCAACGCCCAGATCCACAAGGTCTCGGCCATAGTGGAAGACAGCACGGTGGCCGACAAGGTACTTGACGTATACCATTTTCTGTTTCTAGAGTTGTCTTCGAGAGTCTGACACAAAGACTATATAGTATCTCCTTATAAGGAGAGGGCGGCGCTCTTCACTATACTGCGTTCAGTTGTCGACGGGGTTTAAAATATCTGTGGGGAAGCAGCTGTGCAACAAGGTGGCATACATTGTCTGACCGAATATTGGGGTCACACAGCAGGGCGAAACCACTGCCTTAACATGTTAACTTAACGCTCCACCCTAACAGGTGACACTACTCCATGTGGAGAGTGACAGTGGCGTGGACGTCCATCATCCCTTCAGAGTAGACCGGGCCATGAACAGAGTCATCCTGCACCTCACTGGCAACATCAGAGACTGTAACCTCACAGATCCCTCGGGTGAGTCCCCACAAAATCACCCACAGGGCCTGCACTCTACACACTATATTCCTGGTCGAAATACAGGCATTCAACTTCATCACCATTCTACTCTTTGTTTTGCTCGAAGCCATTCACTCTGGCTACTGAATAAACTGGTGACATTTAAAACTTGTTCCTCAAACTCAGTTCCTCCTGAGAGGAACTGAGGAACTTCTTTGAGGAACTCGAAGGAGAAGTTGTATGAGGAGGACGATGAAATAAATATACATGGCTTCATGGATGCATGATAAAAGTGTCCACAACCGTTGTTGTGTACTTCACTAATGGTAATGGTCTCTATTGAGGGATTCACCTCTGAGGTTTGTCTCTTCCTGACATAGGCGTGAGCCAGTCTCTGTTGGCAGAGGACGGGCCCCTGGCAGAGTGCCAGAGTTTTGAAGGCCTTGGCCGCGTGCGCCTGCTACCTCCTGTGGAGCCAGGACAGTGGCACCTTCACGCCCGAACCTACGGACCCTTCACATTCAATATCATCGGTAAGATAGGGGAGGGGCATAATCACACCAACACAGACTCTTGCTATACTGACACATAGAACCATCAGACTAGCAGCTGCATTTGAGGTGATGAAAAACAGGACCCAAAAACGTAAAATCCTCATGACATATCACAGAGGGATGCAATCCACTTCACACCTACAGCTCGTCAGGAAGTGTCATATTAAGTGTTAAATTAATTGACATCTCCAAGTCAGCTTATAAACTTAATGTACACATTGGTCATTTCTTTTTTTCCATCACTCTAAGTTCTGTCACACAGATTATTATTTCTGTGAGGTAATGGAACAAAAAACTAACAAAATAATAATAAATTCCTCAAAGGTGACAGCAGTGTGGATTTCCTGTATTACTTTGCCACGGTGGCCAATGAGACTCACCCTGGGTTGTCAAGGGTGGAGGGCAGTCCAATAGCAGGTGAGTAGGGCTGTGGGACTCTATTGGTTCACTTTGTGTTGTTAACTCAAAGTACCTGACCTCTTTTACCACATAGCGCCACACTCGGTTCTTTCGTAATTTCAATACTTGTACAAGATGACATATTATACCAGCAGATGTGAGTGTGATTAGCCGTTACAAGCCATTTTGGGAAATCTGACATCACAAGTTGGCATGTCCACCTAGATGTATGATGGATAGATCAGTTTACCAGCCTGCCCAGTGGACAGTAGCAAACGTTGCTCATCTATCCGTCATACATCTAGGTCAGACTTTCTCAAAGCGTGGTCCCCGGACCACTGGTGGTCCGTGAGCGACCCCTAGTGGTCCGCGAGGTGACAGGTGAAAAATTAAAATAAATTAAATTAAATAAAATTTAAAAATTAAATTTAAAATTTCAGTGTTTTAGTGCAGCGGACCGTTTGCGACACCGCAACCGGTTTACATCAAATGAAGTGTGACCCTGCTGCCGTAACTGTGGGAATGTGCAAAGCGGTGTAAAGCCTGGATGTATGGTGCGAACAAGTTGCAAATAGATCAGTGGATTAGGACCGGGTCATGTAAAAGAAAAGCAGATGAAAATTTTTACTCGACAGGAAAAGTAGTTGAGTCCCAGGATGTTGGTCCAACGCCCGCGACGTCGTCAAAGCAGATCCCACCGCCAGCTCGTCATGAACGTGAAAAATCCACCGCTAAGGTGAAACGGAGGTACCACAGCGACTACATACAGTTTGGGTTTTTTTGGACTGGCGACGAGGAGGATCCTAAATCACACTGGGTGTTGTGCTATGAAACGTTAGCTAACGAGGGAATGAAACCTGCAAAGTTGAAGCGACACATGGAAACTAAACACAAGGAGTACATGGGGAAACCTACTGGATTTTTGGAACGGAAACGCGACGAACTCACGCAGCATATGGTGAAAGAGGCTGCACGCACCCGGAGAAAATGCTAAGGCTACTGAGGCTTCATACAAGGTATCCTTCTTGATCGCTAAAGCTGGAAAACCTCATCCAATAGGTGACAATTTAGTTAAACCAGCTGCAAAGGTGATGACTAACATATTGTTTGGGGGAAAAGCCAGCGACGAAATTAACAGGATTCCTCTTTCCAATCACCTTCCAGCGGCGCATCAAATCTATGGTTGAAAGAGTGGAAGATCAGCTGGTGACACGTTGGCGCCAAAGCCAGTTCTTCTCACTACAGCTGGATGAATCCACGGCAAATCTGCTGTGTTTTGTGATACATTTATGCCGGTGAAGTGCATGATGACTTTCTTTTCTGCCGTTACCTGCCGACCCACACCACAAGTGAAGCAGTTTTTCACTCACTCAATGATTTCATTATGACAAATAATCTGGACTGGTCAAGATGTGTCGGCATTTGCACCGATGGTGCAACTGCAATGACAGGAAAGCATGAAGGACTTGTGGCGCGCGTTCGCGCAGTTGCGCCGTCTGCAGCAGCAACACACTTGTTACCTCCTCAGCTTCCACGCTCCGAACCGTACTTGGGAGCGAGCTGGTCTCTACTAATTACTTGGCTCGTTGCAGGTAACTTGTTTGTCTAGTGGTCCAGGTTGACATAGCCGAAGCACAAACAGGGAGACGTTGGTTGGTTGCACGAAAAATGAACTCGGCTTTATTCCTTCAATGACTCCAACTGATTCGCCCGCGGTCACACGTTCTTCCTACCCACAACACACCTGTTCTTTTTCGTCACACTCATGTGCCACACATACATATTTTCCCCAACAAGCCACCAGGGGGAGGCAGAGATTGCAACACACTGTTGATTCCACAGATAATAACTGGCTGTGAAAAAAATGCCACAGTGCCTAAAATCAGTACTGGGCGAATCGGTGAAAATAGTCAACAAGATCAAAGGTAAAGCACTGAACACACGTCTTTTTAAAGCTCTGTGTGAAGAAATGGGGAGCGAACACACAAAACTCCTGTTCCACACTGAAATTCGCTGGCCGTCGCGTGGCAAAGCTCTCACCCGTCTATTTGAACTGTGAGACGAGGTAATGTTATTAATGCACCAACGCGATGAACTGTATGACAGAATGCATGATTTCCAGTGGCTCGCAAAGTTGGCATACTGGGCTGATGTTTTCAGCGCTCTCAATACTTTGAATGTGGCGCTGCAATGGAAGACCGTCACCATCTTCAATGTCCAAGACAAAATTAAAACCACACGCATGAAAATGGAATTATGGCGTGGCCGTCTCGATCGCGGAGAATTCGACAGTTTTCCCACACTTGCTGATTTTCTCCTCACTGCTGGAGAGGACATGGTTAGGAGCACAGTTGCATCCTTCAAGCAACATCTGCAAGACCTCCGCTCCCAGCTGGGAATATAGTTCCCAGAATTAGACACAAGTTTTGAGTGGATCAGAAATCCATTTGGGAACAAAACGCACATTGAGCAAGTCAGTTCCAAACTTTCACCAAAAGAGGTTGACAGCCGTGTGGACACTGCATCCAATGGGACACTGAGAACAACTTTCAGGGAGAAAGGATTGACCGACTTTTGGCTCCACATCTAGCCTGAGCACCCTGAGCTGCTGACTCCGCTCTGAAATTGTTGGTGCCGTTTCCAACCACCTACAACTGTGAAGTTGGATTTTCCTCCCTTGTAAAAGCAGCGCAACCGGATTAATTTGGACTATGATACGAGACTTAAACTGTCCAGTTTGGAGCAAGACATTGCTTCACTCATGGCCCAGAAAAAAAAGCAGCATCATTCTTCTCATTAAGTAAGAGGTTGCTTCCTTGAGGGATGGGTTAAATACAAAGAATGTCACTGTACAAGCTGTGTGACAAAAATAAAGTACCTGTATCTTTGGTAAAACTGTCATTTTATGTTGTAATGTGAACTGAAGTTGGCATATTGTTTTGGGGCTGTTTTGAGTTAGTTGGTCCTTGAGTGTTTTTTTATGGGTAAAGTGGTCCTTGGTCTGAATAAGTTTGAGAAACACTGATCTAGGTAGACATGCCCACTTGTGATGTCAGAAGAGGCTTATTTTCAAAACGGCTTGTCACACCTGGTGGTATATTATGTCACCTTTGATAGCCATGTGTTATACTATGATTTTAGTCAGCATTCAATTTTACTTTTGATACAATCTGAAACTGTTGTTTTGCAGGTGTCCCCACCTTTTTGGTGCTGACCGTGAAGGGTCTCGCCCCCAACGCGGAGGCCTATTTCAGTCATGTGACGCTGTTGGCAGCCAATGGAGAAAGCTTACAGAAGGTGTGGCTCAACTCCTCGTCTTCCTCCTCCTCGTCCCTGTCCGTCCACTCCTATGTGGGGGAGGAGCTGGTTGGCGTGGTGGACTTGGTACCCAGAGTGCCCTTCTGTGTTCGCCTGTCCGGACGCGATGTGAGCGGCAACAAGCTGGAAAGGGTGTCCACGGAGATGATCGAACCCACCCATGTTCAGATACGGGTAGGTGGTGGTGGTGGTGGTGGAGTGGAAAGCTACAAATGCTAGCGCAAATAAAAACACAAAGAAAAGAACATGGTTGAACTGAGAAGCATCGAGCCCTGAAACCATCCCTGAATTGAATCTATTGCTCGTTCCTCGGCTTATGGATATTGAAACTCACTGTTTACTGGTGTCAATTCCATCAATCAACTTTATTAATACATACATATGAACAAAGGTGAAACCATGTATATGTTTTCACTTTTTCTTGAAACCCTCCTCTAGCTTGTGTCTGTGCCCCGCCTGGTTCCGGGTCACAGCACCACGGTCCACTTTGACGTCCTCAACCACGGCCCCGCGCGGCTCTTCAACCTCACCGCCGCAGACGACCGCGGCTATCTGCATCCGAGCGGCCCTCATAGGTACGACACCACAACACAACAACACAACAGCACAACAACACACCGCTGAGACCATGCACTCCATTCTCAACAGCTGTGACTATCAATGGCTCGGCACTGGTCTGGTGTTCACAAAATGGAATTCAACTACATTATGACACAACTGAAGTATTTCATGTGGACTCGTCTTTTAAAGTACACAGCTGCCTTCTCCTCTTTTCAACTTCTGCTCCCGTCCCCCAATCCTCCTTCCGTAAACTTAAGGACCACATCGGGAATCAGGGAATCAGAATCAATCCATCAATCAATGTCTGAAATGTTCTGCATTATTCCGTCTTCTTAAACCTGCTCGTTAGCTTCCCCGTGGCTGAGAAGGGGTCTATCCGTGGCCAGGTGGACCTCCGGACCCCCCCTACGGCGGAGGCTGGCGCCCCCCTCACCCTGACTCTCAGCGTGCGCGCCCTGGACTCACTGGACTCAAACTACGCCGTGGCCTACCTCACAGTGGTTCCTCCTGTAGGTTCCTGGACCACTGACGCACCAAGTCACAATGAATAGGGCCAATTGTTGTCCCAAACCCATAATTTAAAACGTAGAAAAAAACATATAGAAGAAATCCCAATCCATGTGTTCTGTTGGCCACTCATATTTGTTAATATTCTAGGTATGTCTTCCAGGAAAGGAATCGTTTTTTAAGAGACGTCAATCTCAAAAGAAACACATTTACATTGTCCTACCTTTCATTTGACTATACAATTCTGCCAAATTATCAAATTCAGATAATTAAATATTGGTTTTGAGTGCACTTGTGTGCATTGGTTTGTGCCAAAATCGTTACTGTGGAGCGAAAACTGAACTAAACTAGAGCCTGTGTATTGAAGACTGTTTTTGCATTATCCTAATGGATGATTCACTGACGATTCACTGACCTCCAATCCTCTTCTTCCCTAAGGATCCCGATATGTCTCCTCCATCGTGCTCCACCCTACGCTTGGAGAGACCCTGCCCTTCTCTCTGCACCAACTCCAGCTGGACTGTCTCCCTGGCCGTATCGGACAGGGGCCGCTCCGGTTTGGCCTCCCTGCAACTGCTCCGGGGTGAGGGGGTCCTCACCCTCCTCCCCCATGCCCCCACACCTCAAGGGGAAGGCCAGGCTGGGACCCAGCAACAGCCAGACCAGGAGAAGCTAACACTTAAAAAGGGGGAGCACCCTATGAACGTTTCCGAGTGGGTGGGGGACTCATCTCAGCCCATGTGGGTGAGGTACAACGCTGGCTGCTGTGCCCCACACGCTGAGCTCCTGGTGTGGGACAGGGCTGGAAACTTAAGGCGCTGTCATCTGACCTCCGGCCAGCAGGGGGGGCTAAAGGTCAAGGACTCTGAGACTAATGGAAGTGGGAAGACGACTATATTCAGCTGCTCCAAAGGTGTAATGATGCTTTGGGCCTGTGGACTCATCTGGTTTTGTTCTTTGTAGCTGAAAATAAATGTTACGGATTGTAAACTAGCTGCTTGTATTCTGAATCAAGCCACAACAGTCAAAGCATTCTAGCATCTCATGACAAGGCCAAACCGGTATCCAATGTTTGTAATTCACAAACAAGTGCGATGCCGTGTAGGAAAATGTAAGAAATCGATGAAAACTTTTTGTGTCTTCAAACATTTCAAACTGAGAGGTGTACACAGAACATGAATTACAGTTTGTCCTATCAATTCCTATAGGTCTTCAATGGCCCCGAAAACAAAATAATTTCATTGTTTTTCTTTTTTATGATTTTACAAAAGCTGTCTATACCAACAATTTAATGTTAACTTTCTTAATTGGACATCTATAATGAGAATTGCAAGGCCATCTTACAAACATCAGCTTTAAATGGATCAAAAGTATCCACAAACAATATATCTTGATTGTAATTTCACAAAAAAGTTATAAGCAAGTCCAGGTGCCATAATAAAAACAAAAACACAGTAAATACACATATTAATTTCTGGTAGTTAGTGCCACAAACAATCATTAATCAATACGATCACAGCAAAATTGATAGACAAACTGAGACTGAGACAGACCTGTCAAATGTAAAATAGATTTGCAGATTTAACAGTGACATATTATACCGCCAGATGTGATTAGCTGTTACATGCTGTTTTGAAAATATGCCTCTTCTGACCTAACAACTTGGCGTGTGCAACTAGATTTACATCTAGGTGGACATGCCCACTTGTGATCAGTCAGAAGGGGCAGATTTTCAAAACGCCTTGTAACGGCTAATCACAGTCACACCTGGTGGTATAATATGTCACCTTTAATAATCCCTGTTCAATAATGTACCAGAATTGTCAGTCTAATCTTTAAAATAAGATATAGCTTTAAGGTAATGGAAAAGGAAAAAAAATCTAGCTGGGGCACATTTGCCAAGTGTAAATGTGGTGTTTATTAATAGAAAATGGGACAGTAAGGTGTTTCTAGATTAAGGAATATTTCAAAACTACCTGAGCTACTATTGTTTTTTTCATGGCTTTAGAGATTCATCGCCTTCAGTCAATCAGTAGCATACAGCTTTAGTTCCCAATGAAGCCATACTGGGAAACAGATGAGTAACTGGGTCTTCCAACCGCCAGAGCAGGTGAGTAGGGGAACACAAAGAAGATCTGTTCTGACAGCTTTGGTTGAAATCAGGAATAAACTCCAGGAGGAAAGAAGATCTGTTCTGACAGCTTTGACTTAAAATCAGGAATAAACTCCAGGAGGGACAAGATGGGGGAAGTGAAGATTGAAGAGAGAGGACAATGGGCCAGTAAGACAGAATTCCTCCTGGCGGTCGCAGGGAATGTGGTGGGCCTGGGAAACGTCTGGCGGTTTCCCTACCTCTGCTACAAAAATGGAGGGGGTATGATAATCATTCAATTTTTTTTTAATCTCATCTTCGGATAAAGAGTTTTGCGTCTCAGTACCCCCCCACTTTTTTTGAGCCGTGTCTGCCTGTGGTTCCAGGTGCGTTCTTGGTGCCGTACATGGTGTTTGTGGTGACGTGTGGCGTGCCCCTGTTCCTGTTGGAGACGGCGATGGGTCAGTACACCCAGGAAGGAGGAATCACTGTGTGGAGGAAGCTTTGCCCTCTGGCAGAAGGTAACCACTTGTGTTTTGGTGTGACTTACCGCTTAGAAATGGTGCAAAATGAAAAATAAATACCCTTGAAGTGAATTAGAGCTTTGGCACAAAGCTCAGTTTCAGAAACAAAGATGTGTCCAAATTATTAGTAAGTTTAGACTGAGACTGTGTCAATGAGGTAGAACCGGGCTAGGGGTCAGGCGCTTTGAGACTAATAGAAGTAAGAGTGGTTGGGGTTTTCTTTCTCGTAAACTCATTTTATTATTTGTATTGATGTATTGATGATTTCAGCCAAATAGTGCTATGATGAGCAGTATATCATCATGTTTAAATAACAATGGTGACAATAACATAATCACATTCATCACAAGAGGAAAAAATACTAGTCAAATATGGAATGGTGAAAGTAACATTTTCTATTTGGATGAAGTAATGTTTAACTGCTTGTGTTCAATGCAACCGACAATGTGATTCTTTGCCCTTGAATGTAAACATTAACAGTGTGGTCAGCAGTGGTGGCTTGAACATGTATTTTCATTACTGGCCCTTTTGGTTGATATTCAAATCAGATTACTGGAGTGCGAGCTCCGTTGTTTGTATGAAATATGGACGAAGCATCCGTGGCTTGACCCAATGGTAATTTTTTATATTTGTTTACTGGCTGCCATTTTGCAGAGGTGGGGACTTTGGCGAGGGGGCCAGAGGTGCTTTCAGTCAAAGTCTGTGTCTTCATCCGAGAAGTCTTCTCTGAACTAACTTAAATATATAATTGTGTAATGATTAAGCCTACCTCAGCACACAGCTTCATCACAATTGTCAAATTGTTACACAGTATCTCACAAAATGGTTTCAAACGAAACCAAACACAAAAGTTAAAGTGTTGAATTTACATAGGTTTGGTGAAAGGTGGCAATCCTTTCCCCGACTGACTAACTCAGCAGAGGAATTGAAGTCGAGTAGATGGCACAGGTTGTGCCTTACAACAGCAATGCAAAATACAGAGCAATAACTGTGACTATAAAGAAATGAAATAATACAAAATTGAGCTTTTTAGAATAACATTAAAGAGAAAGTTCAGCGAGTTCAGTTCCTTGTTCTTGTGTGCATCTCTATGGATCCTAATAGTTCAGTTCCTGGTACCTGGGTATTGTGTATACTGTGCTATAACTTTTTGACCCCGGTAGAGGACATAATAGCATATGGAATCATATCTGGTGTCTGGTCAGACTCCTGGGGACAGATCATATGGGTTGCCACACTGCTACCATGACCGTCCACTGTGTCATTTTAAATTTCTAACGTGAAACCTCATTCACCTCTTAAAACGTCTTATGTGTTTATAATGTATAATCTATAATGCATAACCAAGGACTGAGGTTTCACTTGGAATAAGTGAAATGACTTACTTTGACACAACAATGGCCATGTTGCATTAATAAATGACTTACTTTATTCTTGTCCCACTTTTGACACGTTACATTTAATTTACCTTTTTATATGTATATTATTTTTTCCCCTTGGACATGAATATGAATGGGAATATCCCTTCTAACTCACTCAAAAAAAAGTATGTATAAACAAAAATAAATTCAAACACAATGTAGCTGTTGCGTGTAGTGTGTTAACACACTAAAACCGAATGATTTTAGTGTCAACACAAGTGCCACACGTCTTTAATGTTTGACAAGGCTTTTAAATGCTCCACTGAACAGTGCCTGGTGCCAGCTGGCTAGTAATGGCTTAGCTACCATTTATAACACATTACCACAATGATACAATGTACATATGTACCAACATATGTAAAATTAGTTAAAAAGGTCCTTGCCATTGGTTTAACGTTTTTTTCAATTGCTTGAACACATTTTGCAAAACTTGGCTCATTGTGTCAAAACTCAACACACAAGCAAATAAGACACAACACTGAGAAATATACCATTCACATCTATGTCAAATTGAAACTCTTCTATCGAAACCTAACAATGCTTTGTCAAAATGTCACTCTGATGACAAAATTATACACACTTGTATCATATGATTACACTTTCAGATCAGAAGCAACACACTAGTCTACTTTATATAAAACATTGCAGTCTTCCATATTCACTGTTTTTATTCAGTTCCACAGAAGGCATGTTTTCATAACAACCAAAACATCTAATACTCAATACTGTACATTGCAGTACAGTACTTTACAGTTCAGTAAATTCAGTTTCAGCAAAAATATAACAGAAATTAAAGTACACAACTGTACTGTAAACACAGAAAAACACGGCAATTGTGCGTTGGTTGGCTTATGGATCCTCACCTTGTGTGCCGAATCCATCCATGGGTTGACCTTACCTCAATGTCTCCGCAGGCCCGTTCCATTGCCTGCAGAAGAGGCATGCGGGCATGTGGTTGGCGGTCATATACACTACATCCTCAAGCCGAAAAAAAACCTTCTATAGGTTTTAGAAATGGCGAGTATAGGCCTTCGACTTCAAATTGTTTATGGTTGGTGTACCAGTTCCGGACCAAAACAGCTTGATGGAAACAAACATTATCCCAGACAACAACAAACCTGGGCTGCTCTGATCTGTCCTGTTCAGCTGCATCATGAAGTGCATCTAGAAGTGTGATGATATGCTGGATATTGTAGGGACCTATTTTTGCATGATGGTGCAGTTACTCTCGAAGGCTTATGGCGGCACACAATGATATATTTCCCCCGCGCTGCCCTGGGACGTGCACAATTGCCCTTTGACCTTTTTGTAGCTGGCTGATAGGTGTTCAGTTTTGTAAGTAAGTGTTTTGAGTTCTTAAAGTTTTTATTTTAAGTATTTAAGTATTTTCAATTACCCAATGTGTTTAGTATTTTGAATAGATGTGTTCTCCCAATGATATACTGAGATGTCATTTTTGAACTAAGTGTCTTATGTATGAAATTGTGTGTAGTGTGTAGGAGCAAGTGTGTTGCAGAAAGGAGCAAGTGTGTTGCACAATTGCAACTAAAGTGCAAAGCAGCGCTTTTGTTTAAGGAATGGTTACATTTGTTTAAGGTATAGTAACAAAAACTTCAAGTTGTGTTACTTTGGTCTAAGCATGTGTCTATAGTGTTCAAGCAATTGAAAAAAACTAAATGCTTTCGAATCATCTCTATAAGCATCAGCGCATATCATAACCCAATAGTATTTTCCCTTTAGTATTTGCTAACCTTTCAATAAACAGGACTTTATTGAATTAAAGGTATAATATGTAATATTTCCAAATTAAAATATCAAAAAATGACAAGACCTGTGTCATGCATTTGGTTGAGTTCAGTATTTTGAGGGCTTCCCTTGACAGAAATGCCCCATGTTGTCCTGCAGGTATAGGCTATGGGGGCCAGGTGGTTCTGCTGTACAGCTGCATAACCTACCCCGTCATATTGACCTGGGCCCTGTTCTACTTGATCTTTTCCTTCAGCTATGAGCTCCCTTGGGCCAGCTGCACCAACTACTGGAACACAGGTAATAGTAACACTCCTTATAATTCACTTCATGTACAAAGCTCCTTTCATTTAGAAGGAATGGGACAGGACACCAGACCCAATTTAGTGTTTGGGCGGTGTCCTTATGAAGCACCACGCCATTATTTGAATAAAGCAGTAAACCTTTGTTGAGATGTTTGAGAACCTTCTACGTTGTTAAACTGGGACATTTGGTGACTTGCAGACTTGCTTTCGTTTAGTTGTGGGTTAAAAAAAAAATCTTTCAACCCTATCAGAAAAATGCGTATCATTTTCCCTGGGAAATGGGGTCGTCGGATGGAACAACCAGACCAACTCTACCTCCGCAGCCACAGAGTTTTGGGAGTAGGTATATGTCTGGGGTCTTTGAAAAATCTTTGAACAATATTAATTGGTTGTTGTTTTTGTCTTGAGCAGACAGCGAGCATTGTCAATCTCAGGTGGGATTGAAGAACTAGGCAGCATCCGATGGGAAATGCTGCTCTGTGCCCTTGTAGTGTGGGTCGCTTGTTACTTTTGCATCTGGAAAGGCGTCCGCTCAACAGGCAAGGTATTTGCCAACTATTCGAAGGCCCTGTTTGTCTGTTTTCATATTTTCCATTTAATTAGTTAAATATACATTTGTTAAAGGTCCCATGGCATGCTACTTTATGGATGCTTTAATATATATATTATACCTATAGATGTTCCCGAAATTCAGCCGTGGTGCAGAATTACAGCCACTACGAGCAAGTCGCACATTGAGCTTTCCCCAAACGCGCCGTTTCGGTGTCTATAGCTTTAATTCAAATGAGGAGGAGAGTGGCGGGTGAAGAGAAGGAGGATGGGGGTCAGATCAGCTTGCGGCCGCGGTACCATGCGCTCTGTTTACAGTGGATGTATCGCCAGCGCCGAGGCAGCCCCGCCCCGCAGCGGTGGTGCCTCATGTTGGTGGTGCCTCGCGGCAGCGGGCAGCAGGCAGCAGGGCTCCTGCGGGAGACAATAACGGGCAACAATCCCTTTCTCCTCCATATCACGGTTCATCTACTTCAGGGAGTCAAAGCCAAAGTTCCTTTCTCCCAATTCCTTCACAACCATGGCTTAGATAACCCCCACTACAGTCTCATTGTGGAAATACCAGAGACGTCAGAGAGCCGACGTGTTATGCGCCATAACACCAACAGCAGAACGGTTATCAAAATAAAAAAGAAGTGGTCAACACTTGCACTACAGTGTGTGTAATCACACACACACATGTGGCGCTCGCACGGTCGTAGCTCATTGTCTCATTGGCAGGCCAAATTCTCTGGGCGGGCAAGGCAGAGAAAGGGGAGGTAGCTTGGCCCCTTTTGACGACATATGGGGCCACATTCCAAATCAGCACGACTGAGCTTCCATTTTTTCAAAGACGAGCAGGATACCTAGTGCTCGTTTTACACCAAACGCAAGTTGTAGCCACTGGGGGACAATAGGCAGGTTATGGGAACTCATATTAATGTTAGAAAACCTCACAAAGTGAGATCATTATGCCATGGGACCTTTAAAAGTACATAAAGGCAATGTTTTTTCCAGGTGGTGTATGTCACTGCAACTTTTCCCTACTTAATGTTGCTCATTTTGCTGATCCGTGGACTCACTCTGCCGGGGGCTATGAACGGAGTGGCGTACTATCTTTACCCAGAGCCGTCACATCTGTTGGACCCACAGGTAGTCAAGGCCTCACCCCCCTTCACACCCACACTTAGGGTGACCAGATCCCAATTCACCAGAAGTGGGACAAAGACTACGTTAGTGCGGGACAATGCGGGACAAAGTGTGTGTGTGTGTGGGGGGGGGGGGGGGGGGGGAGAGAGAGAGGAGGCGACCTGGGACCTTCAGTGGGGGTTTCGGTCCGCAATAACGGATAATCCCCCGTTCCCCCCTTGTCCGTTCTAGTTAGAAACATATTTGATAAACGTGTTTTATTTCGCTTATTTAGTTATATTTCATAATTAATTAAGGCCGCCACCAGAGGGCGCCTTCAACGCATTTGCCGCCCTAGGCGATTGACTAGGATCGCCCTTGCATTGCTTCTTGGTGGTGGGCGTGCCCTTAACCTGCGTCCGAGACCAAGTTTCATTGACATGATCAAACACCCCGCCCGCTCCCTGATGACAGCCCTGCTGTCTCCGCACGCAGCTATTTGATAAATGCTAATGATAAATCACGCATTTCCAAAAAAAAAAAAAATCGAGTCTGACTGTCAATAACAATGTGGGACAACGTCTCAATTTGCGGGACACGTTCAAAGTCACGGAAATGCGGGACTGTCCCGCACAAAGCGGGACATCTGGTCACCCTACCCACACTTCAGGATGAACAGGGAAGACTGTCTGGGCTAGATGTTATTAAGTGTTCCTTTAAAGTTTAGAGTTATAATATATGGCGTTTTAAAAATAAAAAGGTGTGTGTGGATCCAGATCCGGACTCCATGCCGGTTGGTGTCCGTACTGCCCCATAACCTCGAGCATTAGGAACGAGGGCGTGCGACTTGCTTAGAGCAGTCGTGTGACTATGTTTGCGACTTGTATAACGCATGCACGCTTTATCAAAGAAAATACAAAAATACATCCATGACAACTTTACTATGTCGTAGAACTACATCCGTTTTTTTGATTGAATGACCCTTAGCGGCAGAATATGCATATCATACCTTTAATTAACATTGTTCGTTCCTCAGTGTGTAATCAGCCATGAGCCATGAGAATAGATACTCTTACCTTGTGTACAGGTATGGATGGAGGCTGGTGCACAGATCTTTTTCTCCTACAGCATAGGAGTGGGATCCTTGACCGTGCTAGGGAGCTATAACCCTTACTACAACAACTGCTACAGGTGACCCTGAAACAAATCACAATTCCATGGTTAGGCTACTCACCAAAACCCTTGAGATTTGTGGAAGTCAATTGCTTTCAATGATGAAGCTGAGTAAAGTGTTTTCTTATATGTTACAGAGACTGTCTGTGGTTGTGCTTGCTGAACAGCTGCACCAGTGTGGTAGCAGGGTTCGCTGTGTTCTCAGTACTCGGATTCATGGCAGAGATGCAGAACACGCCAATTGATCAAGTGGCAGAGTCAGGTACTGCAGGAAGCTGCATGCAGAGAGAAAGAAATCCCTGATTTTTCATATACTTTTTTATATTAGTCAAAATAAATGCAGAAAACATGTTTTCGGTAAATAAGTAAAAGTCAAGAAAAATTCACACAAACAGATTGTGCATCTAATACAATGATCATCAGGCCCAGGGCTGGCGTTCGTTGCATATCCTCAGGCGATAGCCATGATGCCGCTGCCTCAGCTGTGGGCCGTGTGTTTCTTCATTATGATCATTCTCTTGGGCCTGGACACTCAGGTAAGTATGGAGAAAAGTAAAACAAACACAACAACAACAATACAAATACAGATGTAATAGTCTTCGCCGTACACATAACACAAAAGTGATCCATCTTCTGTTCCTGCTCTTATTTTCCCTTGAAGTTTGTTGCATTGGAGGTGGTGATGACGTCGGTCATAGATCTGTTCCCCACAGTGCTCCGCAAGACCGGCCGCCGGGAACTCCTGCTCCTCCTGTTCTGCTCCGTCTGCTTCTGTTCGCAGCTCGTCATGGTCACGGAGGTCAGTGCAAATCAAGGTCAATAATAGTACAGTTAGGACTCTTTGTTTTGGCTCAAAGAACCGATGGAAATGGCAACAACAGGTATTGGTAGATGAAGGATATCCATGAGACGTGATAATCAGCTAATCAGTGGTGTCATGGATGTCTGGATGGATGAGGTTTGGGCTGTTGTGTGTGTATAAAACCAGAACATACCAACAAAATACAGCAGGGGGATAACCGTGTTGTCAGAAAGAGAAAGCAGGCAGGCAGGCTGCTCTCTTACGCTGGTCTGCATCAGGTGCGTGTGGTTCAACTAACGACCCACTGAACCAGGCCTGAGAAAGAAACCCCTCAGAAGCACAGTGACCCCACAAGGCAGGACGGGGTTAGGTCACAGCTACTCCAGTACCAGTGGATCAACTCAGAGAGATGGTTACAGCTCTATTGCACAGAGTTCTCTTTTTTACAAATGCTCCCAAATATTGTATTACATTGTTACATTATATTATATAAAAATTTTATTTGATCTGGTGGTCTCCTCTGGAGTTCCTAAGTATTTTTGTATGTTATTCCTGTGTACGACCATATTGTGATGCATCCTTACAACTAGCAACTGTGTTCACCCGATAAACTATTGATTAAAGTCATCAATAAACTCATCTCTCCTCCATCAGGGAGGAATGTTTGTTTTTCAGCTGTTTGATTACTATGCATGTAATGGAGCATGCATTCTCTGCCTTTGTGTGTTTGAAGCATTTGCACTTGGCTGGATATTTGGTAAGCAATCCCACTTTTATATCCCAAAAATGATTTGGGTAAACCACAGAGGTAGCCAGAATTGTCTTTGAATAATGAAACATATCCTGTCATCCTCTTGCTTGCTCTTCTCTCCACCAGGGGCTGAGCGGATGTATGACATCATTGAGGATATGACAGGTGTGCGGCCCAACTGGTTCTTTAAGCTCTGCTGGCGTTACCTCACACCCCTGGTCTCATTGGTAAGAGGGCAGAACAGCCTTTTGGTTCGCCTCTTCAAATGTACATACAGTACCTTACCAGAGGATTGGGTTTCAACCCAAATGATATTCACACCCTCACCCTTTAAACTTTCATCAACCTAAGAAAGTATTTATTTAAGCATGAAGGCAGCCTGGAATGCGGTGTCCACAATGTCCTCAACCTTCCTGGTTATTTAAATGTTTGACCCTTTTACAGGTCTCTTTTGTATACTCTATGGTTGATTACCAGCCACTTACCTTCAACCGCTGGTACGTGTATCCGACCTGGGCGTACACGTTGGGCTGGCTGATGGCCTTGTCCTCCATGATTCTGGTCCCAGCACTGACGCTGATAAAACTGGCCACCGTGCCTGGAACTCTGCCTCAGGTAAAGGGGAGGTTCTGTCGTGTCATTTATACCACATGTACTCAACACAAATCACAATCGAATCCAGTTTGTAACGTTTAATTATTTATGAAAATCTGCAACATATGATTTGACAATGTATTTTCTTTCCCGCTGTTAGCGATTGCGTCGTCTGTGTCAACCTGCGGCCAAATACCCGCTGGCCCTGGACAGGGAGGGGGAGCCAATGGCCTGGGACAGAGGGGGGGGAGCCGCTCAGGGAGGTGGAGCCGCTCAGGGAGGTGGAGCCACTCAGGGAGGTGGAGCCGCTCAGGGAGGTGGAGCCACTCAGGGAGGTGGAGAACCACTGCCCGAGGACAGGGAGGTGGAGCCACTGGCCCTGGTCAGGGAGGTGAAGCCGCTCAGGGAGGTGTAGCCGTGGTCTATATATTACCTCAATAGACCACATGATATTAAAGTTGACATAAGTACATCATTGGACCACACCTTAGTATTGTCAACACCAGTACTCACTAGTTTGTTCCTCCATACATTGGGGCCAAGACACCATATAAAGACAATATGCAGAATCTTTTCACTTATACGAATTTACACCATCTGCTTTTTTTTCCCAGTACGCCTCCCTAGCCTAATTATGTGCAACTGTTTTGCCCCTAGTTGATATCTAATTTTTGAACTCCTCATAGGAGTTCATTATGACTATCTGTACCTCTTGAGTGAAATAGACTGCTCTTGATCTCTGATCGCGAGTTTCGTCTCTGTCGATCCAGGCTTTCCAAAGAAAGCCTGGGTATGTTCAGCGAGGTTCATAGCATACCCCACAAGGCTCATATAAAAAAAGAATATGGCCTTGCTTTTTCATGAGTTGCACAGGTGTCCTCCATTTATTGATGGGCCTCACTTCTGATTGGCCACAGCAGAGGTTGACGGAACCACTCCAGCTCACCTGTGGAGAAAAGGGGAGGAGAAAACAAACAGGAGGAGAAAAAAAGGCCCACAGATCCCAGGCCTGTCACAGCAGACAATAAAATAAACACCAATGATGATTCATAATGTTTGTCAATCCGATTGCTTATTTTAGTTTTTCTTAGGAATAGTCAGCCTCCTATCAACTGTATCAATCATTAAACAAAGTCTTCTTCTTCAATCGATGTGACTCCTAATCCTGTGCTTAAGGATTGCAAAGTGGAGGGATTTAGCCAGAGTCTTCTACAATAGCTACACATGCAGCCATGTGTGTGCGTAGAGGAGACACAGCAGGGCGATTATCCTGTGTGAGGGGTTGCAGCTCATGACTTCATGATCAAGTGAGTCAGTGCTCACAGTTACTCGGCCAAATAATCGTGACTGTGCCTGCCTTAGGTTCTCCTGCAGTTTCAAGGTTGGCTAACAAGCCTTCCATACTGGCCTATTGCAGGATGCCGTGTCTGGGATACAATCAATTTCCACCCATAAGAACGGTGCTAAAGATTGCAAATTTGGAGGGATGAAGACAGAGTCTTCTACCACAGTGTCGTCAGGTCCGTAACCGAACGTCCCAACAACCAACACTCCTTATTTTCTTATTCTCTCAGGGTATTCCATACATCTATGTCAGTCATCTGTTGCTAGGATACAGTTCGAGCCCCCCAGGTGGGTATGTTGTACTGATTGTGAGAGATGTACAGGGAAATATTCCTCATGCCAGCTCATCTGAAATGAGTCAAGCTTGTGTTCATGGTTGTTCATGGGTCTGCGTGTGTGGATGTGTGTGTTTCAAGGATGTATTCCGGTCTTTTTCGCTCAGCAGTTGCACAGCGAAAAGCCCATGGTTCTAGTGGAGTCTGTCATTGAGAACCATACTTATGAAGAAATCACCCATCAAACCTGTAGTGCCGTAATGGAATGACACACACACACACACACACACACACACACACACACACATAAACAGACAGACACACAGACACACACACAGATACATACAAACGCACACACACACACAGCTTGAGTAAGGTTAGGTTTCATTTAATGTATTCATAAGTTATGTCTCAGATCTGCTGGTCAAGGCGACCAGCAGCTTTCTAGCTTCCAACTGATGGTGTGTGGAATAGTAATCAATGTTTCATGAGGGCGAGAGAGAACGGGACGTGAGCGAGAATACAGATCAGGTGGGGTGCGGAGGGGTTCTGAGGTGTGGAGTTTAAGAGGTCACCCATAGAACTACAAAGCTCAGAGAGAACCCTGATGACTGTGCAAATACTAAGGAGCAAACATCTGAAAAATGCAGGAAAAGAACGCAGATTTCATATTATTTCTAAATCTTAGCCTCAACATCAGGTCCTCTGAACTGTTCACAATTATCCCATACACTAACACTATTATTCTTTGATCAAATTAAGTTAGGCTATTTGTATGCAATGGGATTTTCTCTCTACCTTTCATATACACACAAAACATACACACACACACACACACACACACACACGCACACACACACACACACTTCAGTAATTGTTATTTTCCAGGGCTGTCCACCAAAGCAGTCCATTGATCTTGTATAAACACATAAGGTGCCCAAACAAATTGTATGATGACAAGTGACGGCCAGCATTGTTTAAACAAAGAGTCAATAGAGATTCTTCTCCATCTAAGCGACAGATAACTGGAGGGAGGAATGGGGTGGGGGAGGATCATTGGATTCTTGCGAGCCAGCCCACATTTCCATGAAGATGCTGTTGATATAATGAGGCGGTGATAAGCGGGAAAGCAGAATGCCAACCTGACAACCGGCCAAAAGCCAATCAGTCTTTTATCCGACCGGACACATGGCGGCAGGTTTTGGACCAGATGAAAGAAGCGTGGTGGTGGAATGGTGGTGCTATGTATGTGTGCATGCGCGTGTGTGTGTGTGTGTGTGTGTGTGTGAACGTGTGTGTGTATGTATGTGTCTTTGTGTGTGTGTGTTTGTGTGTCTGTTAGTGTGTGTGTGTGTGTGTGTATGTTTGTGTGTGTATGTGTATGAAGGGCCCTTGACTAGGGAGTGGAGCGAGTGACATAAGACAGACACTAACAAAGTACTCCTGGGTAGACGGATCTCAGTCAACCTTCCCAGGACGAACACCATTGTCATCGTCATTTCAGCAGACCCTTTTCACAGAGGCATCAGTAGAACCAAACAGGTCGCTCATAACACTGAGCACGGTTCTGCTCCTTTTATATACCAGGGCAACCTGGTACCATCATAGTAGACTTATCCTCACTAGTCTAGTCTACTATCTGTGGCCTGGTACATACATGTAGCAGGCAGATAAGTAGTGTTAGGTAAGGACACCTAATATTTGTCCTGCTGTGACCTCTCTGTGAAAAGAGTATTCAGCCCTTCAGTGGAAAGAGTCTATAACCAACACATCATCATATATTGCCAACATCTATCTGCAAAACACAAGCTGTAATGGAGGACACCAAAGTCTACTTGATAATTGGATGTCATGAAGTGTAGATCGTGCTTGGCATCCTGGAACCTTAGGAGGACTTTCAATTTCTAGTGATAGCAGTGAGCTAGCATCTGTCTGTGGCCCATTAAACAAGCTTTAACTCTGAAGTCAACATATGGTTCTGAGATAAATCAGACTTGATAGGCCTGACTGCTTTACCATCCCGCCGGTGCCATTATAGACTGACGATTTAGCGGGGTAAACCAGACCATGTATGGGCGGGTTCTTCACCATCCCGGCCAGGCCACTATAGCCTGAAGATCTCCCTCGGTCCAGGATGAGCTTCATGAACCACCCTCCGAGTGCATGTCCGTTGTGTCTCTGCATAAACCACGTATTTAACCTTTACCACTCTTTGTCCTACCTAGGCCCGGAACCACAACGCTGCATGTCCTAATAACCCCCTAACCCTATCTTCCATACCTTACATTAAAAAAATATGTAAAAACTCCCGTCCAGTTGACTTTGGCGGAAAGGAACCAGGACGCACGCTGGTCCATTGTTGGCCTAGAATCACTGACACACAAAATGACAAAGCTAGGATTCAAAGTCAGTTGTCTGGAGAAATGGGGCTATCAATGGTGCATTTTTCAATATAAATTAATTAATTGTAGATGAGCAATTATGCTTCATAATAAAATAAATATACTATTTATTTACTATTGAAGGATGGTCATAATGTCATTTCACTCCAGTTTATTAAGGCTTTGATTCAGGTGATATTGATTGAGTTCCTGTATTATCAGCATTTGAAGGCATATGGTGCAAAATATGGTGTAGGTAATTTAGAGTAAGTAAGAAAAGGTCAGTTAAAAAAGCCTCATCTTTGTGACCACAAAATTTTACGAAAAGTAATAGTTTAGCATACTCAATTATTGAACATAAAAAAAAATTGGTTTGGCCTCAAATCTGTGTATAAATATGCAAAACCTGCTTTGCATTGTGATGAACGCAAACATCTGGACTTCACATTGAATACATACATATAATTTTGCATGTGCCCAAATCATAACATTTTATGGGCGACAAATAAATAATAAGTTACAATTTTCAAGGCTCAGTCTTGGCATCCATCGATGCAACATACAATTTACCAGAGTTTTCTGTTGCACACATTTCCTTTTCCATGACCAACTTATCAAGTTGCCTTTCGAGTCATGCCTCTTCCATAAGTGTTGTTTCGTCATCTCCCCTCTATAAAAATAACTACTATAAATATACCACCTCTGTCAACCACACGGATGACTTATTTTATGATTGTTATGGTGATTTTAAAGGCACAATAGTCTCTGCGTCTCATGTGAATTATTCTTTTATTCTTTTTCATTATTCTTTTATCGGCAAACTAGCCAAGACCATCTTATCTTCAGCTTTTCTTTAAGGCATTGATTTAATAAAAGTTGGCACCCAGGCCACATCTCTGCTTTGGCCACTACAAACCATTTATCTTGCAAAAAAAGGAGCTCTAAGCCATGAGACAGAACAACAGCCATTTACAATGGCCTTTAAAGCTACTGGCTTTTAAAGCTACTGTTTTACAGTCTTACAGTCAAATTGGACCTAAATAAACATGTACAAAAATAACCAACCCCATTCCTCCCCAGGAACATAACCTTTACCAAAGGGTTTTAGATCAATGCTCCACCCTGACGCTGAAGACTTGTTAACCCGTAGAACTGTCAGGAGGCATGAAGCTGACTTTCCCTGAGGGTTCAGAACCAGCGGTGTTCTGGCTCGGGCCGGGCGGGGGCGGGAGGGAGGATGAGGGGGAGACGGGGAGATCGCCGTCGAGGCTCCGGGAGCGGGGCTCGCGGTGTGGGACCTTGAGGCTGGGGTAGCCGCCTGACTGGGCCATGGCCTGGTGAAGCCTCTCCCACGGCGCGTGTCCGTCCGACCCCTGGCTGGCGGTGCCCGGTTGGCCGGCCAGCTGGCTGAGCAGGCGGGTGTGCTGGCGCAGCTGGGCGATGTCGCGCTCCGTGGCCGTGCTCCGACGCATGAGCTCCTGGGTGCGCAGGGTGATGTCCAGCAGACCCGACTGCCTCAGGGCCTTCATGGTGTGGAGGAAGCGGCGGTAGCAGGCCGCGCCGGCGGGGACGGTCCCTTTGGTCGCTCGCAAGGCAGAGGAGGAGGGAGAGGTACGCGGCGGGCGGGAGCTGCCGGGTGCAGATGCAGGCTCGTCTCTCTTGAGCTCAGGACACAACACCCGCCTGCTGGGATGTCTCAGGCCCGGGCTCGGTGAGTCGTTCTCCGGGGATGTCTTGCCGGGATGTGGGGCGATGCGGAGGAAGGTGGGTTTTCTCCTCCCCGTGCCCAGAATCATGCGGGTTTGGGACTTGTTGCGGTGCTTGGTGAGAGGGGGCCGGGATGGAGCCAGGCTGGTCTGCTGTACTAGCAGCAACTGGCCGGGGCTGGCTCCACCAGACCCGTCTTTGGGGTTTGTCCACGTCATAGGTTTCACATCCGCCTACAAGGAAAAGCACCATTTAGCACATTTTAAATTGTAATCAGTATTTGTTTGAAAATTGAATAGTGTTTTCAACGGAAAACCTTGACATCACCACAGTACAAACCATCCATCTGAATGTGACACAACTCTTATGCACAAGACTAGTGCACAAACAAACAAGTTAATGTTTCACAAGTCTATCAATCTACAGAGCCATTGCCTTTATAATGATGGTATTACATCAACTTTAGATATCTTATGATAATGTAGATGATGATGATGATAATGCAGAGAGTGAACAGGCCCACATTGCATGCATGCAATGTGTTCGTTGAGCACCTTGTGGACTGTGGACCCCTCCTGGTGGAGCATCCGGTTCTGTATGATATAGATTGGGCTGACATGACCGCTCCCTGGTACCATCAGGGCATCGGTCTCCGTGCGGTGTGGGGCCTGATGAGGCGGGCCGTAGCTGGGGAGCTGGACAGGACACTGCCTCTGCACTTCACCGTGACCCTTGGGGCCGGGCTGGCCTGTGACACTGCGTCGTAGCAACCCTGCATCCGTCTGCTGCCGGTCCGACCCGTTGTCTGCAGAGAGGAGGAGGAGGAGTGAAAACAGTGGGACCTAAAAGGTCCAGTGTATAAAATAAAGTAATAATCTAGCGGTGTGGATGCAGATTGTTTTCAACTGAATCCCTAAGATGCCACTAAATGTACCACTGATTGCTGGACATTATCAGTGTTTTTGCCTCTTATAAGGCAATTTGTCTGGTGAAAGGGGAGCGAGAGAGAGAAAGAGAGAATTAATATTAAATAAATTATCAATACAGCAGAGAGAAAGACTGAGAGTAAGGTAGACGGTGTGTGTGTGTGTGTGTGTGTGTGTGTGTGTGTGTGTGTGTGTGTGTGTGTGTGTGTGTGTGTGTGTGTGTGGACTGGAGGACGGTTTGAACAGTTTGCCATCTGTGAATAAAGTGACAGTGATAGGACAGCATAAGTGATAGGACAGCATTGAGGCCGGATTTGAATCAACCAACCAGAGTAGCCCGAATCTTTCTCTGAGCTGCAGCCTTCTAAGATCCTCCCACATCCTTCTTTGTCCCAGTCACCGTGTGTGGCCAGTAGGGTGGCGCTGTTGCTCTTCTCCTTGGCATTTTTGGTGGGAGGCTGACTCTTCAACATGCTGGTTTCTTAAGGGTTAAAGCAAATTACCGATAAAGGTATGATACACAGAAGAACCTACCAGGGACACAAAGTGAACACACACAAACACACACACACACACACACACACAGTGCCGTTCTATATTTAGCTAATTTATCTTACAGTGGAAGGGGCAGTAGTTAAATGTGTTCATAACTCCATGTTCTCTGGTTTTAAACAAGACAATTTAGGGATTAAGGAGGAATGACCGTCCTTTCCCTCTTGTGTACAGGCCCGCCGCTCCCTATACGCAGAGTACGCATAGTGCGTAGGGAACCAAGTACCTGGGGGGGGCACCCGAAATTAAGGTTTCAAAAAATATATATATATATTATTATTATTACATTATTGAATTACAAAAATAAATAAATTAGTTATGAAGAGGCCCACCGTTGTTTTTTCTTAATTGTATAACTTATCACTCAGGGCCGGTGCTCTGCGCCCCCCCCCCCCGGCTCTGCTTGTGTATCTGCATTCCATTAGCCTATGGTTGTTTCTGATTGGGCGTTATTTCGTAGACCATCCAATCAGGCACAGCCCAAGACATAGCAATTAAACAGCTATGCACACGACGTTAAAGACTGGTACTGCCTGATAACGTGCTGTCCTTAACTCACCCTGAAACTGGGCGTGTATATTGGTACAGTGCATGTGCTATGGTGACTACAGCGTCCCTCCCCCAGAAAATACACACACCAGGCAAACGAAATACTCTTTTGAAATGGCATTAAAGAATGTTAAATGTAACGATTTTAATGTGATGACCGTATTTTGATTATGTTAATTGTTGGCACCAGTTAATAAATTATTATTAGAGTTACACAGCCTCGATAGCGTAATGTACAATGTGTTGTTTGTTAGTCAGTTAATCGGTATACCAGATGAGGATGCAGTTCATTATATATTATCAGTGTTTAGACCTACTTATAACGTAACGGTATACTCGACTAGAGAATCAGAGACGCACACAACATGCTTATTTTGTTCAAAGTGCTAGGATCACTTCAGCATAAAAAAACGTCGGTATGTACGTGAGACCAAATGGTTGCTGGACAGCATTACAAAGTAGGGATAATGTGCATTCATTAAAATAGTATTTAGCTATAGAGAATAAAGGTACATTGCTGTAGCTGTGATCTTATTATAAACCCTTTGTGCTGACAGGGCAGGCCAGACGGGCGGGGAGACAGGCTAGACGAATTGCACGACATTATGTAACAACTCACACACTGCTGACAAGACTTCCTCTCGCAGGCTCGTCCCATAAGTCTACACATGTATTATTGATATAATATAAGTTATACGCCAATACACATATGAACTCAAATGTACTGTATTGTAGATATATATATATATTTATGCCTATATTTTGTAGATAAAAATATATATTTGATCCAACTATAGCCTGACTACAGATTCAAACTTACCTAGGAGAAAACAAACATTAGACGAAGGAACGATGGTGGACCCTCAACGAGGTTTGGGAGAGCGACCATTATGAGTTTCTATATCCATGGTCCCTGACGGGAAACTAAACTCTTTATCCAGCATTATCCAGCATAGCGCCGTGGGGAAGTGGGTGTGACGGCGGGGCTGCACCAGCTATGCGTAAGTCACCACGTCTGTGCGTAAAGTACTCCACTTTGAAATCCCTAGTTAGTTTCAAAACTTACTAGCAGTTCAGCTAATTTGGCTACACCGCCAACAAGTAACGTCCTTTACTAGGAACAACTTAGTAATGCGTAAATGTAACTTAAGCAGTTCGATGTCGCTTTCAACGTGACGACAACCAAGTCACAACGAATCAACAACAAGCTGGGATGTGATCAAGGAAGTACGCGAGGAGACCGGGGAGGATATCGGATCACGGTCGGAACTTGTATTGCACTCATGTACTCTATAAAGTCTTTCATAATTTGTACTCATGAACTCTGTAAAAAAAAAAACACGTTAAGAATTTAAACTGGCAGTTTCCTGTTTGGAAACAGGCTGCCGCCAGGTTGTTCGCACTGCCCGCCGTTGTCCTGTCACCAGCATGGACACTGTTTACACCTGATTGTGAAGTAGAGGTCAATACGGAGCAACTAGGGCTACCTTAGAAACCAATTTTGTAGTAATGGAAACCACGAATAAGTAAACACTTGGGTTGCAACTGGCTATCACATTAATAGCTGCATTCAAGAGTATAATGTGATGACTATTAAAGCGCTCTGCCAAGAACAAGACATGATTTTCCAAGGCGGCCGTTGATCCGTGACAATAAAATGCATCTTATCGCATTTGGGACCACCCACCGGTAACCAAAACTTTCCTCATTTTATATAAAGGAACCTGACGACATCCCAACAACCAATCAGGAAAGTCTGCACGTGTCGGGGAGAGGATGGTGTGTTCCTGGATCCTCGGACGCCAGCCTTCCGAGTTGCACTTCTGGTCTCGGAGCATTCATAGCGTTCCTGTTCGTCTTTGTGGAATGAAATTGGCTAGTCGTTTATTGTTAGCTACATTAGCCTCTTTAGCAAACCAGCCCGAAAACAAACACAACTTTACATTGTATTGCACGCACAGCAAGACCATGCAATGTATAAATTGGTGGCCGGAATAAAGTAGCAATGTAATCAGGTGTGTAAGAGCATTTAAAATCGACATTTTGTTGAGCGTCATCACTGCTCTCGGTCTACTCTCAGATTTCCGAAAGATGAAGACAAAAAGGGGGCGTGCCTTCGAGAAATGCCGCAAGAACGCTGGGAGATCTTCGACTTTCGACTCGGAAGTCTGGCGTTCGAGGATTCAGGAACACACTAGAAGTCCAGTGTACTCGTCCCCGTCATACATTGAGGTTTTGCTCGCCATCCGCTTCATGGCATGACGCGAATTGGTGACGCCAGATAATTCGCATGGTAGAGAATGTGTTGCGTGTGATTTTGCAAAAGCGCTTACATAGGCGCCACAGACTTAATAGATTGTATCCGATGGGATGTGTATGCAAGGGAGTGGCCCAAAGACAACCAGGGAATGAAGGAGAACCAGTACTAGTTGCAGCAGACACTTTATTTTTCACATTAAAAATTATCAAATGATTGGAAAGCTTGGTCCACACAGGTAAGACCAGAAGCAACATTGCACATTATACATATATTTTTCAAAAATCAGCTGCAGGATAAGAGCATTAAAAATATACAATTACATTTAGCCGTCGGGTGGCATTTCACAGGCATTGCATTAGCCTACTGTGCAGAATGGTTTTTGTGCAGCATTTTGGATGGCCCTTCTCACCACCTCCTTGAGTAAATTGGGGCTCAACATGTTCACGGTTTAAGATCCTCATCAAGTCTTTGTGGCACCCATGCCTCTGCAATCTTTTCATGCAATGCAAGCGCCACAAGCGATTCCGGCCATTTCAGGTATGCAGGCAGCAGACACAACGCGTTTTGTAGAACCGGGTGTCTGCTGACATGCATTGTCAACGCAGAAGAGTATTTCATGAAGGTGCCCCGGTTCTCCTGGCAGTGGGCCTTGGCTGCTGCCCCCGCCAGGATGTGCATGATCCTGAGCAGAGTGGTCTCACTGAAATAAACACGCGACGCGGCCATCAGAATATAAACAGAGCTTTCAGGTTGACTGCCCCAGTCCTATGCCCTCCCTGCCGAGATCAGCAACAGTGGTCCATTAGCATCTTCCAAAAGAGCCCACCCATTTGCCCGTGCCTTTGGACCAATCTACTCCTTATTTCATTGATGTTATAGTTCCTTGGAATTAATGAGGCATGATATTAATCAAATATATTAAAAAAGAGAATAGGAAAGGATCGCAGCTAATATGTTTGACAGATAGTCAGAAGGAAGTCACCAACACTAAGTGTACACACACACTACTCTATCAAACTACTACTACAAAAAAAACACAGTCCTCTCATTGGCATGAAGAGCTAAGATATGCGGACATCACCCAAGTTTAATCTAGCTGCTTGGCGTCATACTAAATCAATGCTTGCGTGTCATTATGGAAAGCGCACCCGCCAATGTAGATAACGGATGCTATGCACCAGGCGGCATCTCCGTCGGGGGTGGGGGGCTCCTGCAGTACCCTGCGGGCCAGGCAGAGGACTGCACCGGCCAGCTGCATGGGCAGGTACACAACACACTCCCCCTCCAGGAGGGACAGCTCCAGGAGGTACCGGGCCATCCACACTACCTGGCGTACAAATAAATGAGAACACACACACACACACAGTACGCTGAACCGATCTATCCCTCTTCAGAAATGCATTCTGTTGCAGTCAGCCCCCCCCTGCCGACCCACCTTGGCGCTGCAGCGTGCGATGGAGGCGGTGAACAGCAGAAAGTCCAGCGGCGAACAGTGGCTCAGGTCAAACTGCAGTCCGGAGAGCACTCGCCGCTCCATCCGCAGGAGCTGCTTCTTTGTGTAGCCGTTATCCATCAGGTAGCAGAGCTCCGACACCTACATCGGGATACCAGAATGGTGGTCAGTGTCATCAGTACTGCAACATAAATGTATAACTTTTTCATATGACCCCAGCAATGTGATGTTTTAAGCAGGGGGAGAGGCTGTTTTGGTGACAGGCTGTGCAGAGCCTCTACAGGTTACTCTTTACATTAATAGGCCCACAATATTGGATTCAAATCAGTTGGAAATGTCCATCCACAATGCGATTTGTTTTTATAAATCCTGCTATCACGCGCGAGAAGAACACATCACACTCGTTGATCCATCTAAAAGTGGAGCCAATCACAGCGGACCGAGAACCTGATGCATATATACCCTAGTCTGGTGCTCTGAGTACAGTCTACATTTAAATCAGTTCAAAACTGATTTTTTTTTTTTTATATATATATATATATATCTCTATATATATCTATCTATCTATCTATCTATCTATCTCTCAGTACAGTCAGTGTCATGCCTGTATGGTTATCGTTAGTTTCTTTAAAGCAGTTTCTTTTAAGAGCCTTCTCATTCATAACCCAAATAATGCAACACCATTACACTATTAAACCAGGTCTCCTCATAGAAATCAATCAACACTCCTGTACCTCAGGGACGAGACACTCTTCCTTCTTGGCCGCTAGAAAGAGGCAGACCACCCCAAGGAGCTGCAGGTTGACGGTGGACACCTTGATCTGCCGCAGTCCCCTGTTCATCAGGTTGATGGCCAGGTACAGAGTCTCGTCCTGGAAATGCAGCATCTCCTGGGAGGGACAGATGTGGTTCAATACATAAAAGTGGCCATCAACTTTGGCACCGAAATATTCTGCTGCAACCACGCTACCCTTCCAAGAAATGACTGAATAATATAAATATGCATTTGCGACAGTCCTTTCTAGTGACCGATGGAGTAAACGTTATAAAAAAAAAAGAAAGAAAACACCACTCCAAGCAGAGCACTCACATGAACCTGGATCAACCAGTCCACCAGGACGGCCCGCGTGGCGTCTGTGAAGGGCCTGGGCAGCTCAGCACAGGCGAAGGTATTTCGGTACTGATTTGTCTGGCGAGGAGGAAAGACCAAAATCCCAGGTCACCCTTGAGTCATTGAACATAATCAATTGAATTTTTTTCTCTGTTAGAAAAATCTGGTTGTAGTCGTTGGGGTCTGATTACTACTATACACACGCAAACACATCGTGGATTATCACATTTGGAACTTAAAAGTTGAAAGGGTCGCACCATCATGTGTTCAAACATGTCCCAGGCACACGCTCTGTCCCAGGTGAGGTCTAGCTTCTCCATGGCCTTCTCCACCTCACGGCGCAGCAGGCTTTCCAACCCCTGGTGGTAGAGCAACTCATACGACAAGCCAACTGAAGACAGGCAAGCACAAGGGTTAGCTGAAGAAGGGTGGGAGAGCGAAATAATGGTACCGTCACACATCACCAACCACAAGACAAATACTTGCACTGGTGCCCCTTTCAGCTACTCTGACACGTGTTTGCATTACCCTGAAACAACCGTGGAAGTGACCAGAAAATTACCCCAAGCAGTGAGATCATTTTCATAGAAGCCAGTGATGTTGCCCTCCTTTATTGACACTGGCAACCTCCTTTCCTGCAGACGCAAACAGCAAACCATTCATTGATGTCAGAATACAAAATAAATATACCTCACGGAAGGACAACAGGGGGACGACTTTACCCATTTACACTCTGGCTCCACCTTCTGGCCTCTCCTGGGCTCCTCTCCTTCTGGAGGGTGTCTGCGGTCTTTGGGCTCACTTGCATTGGCCCAGGCTCGGAGGGCTGGTCGCCTCTCCTCCGCCTGTGAGAAGATTTTGGTCTGAATTACGCCAACGTTTACGTCACAGAAGGAAGGACAACATAGTTTTACATAATACCCACCATTTGGCAGAGCTTATAATCGTTGACAATGTCTACAATTAACAAGGCAGTAATTTATACAGCTGGCTCCTCATCACAGTTTAACTGGTTCAGAGAACGCCTGAGCCAAGGCAACGGCGGAGGTCACAAAGTTGACACGAGCCCCACGAAAACGTGGCGATACGTAGAAACAAATAAACACCAGGCTACACACACCTTCTTGTGTAAGTCCAACAGTGGCTTGGAATCGCAGAACCCAGTCCTGGCCATTATTACAGCCGATGACCGCGAGTTGCCTCCCCAGACCACTGCAGCTACTTTCTTCAGGAGGAGCGGTAAGAGAGAAGGGTGAAGCGTGCCGCCATGCGTGCAGCAAGCCATGTTAATGAAGACAGGTGCATCGCTGATTGGGCTTAGGAGCGCCGCGCCCACTGGTCAGTAATCTGTCTTTTATATTCATCTGTTGGTTTTACATAAATCAGTCGTTTTTATATCCATCTGTTGTTTCAATATAGAGTTGTTGGTTTTATATCGATTCGTAGATCTTTCGTGCATTATACATGTATTTGGCATAATGATGGCCTAGTTTTGTCTGAGGATAATCAATTAGCATTACAAACAAAAGATGGATACAATTGATATGTGAAATATTGATTGATGTTTGCTTGAGCCTACACTATTATAAATCTGCTTATGTACGTGCCATATGCATTGCTACAATTGGGTTAGCCTACTATGTTTGGGTTAAAAGCAATAAGCACAGTTATTGATGCAGCACTATTTTGTGTTCTCAAGTTGGTGTATTATGTTTCGATATTAAACAATTTGGCAAAGTTTCATGGCTATGAATTATTGCCCTGATGCATTTTTCTAAAGCCTACTTGATTTGGGAGTGACATCCACATTCTCGTCATATTGTGAGAAAATTTGCATTGTAGGCTATAAAAAAAGACAAACACTGAATCATTCAGTAAAAACCTTTACTGGGACATAATAAGTTGCAAACGTTATAAGCTATCATAATGTAGCAGGTCTCCCCTATCGCTTTGTAAAATCTTGCAGTGGGGGACTGAATCTGTCTTCAATGACAATGTTCTCCCCGAAAGATTGCTTTTCTCATTGTCATCTGAACTTGGATAGCAACAAGCAAACAAAAATACAAAACAAAATCAAATGTGTTACATCAGCATTAAGGTGTGACATTCGTGACTGTTAAGTTAAATCACATTCAGATATAGATAAGCCGTGTAACCTATAAAGCTGCAAATGAATCACTACTAAGGCAGGCCTTCCCTTCTATTGCTGCTATTATCAAGCTTTTGCCTTTTTGGTATATACACATACTGGTGAACCCCTGTTCATACTGGTGAATCCCTGTCCATACTGGTGAACAGGTGTGTAGCGTGCCCGTGTGCGCCTACAGGAGAAGTCAGGGGAAGGGTGTCAGCTTGCATTTTTCATTTGTAAAGCACTAATAAACAAAGCAGTTAGCAGCAAAGTGCAGTGTATGGCTTCCGAGCCAACTTTATAAAAGCTTTGTGGCATCTCCCTTTAATGATGAAGGCAAAGAGAGACAATCAGTGGCATAATCCTCAGGTCCGGCCCAGCCGTTTCAGAAGGTGGACACCAGGCTAGACTGATTGGCCCTGCCTGAGCCAATGAGACGAGGTGGTGAAGTTGGAATAGTAAGAACGAAAACAGCCATCGGTACCGGGAGTGACTCCGGAGTTGCAGGGACACGCTCCGTGATGACATGACCTCACAGCTGTCTTCATCCGTTATCTACATATGTATCTCACACACACACACACACACAAGTGGTCCGGTCTTAAATGAAACGTGTCCTTCAGCTCTCTGCAACGTCGACAGGAGACTCCACGAGAATGTCTACAAAATGGTTTACTCTTTCCACCCCGTCTCTCCACTTCTTCCTTATCTTCTCTCTCACTACAACAAAGCAACTCAACTCTAACATTGTAATTTAGGAAATGAACACTTGGCCTGTACTGATGACTTATACCTAGTATAAATCTTTTTTGGGTTGAAAGCCAATAAAAGGCTAACCAAAACATTCTGATTTGATTCGTTCAGTTATTTTAGGAGTGGGGTGATAATGACAAGAGACAAAATGAAAAAAGTGTGACAGTGAAACATATACTTAAAATAAGTGTGAAATGGCAGGCTGTTAAAGTAATGAGATTGAAACCGAGGAACGGGGAACCTAAAAAGGAACAGCATTTGAAAGAATTTGTTTTAATATATATTATATAATATATACTCAAAAGAGACGCGTCTTCCAAAGTTGAAAGAATACATGGAAAAATTAAAACAAAACAATGATTTTTTTTTTAAAACAAAACAAGGATGTTCATTTTGCAAAGTTCAGAGACATGCCTTGCTCTATACTTGCAATTATGGAATACTATATGCTTATGTTGATAAGAGTGTTTCAAATTTGCTGTCCGGAGCAAACATTCAGGATTACAAAAAAATAAAAAGATTCTTACTAGTGCCCTAGTATCTTCTGGGCAAAATAAGAAATATATCCAAGTACTCAAAAACACAGCATGAGAAAAAAAACATAAACGAGGACCAAAACATTACATGTGGAATCATTCTAAGTGTTCAACCTCTCCGGAAATCAATCAGTCAATTTTTGGCCTCATCACAGCAAAAACAGCAAAGATTGAACCATTTGTCATACTTTAAATATGGGGACATTCAAATGCTTATTTTTTACGAAATAAGACAAATCATTACACTGATATAGGACATGGAACAACGAAAAACAAAACGGGTGTCCGACGACATGATTGAGGTGATATTCCGGCAGATTTAGCTGCTGCCAATGGACCCAGACATGTTCAACAGTGATGGTGAATGGTGGTGAACGGTTCTGTGCGCTCTCAAGAAATTACTGAATGAATGAGGTGACCGGATTTTTAAACTATCAACCTCTTGAGTATTCAATCACCCCATTACTGTGAAACCACTGACTGTACTCTGTAGTGTCCCCACTTTTCAATATTTATCTAACGGATTTGGTGAAAAAAAATAATCTTATCAATAGACATGAATGAATGTTTTGAAAATCAAATGGTTGTTCATACATTCTCTTGCACTTTTATGAACAAACCCACACACACAGTCTTTGACACACTCATTCCCACATGTGCACATGCACAAACACAGTGCAAACACAAGTGATGGCGTCCCTCCTAGAGAGTTACACCACATTCTGTCCAGCTCCTAACTATGGTACTGCCAGTGCCCCTCCCCCCTCCCTCCCTGTAGGAAACAGTCCCACACTTTAGTTGTAACAGCAAGTTCCAGAAAGAGCACTTGTAAAAATAAAAAAAAATAAATAAAAAAAATTGAAGAAATATGGCTTTATATTAATTTAAAACCGTATCAATGGAAAAACAAAAATTATTTCTGTATCTCTAGATTTTCATAATTTTCATTCTACTTAAAAAGAAAAAAATCCTTTCAGGTTTTTACATGTGAATGGAGGGGTGTGTGTGTGTTTGTGTGTGCACATGTGTGTATGCGTGTGTGTGGCATTGTTTCAGCTGGTGACGAGGTGGTGAGATGCAGGCGTAACCTGGTTGTAGTCCCGTGTGGAGGACCCGGTGAGGTGCTCGTTGTAGTGCAGCAGGGGGCCTGCAGACGAGGCCCCACGCAAACTCTGTTGCCCGGAGCAACAGAAGCGGACCACTAAGGGGGTCCGTGCGGAACCCGACGAGGTCGCCCATCCACGGCTGGTGTTTGAGTCTTGATGGCGACCCGTGTCTTGATCTCACACTGATGTACTGGTGTGTGGGGGGGGGGGGGGGGGGGGTTTGTGTGTGTCCGGTGTGTGAATTTAACATGTGCCATTTGTTTTCTCGTTTTACCTCATGCCGATCTCCCCAGCAGTGCGAGTGCGTGTTTTCTGAGGGTGTTGGTCTGGGTGTGTGTTTGTGTGTGTGTGTGGGTGGGTGTTGGGGGATGTGTGTGCCTGCCTTCCGATTCTCAGCTTTACCGGGTCATTCCCGTATGCTGGCAGAGTAGGAGAACTGGGGGAAATGTGTACGCTGGTCAGCGTCCTCCGCGTCCAGGGTATCATCTGTTGTACAGAGAGGGGGGAGGAAGAGAGACACGACGCGTGAAAGGAGAATAGTTAACACTGACATTGAAACGTGCTGATTTCGTGAGTTCAAGTTCTTGAGCCCGGAGCAAAGCCGTGTGGGGGGGACAAACACAAAATGTTTAGAGAATACTCCAAAATTGTACTATACTTTCCAAAATTGACTCACGAAAAATTGACTCATGAAAGACTTTCATGAGCCTTTGCGGAAATACACCAATTAGAAATACCACCGTTGATGTCTCGGTTTTATCACAGACAGGACATTTGGCCCTTGCCACCAAATGCGACCGCACTCAATGAAATATTCCACTTACATTTGTCTGGAGGTGTAACGGTGATGGTTTGAGCGGTGAATTCATCGTCGAAGTAGCGTGTGTCCGTCTCGGAAGTCACTTGGGGTTTGAACGGGGGAATGAGCTGTGGAGAAAGACAACATGGAGATGAACCTGTGTACATTTAGTGGAGCGTCCCAACTTCTCTCAACTAGTCATCCACTACATCTTTCCAGTTGCTTACCTTTTTGTCGACAACATCCTGCCAGTTGATTGTGGTAAAGAACTTGTGGTTCGTGACTTCTTTAGCATCCTCAGCCCCACCTCCAAGCCTGAAACAAATACATACAATCCTTTTGTTGGTTTTTTTAAATGACTAAATGGAGTAGCACCTGAATACTTATGGCGCATTTCCACCGGAAGTTGCAGGTCAGTTCAGTCTGCAAAGGTACGGGTTCACTTTTCCACCGCCAAAAGTGGGCGTGATCCGGACTAAGCCGTACTCGTCTTGCAGTACTCCTCTGTTGGGGCACTGAATGGAGGGACGCCTGAAAGGGTGCCGGCAAGTTCGAGCTACACACACCGGCCGTTGATTGGTCGACAGAATCGTCAATTGCATGCGACAGGGCGATAATAACAAACGGCGAAAGCTTGTTTATTGAAGAAAATGACGCGCAAAAGTTAACGTTGTGTCGCATTCTTTTCTTTCCTTGGATTTAATACCAGGCTACACTGTGTCGGGCTGCTAGGAGGTCCCAATGCTTACATAGCTTCCGCTGCTATCGCCATCCGGCTTATATCCCGCCCTGAGCCACTGCCTCAGCCCATACTGGGCTGAGGCATGCTGGGTCCGAAGTGTAACCGCAGATGAAAAAAACCCATTATAGACCTGAAGTAAGATTTGCCTTTCATGCCTGCGCCTTTCAGATCTCTGAATTCCTCTGGCACTGGCCATCTCATCGTTCCCAAGGTGAGAACCGTTGCCTACAGGGAGGTACCGTTCAGTACCTGCTCCTCTTCTCTGGGATAGTCTGCCTGACGAACTGAGGACGTCAAAATCTGTCCAATAATTTCAAGCAAGATTTAAAAGCTTCCCTTTTCTCTAATCATCTGTTAAAATCCCACTAAAATCTCTCAACCCCCAGACTCCACTTTTAGTTTGTGATGCGGTGTTCCAACCGCACCTCTGCTTGGGGTCCTTCTTCAGCAGGCCTGCCAGCAGGGCCTTGGCCTCGGGGGCCAGGTTCTTGGGGAAGCGGATCTCCTCCATTAGGATGAGCTCAAAGAGGCGCTCGTGGTCCTGGTTGTAGAAGGGCAGCCGACCACACATCATCTCGTACATTACTACGCCCAGGCCCCACCAGTCCACCGCCCGGCCATAGTCGTTGTCCTCCAGGACCTGATGGAGAAGGAGGGGGAAGAGGGGGGGGGGGGGGGGGGGCGGTGATGAGCAGTGTGCCAGACATGGGACGCTCAACTCCTCGGCAAGGTCATGCAGAGTCGCAGCATCACCAATTCATCTCGCATTTCTTCCTCCCATTATAGAACACAATGAATGAATAAAGTTGTTTTTAGTTTTACAATTTGCTTCAATGCAGAATGTGGATTGTGGGAGGAGAAAGACGAGGCGGCAGCCATGACAGCTTCTATCAGGGTAATCGGAAAATAATACTTTTTTAACATGATAAATCTTATAAGTCACCCGCAGTGTTAACTGCAACTTGTGTTTACAATTATTAGTGATGTCAGTTGGTCGATCACAAACTACAGGTTTTTAAGTGATACCTTATTGGACATTGGAAGCAGCTCATTATTGGTTATCGTGTGTTTTCTTTTTTTATAGTGCATTATTAACCCTAGTATTAATCATGAAAGCACAAAGCAACGCCTTGTGACTGCTGTTATGCAGATGGGGATGCCACTATGGTGGCTTTAGAACACCTTCCACTAATCATTGACCACTTAATGGAAAAAGAAAGCTAACTAAGGTTTAGGCAAGAGGAAGAAATAACTGACAGGCAAACAACTCAGTGGAATGTGATGGAATGTCCTTGAGGAACACAACATAATGACAATCCTATTTGCTGTGCAGTGCGGTGCTAACACTATTCTGCAAACTCATCCAATTTAATGGACTTAATTAATAAATCATATTTAGCTCACTTAAGGTCATTATTTCCTGCAATATGTTATTCCTATATGTTCAACATCCTCAAAGCTGTATTAAGAGTTTGACAATGGTACACATTCTGATTTGATTAGCCTATAATCACAGG
This sequence comes from Pollachius pollachius, assembly GCF_949987615.1. Lineage (NCBI taxonomy): Eukaryota > Metazoa > Chordata > Actinopteri > Gadiformes > Gadidae > Pollachius > Pollachius pollachius. The sequence goes on from NC_136936.1 coordinate 18,702,852, forward strand.
AAAGGTAATTTGAGGAAATTGAACACAGTTCTGCTACTATTAAGTGTCAATAGAACAGTGTGAATGTATGTTACCTCGGGTGCCAGGTACTCTGGGGTCCCACAGAAGGTTTTCATGGTGGCGCCATCGGTGATGCCTTCTTTACACAGACCAAAGTCTGTGATCTTGATGTGTCCGTCTTTATCCAGCATAAGGTTCTCCAGCTGAGAGAGCAACACGACAACCAGCTTAACATCTCAAGGGTGAACTGGATATGAAGCGTAACACAGTACACACAAGTTTGTCATGGACTAAACACCCCTTTGTGAAAAATGGTCCTCTTTGATTACTTCACTTGTGGAGGTGAATCATCCGAGCTTGTATGAGGCCAGGTTTAGAGAGGAGGCCAGGTATAGAGAGGAGGCCTTACCTTCAGGTCCCGATAAACAACATTGCGTGAGTGTAGGTATTCCAGGGCCGACACAATCTCTGCCCCGTAGAACCGCGCCCGGTCCTCGGTGAAGACGCGGTCCCTTGATAAGTGGAAGAAGAGCTGGTTTTGGAAGGGGGAAAAGGCAAAAGAATGAGCAACCATCCCATCACATAATATATGTTTAAATTAAAGAAAAAAAAGGTTTTCAGGTTGAGTGATATAGAAGGTTTATAAAGAAAAAATAAACAAGATACAAAGAAACAAACAAGACTGACCTCTCCTCCGTTTGCATACTCCATTACAAAACATAGCCGGTCGTGTGTTTGGAAAGCATATTTCAGCGTCTGGGGGAGGGGATGCAAGACCATAAGTGAACCCAAAGTGAACCCATGAACCCAAAGTGAACCCATGAACCCAAAGTGAACTCACTTCATTTTGAAAACAGTGAGCCCTAAGGCCACCGTCCAGCACTATGCTGCCCTACCGTTAGAAATGGATGCTTTGTATTCTGGAGAACTCTGCTCTCTGTAACTGTGTGGGCCACCTCGTCCTAATGGGAGGGAAAACACCGATAACTTCAGTCAAGAAACCCAACGAGGTATGGGGTGAAACATTATCTGTTGTCATCCAAGTGGGTCTCGTGTTAGAAAGGTGTCCACCACTAACTTTGGCGATGATGACTTCTTTGCGCAGGATTTTCATGGCGTAGTACATGCCGGTGGCCTTCTCCTTCACCAGGATGACCTTGCCAAACGTCCCCTTACCCAGCAGCTTGAGGTAATCAAAGTCGCTCATGGTCTGTGGGAAGTGAGAATGAGAACACTTGAGTGTCTAGATCTGGTCCTCAGCCACAACGGCTCTCCTTTAATGTAATATTTGATGTATGCACGATGTCCGCCAATAAAGAAATAATAAAACGATCTCAAACGGAAATCAAACATCATCCCCAAAGTATCATCAAAACGAGCTAAAGAAAGACCTGAAAGAAAACAAATGTTACACTTATGCTTTCCAAACCAAAAACATAGTAAGTAACACAAACACTGACCACTTTGTTGCGTGACTTGGACATGGCCACCTCCATCTCTTCAGTGCCGGTGCTGTCGCTGGGCGAGCCAAACTTGATCTCCATGGGCTCCTCATCCGCGTGCTGGCTCTTCAGGCCGTTGGCCACAGTCTGGATCGACCGCATCCATTCCTCCCTGCGCCAACGCGGTCACAGTTACATGCTGGGTGCTTTCAGAAGACGTGAAATGCATTGCAAATAAGTTGTCCGCAAAGGGTGGAAATTGCATCAAATAAATATATTTGACCAAAGGAAAAGTAAACACATTTTGAGGGATCAGAGTATAATCCACTGTGTCTGTTGGACTAGAGGCCCTTCTGATTGGGTGTTTAGGAGGGCTTATGTGGAAGTCTCCCTCTGAGGGTTCATTTGGGAAATGGGGCTTACACTTAGCTTTAATGCAGGATTTCATCATAACGACAGTTGGCAATGAATACTGATTGGAGTGCATGAGTGGCCGGCCAAACGGGGGCACAAGCTCTGTTCCACAATGATCTAGAAGGAAGTATGGCCCATGGGCATGACCTTCTCCGTTTGACCTTTGCTTTCCACAAGGAGTAGTTGCTCTTTTAAAGATTAACACTTAAATAACAATATTGTGTTTACCATCACGAGTGCCTCGAGATGGCAAACACAATGTTTTACACTTCTAGAAATGTAATTGAGTCACGGTAGTTACCTTTTGTATCCAATTTAGGCAATATCTATATCTCTATAGTAGCATTATTTCTTATAAAGGGGCTTCACAAACTCTTATCTTATCTGTTTACCTCAAAACAAAAGGGTTCTAGTGCAACCAAGTGGCAAGGACCATAGCTCTCTTACGTTAGTGCTCGACAGGTAACAGAAAACAACACATACCTCTCCTCGTTTCTGTCCACGTGAAAGGTGCGTTCAATAACGGTGGTCCACTGCAGACAGCGAATGACAAACGTGTTGGGCCTGGGCCGCTCTGTCTTCATGAGCTGGCATTCTACGAAAGAGCAGAGGCGGCGTTACAAAGTGCTTTACAGAACAAAAGAGTTGAGAACATTGGAAAAGCTAGTTTGAGACCCGGTCTGGCCCAACTGACCCGCGACAGAGAAGTTGTTGAGCGGTGGTAGGTTGTGGTCGCTGGACACCTCCGGCTTCTCCTTGTAGCCAATGAAGGAGCCGTCGCTCTTGAGGATGAAATAGCGAGGGCGCCATGTTTTAATGTATTCACCTGGGGTGGGGGGGGGGGGGGGGGGGGGGGGTTGTATAACAGGTTACTTTAACAGGGTTAAAGTTGCATATACACCATAGTAACGACAATAGATAACTGAGCTAGGACTGCTCTGATCAGCTGAACAGCCTTAATAGAGGCCACGATCAAACTGTTAACCACAAATATCGGTCAACATGATTGGTGGCCGATTGATCGGAGCACCCTTAAATTAAGCAGGGGGCCGGGGCACTTACCTCTTTTGTGGAGCCACCCCTCTCTGACAACACTGATGTCGTTCATGCTGGGGGCGCCTGGGGTCAAGGGTGGGGCTATAGGGGCTGCAGCGGTGGAGAAAATAAGACTTGTCCGATGTATAGATGAGGTTCAGGCAAGAGGCGAGGATTGATTTGATGGCACCTAGAGAAAATAAAACATAAGATTGGTTCATTCAGGTAAGAGGAGTGCAGGTCCTTTCCACGACCAATACAAAAACAATGATAAACTAAATCTTGTTTGCGTCAGAATTTATGGTGCTTGTAATTGAGCTTCAAAACTGAGCTGTCAGTCCATTCAGATTCCTAAATGATGAATGACGGTCCTTAAGGTAGGCACACACCACATATAACATGACCTATTTTAAGACAAATAAGAAAAATGACCACAGCAAATCTATTTTTACTACAGTACAGTTGAACTTGGCAAGCTCTCATTTGATGTCTATCATTCATTAATGATAACAGATTAATATAGGGCCTCTCACGGTAGGCTAGAGATAAGACTTTATACAAACAAGTTTACAGGTTTAATTCCATGATAAAGAACACAAAAAGGACTACAAATTAGCAATGTTTACAGATGAGGATTCTGGTCAATCAGAGACATTTTACACACAATGCAACATTTAACTCATTGCAAATTTTATTCCTCCCGAGTGGCTTATTGGACAGAAGTTCTCAATCGTCTTGTGTACTGCTACACCACAGGACACAGAGCTCCTCCTCACCTGACTGCATGAGGCCGTAAACCAAGGGGCCCTAATAAGGGCTACTGTATGGCTCTGTGACAGGGGCCAAGTTCTGAAGCCTTCTGTTACACAACAGCGCTTTTCAAGTTGTTTTTGCCATGATAAGGTCATACCATTAATACAGCAGCTCTTGTCAAGTCTGTCCACTGACAGCTAGCTATTTATCCTGCATCTACACAACTTCTTGCACTGCATTGTCAAATATGAACTATCCGGGCAGATATAGTTCTACAGCTCCAACCACGTGATGGCCTTTGCCGAAGAACTGCAACTAGAAAGTGAAGTCAAAACAATTACATGAGAAAGCGGGAGGTTTGTTGGCATCGCTTTATTTACAATGATAGCGGTACTATATATATATATATATATATATATATATATATATGGTGAATATGTCTGGGACAAGAATCTACCATTACAGGTATACCACGTTGGCTCAAGTCAGCTGCTTTATTGCAAATATCACATAGCTATTACTGTTTAGATTTCATCTGTCCCTTTACCCGTCATTCAAGAGGCAGAGCATTGGCCATGGTGGCCTGGCCAGCTGTTCAGGATGTTCCCTGGGTCACTAAACGTGGGACGTCTAAACTAAGGCAACAACATCCAGGACCCACTGCTGCGGTCCTTTTAATGAGCCGGGAGACTAATTGGTGAGTCAAGACCATAGTAGTAGTGTGTGCCAGGAGTGGTTATTCAGAACCAAATTAGTAGTGTGTACCAGGAGTGATGAGTCAGTACCATACAAGTAGCCTAAGTAGTGTTTACCAGGAGTGGTTAGTCCGGACCATAGCAGTGTATACCAGGAGTGGGGATCCAGGATCATACTAGCAGTATGTAACAGGAACATTGGGTCGGGACCACGCTAGTAGTGTCTACCAGGAGTGGTAGGTGAGAACCATACTAATGTTAGTGGACACCAGGAGTGGTGAGTCGGGCCCGTACTAGTAGTGTTGTCAGGCCCATAATAGTGATCACCAGGAGTGATGCATCAGGCCCATACCAGTAGCATGTACCAGGAGTGTGGAATCAGGCCCATACTAGTGTCTACCAGGACATTGACCGTGACCGCATCACGACAAAGCAAATGTAGCTCTCAAGCTAAAACAGAAGCTAGCATTTTCCCCCCACACCAGGCAGCTTGCTGATGCTCTGATGTGGTGTATATAGCGCTTTTGTTACTCACCTTTCACCTCCTGGGTAATAAATCCGTGAGCGGCGGAGCTCCTTTAAAAAGCCGCCCGTGTAGAGAGAAAGAGATCCAGCTCTACTCGAAGCCAGTGTGTATTGAACTCTGTCAATGATCACACGGCTTAACGCACTGCTTTCTTCTCCGCACACCGCGGCGGCGTGCTGCTGCTGGTGACGGCGGTGCGGATCAGCGCGTTCGCACGACACAAGTCGGATAAAGCCCCCCGTAGCGCGGAGCACGGATGCGCATTTCACGAGGAGACTAGTGCGGTTTCTAAGATCGCTGGAGCAAAAAACGCACCATGTTCAGTTGATGCTGTTATTGTTATGCGGCGGGTCGCCTCCTTATCGTGTAGGCCCTCGGTCTTAAGAGCCAGACTGACTATACCAGCCCCGCATACTCACACAAACAGGACGTGACGTGCGCGGCTGGCAAGCTACCACGTCCTGTTTGTGGGGCTCCCCGATGCCCTGTCCCACGCACTGCCCGTGGATGAAGTACAATGAATTAAGGCGTTCTTTTAAAAAAAAGTTTATACGTTTTATTATACACTGTAAAACCTCTCTTAAAATGGTCTTGTTTTGGAGCGTGAATGGATCATCATTAATGATTCATTCATCTTTGCGGCACTGGGACTTCCACCCTGGTGTTGAAGGGCATCCTTGGTGTTGACTGCGTGTTGTTGCGTCACACTTTATGTTGTCGTTCTAACTTTCTCTGCAGGTAGCGAGCGCGGGCATCTCCGACTGATGTCTCGTCGTTTCGCTTCTCCAGTTTCTTTGCCGTGTCTTCATCCAATCCCTCTAAAAAAATAAAAAAAAAAACATGGAGAATCTGCATTATAAATATATGGAGCTTATTATTATGTTGCATAACCCAAGCAATCATAACACCCATCCATCTAAACTACATGACAACACAACACACAAATCCCACAATCATTACCAATATACCTTTTTGTCTCTTTGCCTCCTTCGATTCCAATTTGGCCAGCTCCTCCTCATTGACCTCTTCCCTTGCTATGTTGCTCAGCTCATAGGCATCCACCTCATGAAGCTTAGGCAGCAGGTCCTTCACCCACTCGTAGCGGATCGGACACACTGTCCTGAGGTACACCCGGGAGGTGACCATCATGTCATGAAAGATGACCCAGTCCAGCTCTGCCTCCTGGTCAAATAACTGTGGGGGTGGGAATATATGGAAAAGCTCATTATGGAAACGATGCAGTCTTCTTGTATAACAATAATACTCCAGAGACTGTTTATTGACAAATATGTCAATAAAACATTTACCGAAGATGACGGATGAACATGAACTGCGGTTCCATGACCATCCATTGTAGAAAATATCTTTCCAATAGACCTAGGTGTTGTAGAGGGAAATGAACTGTAAAACCATGGCAAAACACAAGCAGGTGTTTTGAAGAAGAAACAAACTCAGTGATACGTCATGATGGTACCTCCTAGCAACATTGGTGAAGTATCCAGTGCAGAGGCATCTTCTGAACAGTTCACTTTTGTTGCCAGTAAACGTTTCCACAGGGAAATCTTTCTTCTGGAAGGCAAGATCACCAGTATTATCAAAGCACGGCCAACCACCAATCTGGCATTAAGAAACTGACAGCATACAACGCAAAATACTAAATAATCCATTGAGATGGGTGGACTTTAGTTACTGTAAAAGCCTCTCAAACTTTATTTCAGAGCTCTGATTTTAATTAAAGGTCATCTAGCTACCTGTTGTAGCCGGAGAAGAATTTCCCGCAGCTGAGTCTCTATGCTGAAAGCTGACTTTAGCGCCCTCCAGTGGATCCAGTTTTCTTTACACCATGCTGACGGAGAATCGCTGTGATATGCAGCACAAAAAACATGAAGTAAAAAATCGAATGGATAACCTATATACTTTCCAGATGTTTCATATAATAACTTTACCTGGCTTTACACCACTGAAACACACTCAGTAGGGTGGCAAAGTCATTCATACCGCCCGACTGGGCAGCCAGATTTCTTTGCTTCTTATCTGCTTCCTTTTGCTTCTCTGGATGCCCTGGATAATGGTACAACAGCTACTATTAATATACTGATGATAGTATTTTATAACACACCTCACCAATGTTGGCACAACTCAAATACATATTTTGACACAAAACATGCCTAAATCAAAATAAAACATTTACATGATATTTGGCCCAAAGTCTACACTTGAGGAAGGGCCCGATGCTGAACAAACAGCTGATGAAGTGGTTGGGCTGCTAGGTCAGTCGAGTGAAACAGGCAAAGCTCTTCCAAAGACACCCGAGTGGCTGCCATTGGTCAGGTGCATCCCGTCAACCTCCTTCCTCCATTCACATTGGGTTCAGCTGTTTCCAGCAGACCCGCAAAAGGCCCTCAATTGCCATTTATTACATATATTCCACGTGAAATTTTGAAGCGTGTACTTAATCCGAGAGGAACTGAGCATGTCGGTCCTACTTTCATTGTTTGAGGACGTGTTGGAGGCCAGGTTCCTATTCACCACATTTGGTGCATGAGGTACTAGCTCTCCTGGACCCCTGCATGTGAGACGTGGTGCATGTGGATGGTGAAACAGTGTTGCAGTAGAGGACTTCCTCACTATATTTCTCTACCCAAAAATAGCAGGTCTACTTCCTGCTTTTTCGCTGAAAACTTTCCCCTAGCTAAAAGAAAAACCTGGGAGAGCCTAAAAAGTGTTAGATAGCTAGCATTACCAGGGTGTACAAAACATGAAATGTTCATTCTTATAGGACAGACAATGAGCAGCCGCAGAGACACACCTTGTATAGAATGCCAAAATAAAAAATGAAAATATTTCAACCTCTTAAATCAAGTGAAGGGATTTGAACAAAATTTCAAAAGTCTAAATGGAGTAAACAATGTAAACATGCACACCATTTAAGAAAATGTAAATGGTTGGAAACAAATAAAGTGACAGCTGTGTGTGTGTGTGTGTGTGTGTGTGTGTGTGTGTGTGTGTGTGTGTGTGTGTGTGTGTGTGTGTGTGTGTGTGTGTGTTTAAGAGGATAGCGAGCGGTGCGTAATTAAAAGAGGCCCAATAGAGCGGGAAAAACCGCCCAATCTGGCAACACTGCCTTAACGTCCTCCAAAAGTAGCCCAATCCGACGTGAAAAACTGGCGAATCAAATTTGAATGGAGTCTCTAGGTGAAAAGTTGAGGAGGTAGGTCCCAAAATTTGTAGAGAATAATAAAGAGGAAAGAAAGAATAAAACTTATGAAGAACAATAGGTGAGCGCTGCATGCAGCACTCACCTAATTAGAACCTGGGCACTAGAGTTTTCGTGCTGCTGTACCTGGTCTGATGTAGATGTTCTCCACCGAAAGCACGGCGGCCAAGGGAAGGAGAATGTCTTCACATCCATAGGATGCAGCCTTCAGCAGAGCCCTGGTTAGGCCCGGATGCAGGGGGAACTCCATTATCAGTCTACCCAGCTGGGTCACCTGGCCTCTCCTAGTACCAGGACAGATGTCGTCCAGATAAAGCAAGGGTAGGCATTTTATTTTTAAATGCATTTTTTAATAAACTGTCCTGAGGAAAACAAATCAGGTATCTGCGGCTGTCACAGGCCTTTTATAAACCTGTCGCATCATTTCATGAATGAAAATTAAAGGATTCGATGGCCAACCTGTCTACCAACCCACCTGTCCTGCTACCTGCACGCACTCTGTGAACTAATTGCCCATGACCGGAGTCATCCTCAAGACTTAACAAACAAATATTCCCTATTATGAGGCTAGTGAGCTAGTCACGTGTTTTGGGTGATTGGTATAGGAGCAAGGCCTGCATGGAGTGTTCGGATTTTATTGATTAGATTCTTGTTGGTTTCTCTCAAGTTGTCTACACCAGCTTCAACCCTCAATTTCTCACTGAATCGGTCATGATGCAGATAGATGAGCATAGGCGTAGAAAAGAAATGTGTTCAGGCGGTCAGCTACTAACCTGTCAATAGCATCAAACTGGTAGAGCTGCTTCAGGGCTTCCAACAACAACCGCTCTTCTGGATGGTCCAGGTAAGGGAACCTTAAACAAAATAAAATAAAACAAACCAAACAGTGTTGCCCAATCAAGCAACAGCTTTGGCTATTCGAGTAAAGCTGGTATGTACAATATATGAACTAGTGATTCAAATCCTTCAAGGGAGATTGTTGGATGATTATTCAGACCTGATGACGTCGTGAACCCCGAGGCACTTCAGCGTGAGGACGACGCTGGTGAGGCTCGCCCTCTGGATCTCTGGCACCGTGTAGTCAAGCATGCACTTCTCCCAGAATTCATTGCTGTAGATGCGGAAGCACTTCCCAGCCGAAGTTCTTCCAGCGCGGCCTGCTCTCTGTTGGGCCTCACTCCTGTTGACGAGAGCGAAGGCCAAGCCCAGACCTAATAAGTAACGCCAGTTAACAAAGTTATCAACGTTTACATCATGAGTCATAGCAACGGGGGGGGATCGGCACAAGACACGTACTTGGAAATAGGCACCACCTCCAGTATGTCCATGCCTACCCTCGAGTTATGGTTGAGCTGTTTCACAAACCCACTGTCGACAATGTACCTATTAGTAAAAAAAAACAACAAAAAAACATAATAATTTATCACACTTTGCTTTTGGTTTCAACTTGAACATGTGTATTCATTGAGAGATCTATTCATTTTGATTAGTATTTCGGCAGCAATCAACAACAAACCACCAGTCAGTCTTACTTTATTCCATTGATGGTTAGAGATGTTGCTGCGATGTTGGTGGCCACAACACACTTCCTTATTCCAGAAGGGGGCGCTTGAAAGATCTGCCTTTGTTGATCTTTGAGTCAAGCATTCGGGGGGTTACAATGGACGTTTCTATTAAACTTGTTTACATTATTGAAATCACACTATGATGCACACATTTAACATAGCCATTGCTGGCAATCATTTTATTTACTCTTATCTGACCAAGACAAGAAGGTGGCAGCACCTTAATCAGCATATTGCCTTGAAGAGGTGAATCCATGTACTCGTCCACATTCTGATCAGGTGCTGTACACATTGGACAAAACTACAGGATCCAATAATGCTTTTAGACTAGTTTGTGTGTAAAATTTGGTTCTGAAAGATTGTATTTCTGGATTGCGATACATGATCGTCTGTCGGTTATGTTTTTTATATTCAAGTCAAATATAAAATTCCACATCCATAAAGGACATCCATCCGTACCAAATGCTTGTGGACTGGGGTACACACAATGTGTATGGTCTTCTTCAGGTAACAATTAATAAAGTCAAATAAACATCCAAAGATTAACCTTTCATTAAAGACGTGAAATCTCATTACCTGCTCATCCATGGACAAAACTAATTCAAAACATGAACAAGAACATGCATAAGAGAGAATATAGGATCCAAGAATGAAGTGATTGTTATGTTCATACCAGTGGGCATGGATCCATATAGAGGCAGGATCAGAAGTCCCTCCACTGTTTGGTCCTGAACATCATAACGGTAGTCTATACTTTCTGCCTTCTCATACAACATGTCGCAGGCCTTTTCAATTTCGGATTGACCTGTCAAACATTAAAAAATAAAAGTTGAGGATTTCCTTCTATTTGTTGGATTGAAAACGAACATTGAGTTTAGTCTTTACCCGTCAAGAAAACCAGAATGTCCCCTGCCACCTCACTGACGTGCACATCGAGGGCTACTCTCACCACCTGTCAAACAGAAGGGCAGAACATATTATATCAAGAAATAAGAGCACAATATAACAATGAAATATTTAAACCAAGCAAGTCTACAATAACAACCAACCTCGTTCACGTATCTGGAGCTGTCGACTTCTTTGGGGCCTATGGCATTACCAAACCGGCTGGTCACAGGGAAGGTCCTTCCAGGGATGGTGAACACGGGGCAGTGGCCGAGGAAGGTGGAGAGCTTATCCGTCTCCAACGTGGCAGACATCACCACAACACGCAGCCCGACTGACCCGTCTTTGGAGCCTTTATCAGCCTGAAGGAGGGCTTTCTTTAACAAACCTAAAAGAATGTCCTAGGAAAGAAATGGCAGAGGTTAATTTATATATTTTTAAAAAATAATTATCAATGAATTGGTACTTGGTCACTATTACTTTCGCTATTTACCAATTGCTATTTAAGTATGCTTCTTGTTTCTTTCAGTCAAGAAAAGTAAGTTAGAATATAAGTTTACTACTAAAATAATAGAATATTAAGAATGGAATACACTGCTTACACAAAACCACTCACGGTGTTGAGACTCCGCTCGTGGGCCTCGTCCAAAATCACAACACTGTATTGGGAAAGGCCAGGATCTGCCAGGATCTCTCTTAACAAGCAGCCGTCTGTCATGTACTTCACCACCGTAGCCTGGTTCCAACACAAATTCCTTCATGATTTCACACATTTCGAATCCATTTCGAATCCAACGCCCCCCATGGCTCCCTGCTTCGGTCTCTCACCTGGGATGTGCAGTCATCAAAGCGCACTTGATAGCCCACTTCTTTGCCCAAGGTGAAGTGCATCTCTTGAGAGACCCTCTGAGCGACTGTGATAGCCGCCACCCGCCGCGGCTGGGTGATCCCTATTATACCCCCCTTCCATAGACCTTGAAGTAAGAGTCATGTCAACGTCGGAGAACACGTTGTAGCTTTATACACCCCCCTTATTTGAACAGATTAGTATTTGATACACTTCGGAATCGATTTCACGTACCTGCTTCATACAAATACTGAGGAAGTTGTGTGGTTTTCCCGCTGCCGGTTTCACCAGTCACAACAAGGAACACGTTGTCCTTCACCAGCTTTGTAAGTGTGGCTTTGTGTTGAAGGATGGGCAGGCACTGCGCTTCATCACAACGTTTACCTTCACGCTTACTTCCACGCTTACTTTCATGCTTATTTGGCTTTGACATGATGCGAAAATGTATGAAAGGTTTATTTTTTTCTATTTTGGTCAAAATAAAAGTAACGAATAATATAGAATTATCTCGCTTATCATGCAATGGTAAACATTAAGGCATTACTTTAACTTGGCTCTAAAATGTAGCCTACCTTGGTTTTCGTTTCGAAAATGCGTACTGGAAAAATAACTTCCGCAAAACATTTGACATCGCGCTGGTATTGGCTGAAACATGAACACATGACTAAACTTAGTTTCCGTCGGCAGCCTTCCATGTTTATTGGTCAGGTGAACAGTTGTAAACCTCCTTTAATAGGTCCATGTTGTACGCACAGCAGGTCATTTATTTAGAAGGATAAGGGGTCCAGCCGAGACTATATCAGGCAGGATCCTCTGTCTTCTTGCCTGTCTTGTTTGTAGTACTCTTTCTGGAGTAGATGGAACAGCAAATGTATTGTGTACAATGCATTATTACAACCTCTACAAAGTAGCTTAAATAAAAAATGAATGAATTTAAAGCAAAACATATAAACACTCACTATTGTCACATTGCGTGCAATCTTTCCCTTTGCATATCTCTATATTGCAGTGGAAATACACCTGTAGGAACATTTTGTTTTTTTAGTTGACTTGAATGCTTAAATGTATATTGTGAACATTTTAATAGATCTTTCCTTATGGTCACATACCAGTCTTTTCCACCCTGGGGGCAGATTCACAAACGAGAAGAGCTTGGTGACAAAGCGCTTTCGAAGTGATGGATACCTCACCTCCTTGCTCGACTTAACCGGCAATAAAAGAGTCCCTTCATGCCTATCTCCGCTAAAAGGACACCTGGATCATTAAAGAGCAAAGATGTAGTTTGACTTTCTCAAGTGTTTAAGGGAATAAGCAGTGGTGTAAGAAGTACACAGATCTTGTACTTAAAAGAAGCAGGACTGCGCTATAGAAGTCCTGCATTGAAAATGTTACTAACCGTAAAAGTAGGCCTACACAATAATAAACTCAAAGTACAAAAATTAAACCTGACTCATTAGGCAAAATGAAACATGTCAGAATAATATATATATATATATATATATATATATATATATATATATATATATATATATATATATATATATATATATATATATATATATATATATATATATATATAACTTTAATGTGGTAGCTGGTAAAGGTAAAGCCGATTTTAATTCATTTATATTAATTTACATACTGCTAGGTATCTTGTGAATTTCCCCCTGGGGACCAATATCAACTTGTTGATATAAGAATATAATGTATCTGGCGCTTATATTTTGTATTGTTAATCTGAATCTAAAGTAACTACTAAAGCTGTCCAATAAATACAGTGTAGTAAAATATATACATTTTGACTCAGTGGATGAGTTGGTTACTTTCCACCACTTGCAATAAGAAGAGTGCAGAGACCGTTTAACGAGCAGGTTCCATCTCAGGGGGTGGTCCGGGTCGTGAGTGGGCGTGGCCCAGCAGTCCTCAAGCAGCAGCTCAAGCGCTCCGTCCTCACATTTAAGAAGATGCACCTCGACGTAAACAGGCTGTCCCAGTTGAATGGCTTTTGGTGGGCTGCGTGACCTAATGAAGGACCTGTAGGAAGAATCTGTAGAGATGTACAGTACATGTGTGTGTCTTACCTTATTCAATAAAGGGTTGCTATTGACTCAAAAAACAATTAAATATTAATCAATGTTTTAAACACTTGGTATATTTGATATTGACATTTGACATGTTGATATTATCAGTAACACTCAAATTATAAAATCAGCTTACAGTTAGCCATGCCAATTTGTTTTGCACATACAAACAAAAGGATTTGAGCAGAAACACAGAACAACCTTTAGCAAACCTCAGCTCTGACGTGATGGTTCCATCACTCTTGAGTGCTGATTGATGCTCTGGCTTCTGGCTCCAGATCGTCGCGTCCAGCAGAGACATGCTCGGCAAGGAAAAGCTGCACATCACCGTCTGTCTGACATGCAACTGAATTAGTATTGAAGTGAATTAGAGAGCGACATGAACCATGTTGTTTTTAAATCTTTCTTTCTTTTCATACCGAAAGGGAACTGTTCTTATTGTAGAGCCTCTATCTCTTCTTGCACCAATGTTGATCCAATAGATAATGCTGTTGTTCATCTCCTGATGAATTAAGTCAATACTTATTTTTGATGCATTGGTCTGCAGAATCTTTAAATCCATGGCCAGGGGCGGTTGTAGACCAACCCCCCCCCCAGAACCGTCCCTGTGCATGGCGTTTAAGCGATTTACATACCACAGACTGGGTGCCGCATTCAGTGAAGGGAAAGCTGAAAGTGACAGAGTTGATGGATCTAGTTTGGGGTTTACACTTCACGCTGCGGTTCGAGGGGATCCGGATGGTGTTCAGATTCAAAGGGATCACTGTGGCATTCTTGTGAATAACGATGTTGAATCCATTTTTTTCACATGGCTTGGTTAATTGTGGTGACTTTGGAAGAGCATTGTGTTCTGTTATTTCCTCTGTTGGACACATTCTGATAATCAACAATGAGTTCCAATAGTCACTTCAAACATGATGCCACAAAACAGCGTCTGCCAGGAAGTTATTTGTACCTTTCTGTTCAGTGATGCATCTCACAAGGGTTGGCCTCCCTATATGAATCCTGCCATTGTTTGCAAATTGTATGATGAGAACATTCAAAGTTCTGAAATAATTCTGAAAGGTCAACAGGATTTTGGTAGGTAAGACATGCATATACTGTATATGAACATAAATTAATGTGGGTCATTGTGTGTGTTGGCTTCAAAGTACGGCTTACTTGTCTTGTCACAAAACAGCCATGGTAAGAAACCGTAAGGATGACAAAGTTATCCGTTTCTTGGAATAAGTAGTGGCATTGATGAGCAATGGCCATGGCTTCATAACTCCTGCCTTGTTCATCTATGTAGAAATGTATTGATCAGCAAAACGCCTTGCCCATGAACTCAAAAAAATACTAAATAAGAACATATTCCTTAGCCTTACCTTGAACATAAATTGCAAAGGGGAGATTTTCGACCTGCTGTTTTGATATAAAAAAAGACATGAAGTCTTTCTGGCAAAGTAAAGTGTTGTTTTTTTCAGAATAATCCCCCATTTGGAATGGTTTTGAGGAGCAACATACTTTGCATATATAAATGAAATACAACAGGGTGAATTGAATTAACCTGCACAGAGTATTATTGTGGGTACAGATCATAATGTTAAGTTAGGTCAGCGTGGTTGAGATTGGTCTAAACCACCAGATGTTTCTCATTTACTCTAATTATCCTAAAGCCAACACAGGATACGTGGTATTCTCCTTTGTCCTTTATTGATCAATTTGACAAAGACAAATTCAATCAAAGGTATAACATAAAAGTAATGAAATTAAAATACAGGTCAGGAAAGTTTGAGTTTAGGTATTATGTTGATTATGATTATGTTTAGAAATGAGCTCAGTTGGGTAGGGGCCTGGTGGAAAAAAAATGCACCATGGGATCACACAAAACAATCACATGCCTGGACAATGAAAGGAGATTTTCAACCTTTATAAGAATCAAGAGACATAAACAAATATCAAATACTTACAATTAATAATTACATAAAACGACTATCATTAATTGTTAGTTATTTTTCGTTTTCAATTCAAAATAAAAAAGCCAATAATAGCAGGCATTGAAATTAGTTTTTTCTAAAGATGATTGACTTGGCTGTGGCTGCTGTAAAATGGGTTTTCAAATCCTGAAGAAGACAACAAAATTAGTGGCCAGCCATTAAAACAGAATAAAGACAATTTTGAGCCTGATAATGCATAACTTAAGATAGGCCTACTTGGTCTACTCACTCTGTTGAGCTTTCTTTCCCCGAGGTCCTGCTGCGATAACAAACAAATAACATGCCATGAAAATGTTTTCTGTTATGTTTATTTTCTAGTTCATTTCTGAAGCAACTGCTCCTTTTACCTCTGGGTGGTGTGTCTTCTTGAGCGGAACTCGTTTGCTCGATTATCTCATCTTGATTTACTGTAAAGTTATAAAGGCCTTAATATCAGTAAAGATATATAGTTTACAGACATTATGTAGAAAATTATATTCATATACAGCCCACATTAAGGCATCTGAATTGCAAATTACCGTAAAAATGACGACTTGCTTGTCGTAGTCTGCTGAATATTTCTGAAAATGAAGAAAATGTATTAGACAGGGGTAGGTAGATAGCCTGACACAGCCAGACCAAGGTCCACGAAAATGGAGGTCAGCTTGTAAGATTTAGGCTGGTATTGAGATCCTTGTTAAAATATGGATTCGCCACAAATATAAACCGCAAGACGTCCTCAGAAACCTCGGTTTAGCAGGGCATGCCTTCTCTCGGTACTCCTTGTACGTGCAAGTTGCTGGTGTCTTCTGACTGCGCTACAGGGGGCGACACTTTCGCTCTGTTCCTCATAATCATGGATGGTTGCTGGGGGACCTTGATCTTGATTTCTGGCCAGGCGCTCGTCATCAGATAGGCCAATGTCTGCAGGGTCCCGCTCACCGTTTTCTTAGGAACAAAAATAAAAATAAAACCCCAAATACAACAGCAATGGATGAATACTGTTGGACTACCAGCAAGAACCTAAATAAAGTCAGCATGAACTCAACCTAACCCTAACCCTCAACTTGATGATAGACGACATTTTTTCAAGAAGAATAAGAGAGAACTACACCATGAATGAGATAATTGTTGTTGTCTCCTGGGAATGAAAAACACATTGCCTTCATTTAAAACCATCTTTTATATTAATTTACAATGTAAAATGGCAGTATCTGAAACTTAGTTCTGTTTGTGGGTTTACATAAGTCCTTTTATTATATTGCATTGAGTGCATGCTTAGCCCTACCTCTCATACCTTGTCTCTTATGGGTCCCTCTCCGTGACAGGGAACACCCTTTACACCCTGTCACAGAAGTAAGAATATTTCCTTAATTGCATTTAATAGATCTTTATTATTTACATTGTTCATGCACGTCCATTATCTATTTTCCATTTGCTCCTATTTCACATTCAATAAGTACAATTATACAATTGTTGCTAGAGTCACAAATGACGACCTACAGATTTTGTTTCATAGTAAATAATCAATGACTGTGCCAATAAATGACCTAAATGATCCAACACCCCTCTGCTTAAAACATGGACCAATCCATTATGTCAACCGTTATAAAATGATATGTTGTCTAACATAGTGTGAAATGGAATAACTCACTTGAGAATGCTTTATAACAGCAGAAACATACAAACAGGATGACTGTGGTCACGCCAGCGGTGATGCACAGAGGAAGTCTCAGATCAACCTCTGCACGAGAAACAGCAATTGTATCTCACACACCTGGCACTTTCTATAGTTCTCTTTCTCTCATACAGTCAGTTAGTGCGTCAGTCAACAACCACGACACAATTATATTATTATTATTATTATTGTTATTATTAAAACAAAAACTGGTGTTATTTTTTATAAATATCAGATAGAAAAGTATGAATAATAATCACATTTCTCACCCTCACTCACCTTTTTGAAGTATCACTTGGTTACATGCATCAGCTGGTCCACACTGGTAGCATCCCAGGTCCGACTCTTGAAGGCCGTCGATACGGATGGTGTAGTTCCCCCTGGAGCCCTCGTTGGGGAAGGTTTTCACCCGACCTTCCCTGGGCTCCAAGAACCAAACCTTCCCTTGAGACGACAGATTAACAAGAGGTGCTCCAGTGTTTTGGACCCACAGTATCCAGTCAGTTCTACCGAGGAAGGGAGCATGGCAGGGTAGGAGGATGGAGGACCGCAGGGAGGCACTGACCAACACAGTCTCACAGGAATCCTGGCAATGGGACTGGTCTGAAAGACATACCATATAGCTTGCGTTCACAAATGTGACATTTCCCATCATGTCAATAAGAGATGAATGGCCATAGAGGGGTGTCAGAAATAGTTTGGTTTTTAATAATAATTAACAATTATCTTGAGGTGCAACAATTGTTTTAGTATATACTACACGAGAACACTCCAAAGAAATACAAGATAACACTTTTTGCCACCATTTATTTGTTTTTATTAGCGTGACGAGACGACCGTCACACGCGCAAAAACAATATCCCAAGTTTGAGATCTCAATCATGGGATATTGCCCAATATCCCGAGATAGCGAACCAATAAAATTGCGCCATCTTAGGAGGTCACGTGTAGCATACTAATACCGATTATACAATATTAATAAAATTATAATAACACAAGTGATATCAGCTTAATGTATTCTAAAAACGTCTTACCGTTTAAAGACGCACATATATTGCACAAGGCGAACCAAGCAATGCTCTTGTGCATGTCAAACATCGCGAAGGTTAAAGTGATTTTGAACAGTTGTCTTCTTGTAGCTTGAGAAAACCACATGTTAGTTTCCGGAAATGTCTCGCACTTGAAAATAACGTCATCAGTTGAATAGGAGAGCGGTAGGCCTTTAACACTATAACACTTATTCTTTGTGTGTGATGTATGTGTGAACCTCAGTACGCACTATTTTATTTGTTATATTATGTTTTTGTAACGTATATAGACTACACATCATGTGTGTAAATGTAGAAAGCTTCATTTATTGGAAGGGTTTTCGAAACAATCTGTAGCCTCAAATGTCAACGCTGCTGTACATTTCATTGGTTTCCTGTGGAACCAGATGAGGCATTATTTTTAAGTCTGGTATCGTGCTTTCGGAGGTAGGACTTGAGTGGTAAAGGTTCAACACGTGGTTTATTCAGGGATACATGGTATGCGCTCTTTCTCAGTTAAAAGCCTCTAATGTCTCTACTTACATCAAAAACTGTCTATGTGGTTGACGAGGGAATACATGCAAGTTGAGAGTGGAATTAACAAAGCACCTCTTTGAAACACGATGTCAAACATTGTCAAAGGAAAATATATATTTGTTCCTCATTCACATAAAATTGGTTCAACTTTTACTAAATGAGCTGGCACATTTACTTAAATCAATTTATAGGGCAGTTTTCTATGCACCCAGTAACGCAGGAAACTCAAACTGTAGTGCATTTCTGGATATATGTTTGTTAAAGGTCCCATGACATGCCATCAGGTGTGAGTGTGATTAGCAGGCGGCAGGCAGCACGTTTTCAAAGATCACGCTGATCTGTTTGGCGAGTTGCAGACGTCTGTGGGCTGTGACTCCCGACCCAACTGAATTAACTGCATCAGTCACTTTTTCACATGCAGCAAGATGACTTTTATTCTTAATGCTTCCTGCACTAAGATAACCAAAAAGTAACTTTTGGTTTAATTCAACCTCGTTTATGAGCGTTTCCATTTTAGTGTTGGAGAAGTTTATTTTCTTCGCTCTCTTTGCCATTATAGCTGTGGGGGAAATACACATTCACACGGTTGATAAAAGGATGCGTTGTGACCTCATCCTCATCTTCAAAGCCTATCCGGGGGTTGGATCGCGGGAGAAGCAGCTCCAGAAGGGGGCCCCAGACTTAAGCGAAAGGTCTGCGCTAACTGTGCAGATGAAACCGGCGGTGAACCGGCAACAGGACCCGACAGACCCAGACCAGGTTCCTCTGAAAATCAATATACATTTACAGAACAAGCAACCTATAATGAGATCCATGAGTGAAATATCACTATCATTAAGTAGTTATGCACCTAGTTACGCAGGAAACTCGAGCTGTTGCTTATTTCTGGATCTATCTTTATTAAAGTTCCCAAGACATACCAACAGGTGTGAGTGTCATCAGCCGTTACAAGCCATTTTGAAAATCGGCCTCTTCTGACAACACAAGTGGGCGTGTCAAGCTAGATGTGTGACGGATAGATGAGCAACGTTCGCTACAGCAGACATTAAAAGTGTTTTGCTATAAACACTATTAATGGCGTAACTATGCTGAAATATCACATTTTCCAACCAGAATAAAAAGTATGTCCGCCATTTTCACAGAAAAATATCCTAAAAACGATCCGAAAGACGCTCACAGAGTCTACAAGAGCCGTAGTCGGGTTAATACAAGAGTGAATGGGCTGCTTCGACGGGGATGGCATTACATTGTAGTGAATTGAACCCCCTCTCCGTCTGCAGACGACGCCGGAGGGTACCTTTTCCGTCAGCAACCGGCGCTAAAGTGTCTGCCAGTCGGTATTTGACGTTCTCGGAGTGAGACTGTGTTGGTATAACAGCAACATACAAACAAGATGACTGTGGTCACACCAGCACCGATGCACAAGGAAGTCTCAGATCAACTTCTGCGTGAGAACAGCAGCATTGTCACTTTCTATAGTTCCCTTTCCCTCCTACAGTCAGTAAGTGTGTCAGTCACTCTGTCTGGCAGTTTGTCTGTCAGCTCTCTATCTAAAGACAATAGCATGCAGGATAAGATTATTTTATAATTAATACATTATGCAACAACAATAATTATTATAATATCATATGTTATGAGTATAATAATCATTATCATATGTCTCCTTCTTTTGTTATAATTATTATTATCAGACAGAAAAGTATGAATAATGATCAGATTTCTCACCCTCTTTTTGAACTATCACTTGGTTACATGCATCAGCTGGTCCACACTGGTAGCATCCCAGGTCCGACTCTTGAAGGCCGTCGATACGGATGGCGTAGTTCCCCCTGGAGCCCTCGTTGGGAAAC
Organism: Pollachius pollachius; assembly: GCF_949987615.1. NCBI lineage: Eukaryota > Metazoa > Chordata > Actinopteri > Gadiformes > Gadidae > Pollachius > Pollachius pollachius. Next base: position 18,723,363 of record NC_136936.1, read on the forward strand.
GTTTTCACCGGACCTTACCTAAGCTCCAAGAACCGAACCTTCCCTTGAGATTAAATACTAGCCAGAGGTGCTCCAGTGTTTTGAACCCACAGTATCTAGTCAGTTCTGCCGAGGAGAGGAGCATGCAGGGTAGGAGGACGGAGGACCCCAGCGAGGCACTGACCAACACTGTGTCACAGGAATCCTGGCAATGGGACTGGTCTGAAAGACATACAATATAACTAAAATGTGAAAAGTTTCCCATCTTAACATATTAAGAGATGAATGGCCATAAAGGGATGGCAGAAATAGCTATGGTTTAATAATAATACCAATTATACAATAGTAATAATAAAGATAATAATCCTAGAACAAATAGGCGCCGTGTTGACAAATGACGGTGAAGGAAAAGTGATAAACACAAAAACAATTGTCAAATATATATTATTACTTTTAAGTCATTTAGAAATAACATACTTTGTATTTCTGATATCAGCTAAATGTATACACAAAATGACTTACCGCTTAAAGATGCACATATACAGCACAAGGCGAACGAAGCTATGCTCTTGCATGTCAAACATCTTTAAGGTTAAGGTGCTCTTCAATATTTGTATTCTTGTAGCTTGAGAAAACCACCGGTTAGTTTCCGGTAATGGCTCGCATGTTGGAACAATGGGGTAAATAAAATGAACGTCAAATGTTGAATGGGAGAGTAGTAGGCCTTCAAGGCTATTACACTTATTCTTTGTGTGTGGGGTATGTGAGAACCTTGACGCCATGTTTTCTTTATTACATGGTTGTGTTTTGGCCCTTGAAGGCAACATTGATACACTACATATAATGAGTGGAACTGTAGAATGCTTCATTTATTAGAAGGGGGTTTGAAATAATCTGTAGCCTCAGATATTAGTACTGCTGTACATTTCGTTTGCTGGTGAAATTGATAAAGCATAAATATTAGTACTGCTGTACATTTCGTTTGCTGGTGAAATGGATAAAGCATAAATATTAGTACTGCTGTACATTTTGTTTGCTGGTGAAATGGACAAAGCATAATTCTTAAGTCTCTGATATCATGCTTTCGGGGCTAGGTCAGACTCAAAGAGTGGTAAAGGTTCAACACATTTTTTTATTTTATTCAGAGATACAAGGTAGAGCAGAATGGTAAAGCAGCAATGTCTATAGGTTCTGACTTAATACAGACCCATACAACTTTATAGGTTATGGTTTTGTCTTTACCACTCTTTTTAGCAGCAGCAAACAAGCAAGAACTGTTGTGAGAAAATACAAAAAATCTAAATATATAATAGTCTCTACATTTGAGATCCTATTTAGATTATCGGAAGTCTTCCTAAAATATAGCGTTTGAAAGTTTCTGCCTGAGGGCCCTCCCTCGCTCGCCTCCCTGACTATACGTCGCCGATTTCTGAAGCGCAGACAGGAATCCACAGCTTCAATTGAAAAAATTGAAAGAGGAAGTGGTCTATGTGTCGAGTATTTCTCTGTCTGGAGTGATGTGCTAAGAGAAGGATAGCATTTGATATTTTTGCTTTCTCCCATACAATACGAAGGATGTCGTGGGCACATCTATTGCTATTGACTGGTAAGTATATTCATCGATTTTAAATGTTTTATTCAATCAAATGCCCAAAGGATCACAAATAAACCCTTTAAACGGTTGTAGTTGCATGGACTACTGAAGGCTTTAACATCTATGAGAAACCAGTGAGGACCTTTCAAGAGGATAATGATGTACTTTTTGGACAATCCGAGGCTCAGTCCAAAGATGGGTAATGGGAACTCTTTTTTGCCATCCTTAGTGCGATAGCATTTGAAGTGTTTAGATTTATTGTTATTCATTATGTTACTTCAATTTTAGAGTCCTGATTCCATCTCCAAACTCCAGAGTGGTATTTAATTGCGCTTTGAATTTAGGAGATGAGGAAAAATGTGCCAAATTAACAGGTGAAATAAATAAAATCACAATACATTTCTAGCAATTATTAAAAATGTTATAAACTCAATTTACTTTTTCTTTTTTTTTCTTTTTTTACAAATGTGCTTAATTTACAGGTTTCACTGACGTAGAAGGAACTAAGCCAGTTGTTTCAGTAACAAACCTCATGACTGCCGATAACGAGAAGACAATGGTAATATGTGTTTAAATCAAATATATGTTATAGTACAACTGACTTATGTAAGTTAAGTATTTTTCTTCCAATTCTAAAACTAGTAAATCATTTAATATTAACTTCCCATTTAAATGCAGCCGGACATATGCTTATTTGACATGTTTGAGAAGTGATGTTAAACCAGACAACTCAACTCAAAACCACAGTTTCCTCTCATGCAAAATTTGGTGAACTTCAAAATGCTTCCTGATTGTTAATTTCAACGCAGCAGCATTTCACACCGACATAAACCGTAACAACTTTTTACACAAAATCTGTATGTACAGCACTTCTTCTTGCAGCCAATGCTGCATGAAATGAGTAGGCGATTTGTACTCAATTTTTGGTATCATTTGGAATAACTCAAACTTTGAAGCCTTAATAAAAGTATGACATTGTGAATTCCTAGTGAATTCATCTTTTATAAAGCATTGTTTCTACTTAAAAATACATTATTTAATAATTAATATTCGGTTTAGAATGCTAATTTAGATGGTGAGAAAAATAATTAAGATAATTTATAAAGTGTTAAATTATGATTTAAAAAGTATTTATAGCATGTAAATAATGCTTTATAACGTAATAATGCTGAAGTTCATGTTAGTTCAGGTACTTGATAAGCTTTTTATAAGTTATTTGTGGAAGTCATCTAAAGTGAGGACCAGGGCCCCGTTTCCCGATAACGGTGGATCCACGCTCGTACGATCATTCTCAAATTTCTTTGGTGTTTCCCGAAGGATTGTAACGGTCTACTGACACGGTGCTGAAATGGGCTCCGTAGGAGGGGGAGACGCAGAAATGTCGCAGGAAAATGGGGTTAAAAAGCGTTAAAATATCTCCCCATCAAGGCCAACAGCAGAGTAGCATACGAAAAGAATAGACTGCCATCATATGAATGCTAATGATATTAAAACACAATTGATTAGGCCTAGGCCGACATATGCATCAGTCCTAATCCTGAATGCAGTGTGCGTACATTTTTTCACTGCATTTTCCTCCCTGAAATAATTTCATATTGACAAAAATCAAAAATAGCTTGTGTTACAACGGGTCGCAAATCTTTAAACATGTCTGCTGAGGCGACAAGATTTTTTCAAGAAAGCCACCAAAGAGAGTGATGCAGCAGTTGAAGCTAGCTACGTGGTGAGTGAGTTGATTGCTAAGGCGGGAAAACCATTCAAAGAAGGCGAGTTCGTCAAAAAGTGCATGTTACTGGCTGCTAGTATAGTTTGTCCGGAAAAGAAGGCTCAGTTTAGCAACATCAGCCTTTCAGCCAACACAGTGGCAGAGCGCATTTCTTGCAGCTTGTCAGTGCTGCCTATGACATAGAGAGCATTCTCCGCAAAACTTGTCGTTTTGAAAGCCCAGCTCTCTCAGACAACCCTCTGCCATTTCCCAGCATGCAAGGCCCTCATGGATGAGGGCACACTATTCACTGTTGAGAAGTATGCTGATGCCATTGTGAAACTACAGGAGGAATTTGATCAAAAGTTTGCAGACTTCAAGACACACAGAGCCACTTTTCAACTTTTTGCTGACCCCTTCTCTTTCGATGTGCAAAATGCCCCTGCTGTGCTTCAAATGGAGCTCATTGACCTGCAGTGCAATTCTGAACTCAAAGCCAAGTTCAGGGAGGTGAGTGGAAAAGTAGACAAGCTTGGACAATTTTCGAGAGAATTGCCCCCCACCATCCCTGAGCTTTGCAGGATGTTCAAGCGGACCATGTGCCTTTTTGGGAGCACATATCTGTGTGAAAAGCTCTTCTCCACCATGAACTTCAATAAGTCAAAGTATAGGTCCAAACTTCCTGATGAGGATCTTCAATCCATCCTGAGGGTCTCAACTGGTTCCTCTCTCAAGCCAAATGTGTCTCAGCTGTGTGAGAGGAAGCGCTGCCAGGTCTCTGGCAGTAAGGAGTAGGCAAGAAAAGCCATATGTTCAGAAGAACAGTTCATGTTCAGAAGAAGGTTCATGTTTTCAAGAGCCGTTCATGTTCAAAAAAGCCATTCATGTTCAAAAAAGCATTCATGTTGCAGAAGTGTTAATAGTAAAGCTTGAGAAGACTGGATACTTGTACTTTTTTGTGGAATACTTGATGCGGCCCAGCCTTACCCAAACTCTACCTCCAGCGGCCCCCAGGTAAATTGAGTTTGAGACCCCTGGTCTAGATCCTGCCCACATTTTTGGGCAGGATGAAGTAGGCTATAGGTCTTTTTACACTGCCTAGCCGGTTCGGTCGCAGCTTGGCACGCCCGGCGATTTCACCTTCTTATCTCAAGTTTCTGTGTAAAACAGAGGGGTCAAATCCCCCATTCGTCACGGCGCGGGCTTTCTTGTTTCACTGGAGAAGGCGGGGCTGTGCACGGAGTCTGACCTCTTTAGAATAATTTGTATTATTGCATACTCCCGAATGTTTTAATTTTTTTATGAATGAAGACACCCGCATGCAATAATGAGTTCACGTCGGAGTGTAGACTACAAACGTGATTAACTATGGTCAGGGATGTTCGTTACTGTCTATACATGGTCAAATAAATAGTGAACTTCATCACAGCCTCACCGAAGCACCTACAGTGCTTAATGCAAACCATCGCAACAAGAAACGCCGCAGAAATTCTCCAACACCCCCTGGTCTCAGCATGATGCATGTCTACAGTAGCCTATGTCTTCTGGCATTGATCTGTCTTCTGTCAGCATGATGCATGTCTACAGTAGCCTATGTCATCTGTCAATATAAAGACATTTTAACCACGATGGTTGAATTAAAATAAGAGGAGACAGCAAGTGCAGCTCGAAAGTGACCTCCCACACAAGAGCAATGGAATCATTTGATTTTATTATATGCCTTGTGACGTGGCGTTTCATCGGTACATTTCTGTATTTTTGGAATTTTAAATGGCTGCAATAAATTATGTTGCTGTTGACTTCTAACATGTCTCTATCTTTGCTGTTTAAATCTAACAGTTGTCTAGGAGTAATATATCGGCGGTAACCACTGTTTTTGGTTGCGAAATTGCGCCAGCTGGGCATTCCGTGGTATTGGATGTGTTTTAATAAAACACATCCAATACACGGAATGTCCGCTGGTGACGCCACTGAGGCTATAGTAGGCTAACGATGCTCTTAGCATCCTATGATTACCCCTGTAGTCCTCGTTAGCTACGAGCGTTATCACGACGTTCGTTACCAAGGATGCTTTTGGGAAATGGTGTGAATACTGTACGATGCTCGTACGACGCACTTCACAATCCACTGAGGCTAACGATGCTTTCGGGAAACGGGTCCCAGGCCTTATTATTCATAACTGCTGCAATGGTTATTTCCAGGCATTAAATGCCATTTATAATTACTATAAATGCAAAATACTTAAATTATTCTTTCTTGAATTGATCAATCCAGCCTTTCCATGTTATTTATAGATGCCGTAATATTGTAAGGCAATGCTACCGTACTAATATTATTGTTTTTAACATTTACTTGCCAAGCACCACTTTTCCCAGGTATTTATTTAGGTAAAATCTCCTTTGCGCCGAGGGTAAGAGGAGACAATGGAATTCAGACACATGTATTGAATAATACTTATCTTCCATTGATAGGTCTGTCAACAGCAGAGAAAGATGGAAAAATTGATTGAATACTTTAACGCCAAATGCACTCTTCAGTCTGCAGTCGGCAACACTGAGGTGATGTACCCGGCTACCCTGGGTAGGTGGTGAATCCTTAATGAACATCATAGCATTGCAAAGTATTCAATTCATCCATTAATTTTAAAAGTCAAATTATGAATATCCCTCTGTAAAAATACTTCAAGTGGTCGATCAACTCGAAAAAATCAACAGCAGCATCAACAGAAAAAACAACAACAACCATAACAACAACAACAACAACAACAACAACGACAACGATGACGAAGAGGGTATGTAATAATGCAATTGACACCAATTAATGGTTAATGACTTAAAGATGATCAGTGTGTTTGTGTGTGTTTGTGTGTGTGTGTCTGTGTGTGTGATTGTGTGCATGTGTTTGTGTGTGTTTTGCAGTTCCTGGTACAGAGATTGGATTTGTACTGGATGGTTCTAGTAGTATATCAGGACCCGATTTTGCAATAGCAAAACAATTTATTTGTGATGTGATGTCCAATGTATGGAAGAAATGCTATAACGTAAGTAATAACAACAACTGTTGATTCTACATGGATGAATCTTTGATAGACACCACAAAAACAACAAATGTGGTTGAAGGTGTATTGACTTGTATGTGAGTGTGTTTAAAGTAGTGTATAATCCCATGAAAACAAGAACTTTGTCACCTTAGAATGAGCCCTTTATATCTAGATAGGGAGATGGTGTTCTTCCACGGAGCCAGACTGCACCTCCATGTTTCTACAGTAGCCTGGAACAGAGAAACACAGGGAACAGAGACACATATTTTATTTTAATGACCATAATTGCTATCTAACATGTAGGCTATGAACTATCTTACAGGTTAGGGCAAAGCTGAAGTCCATGTAGCTTCAGAAGCTTGCAGGCCTTGATTGACACATAGGCTCTTCACTGGAATATATGAGAGGAATTTAATGTGTAGAAATCTATCCATTAAATAATTAACAATAATCATCCTCAATTGCAATTAAATGACAGTATTGTGTCTTCGCAGTGTGACTTCACCTTGGTTCAGTATGGGAATAAGGTCAGGTCTGAACTATCACTAAAAGATAGCAAGGAGAACGGTCAAAAAGCTCTTGAGAAGGTGAAGAACATCCAACAAATCGGTAATCTTACAGTCACCGCTTCAGCCATACAGTACTTATTGTAAGTATAATCAATAATAAATGGGGTGAATACATAGATTAGTGTATTGTTTTTTACAAAAGAATTGACTAGTTGGCCTAATGGCTGTTCATTTAAATAAAGGGTTTTTCTTTCTTTCTAAGAAATCATAGCTTTACTTTCGACAACGGATCGAACCCAGCAGCCAAGAAGATGATGATTGTGGTGTCAGATGGAGAAATCACTGAATTTGATAGAAAAAACCTTCCCCTTGCATTGGAAATTCTTAAGGAAATGGATGTCACCAGATTTGCTATTGGTGTAAGTGATATCTTACGAACTTTCTGTGAAATAATGGTCATGCTCAATGATCAAATAATCAAGATCATCCAATTGATCAAACATTTAATTAAATATATATATATTTCTACATACAATACAGGTGGGAGAAATTCAAAATAAAGAAAAGGCAAAAGAGGAAATGTCATATATTGCTGGAGATAGTAAAAATCTCAAGTTTGTGGATAACTATAATGCGCTGACATCAATCCTTGCCCACCTCGAAAATAATCTCTTAAGTAGCATTGAAGGTGGGTTTAATACATTTTACATACTTCATTTTTTTTCATTTTATCACTTTTCAAATCACTTGGCTAGTCCTTTAGAATGACTGCAGCTTTGAAGCGTTTATAAAGTATAGAGTGAATTCCTCATTTATCCTCATATAGCATTTTTCATAAATGACTTCTCATTGGTAAGCTATTCATGATAAATTATAAATGATAAAATAAGATAGTTTGATAATGGTCAATATGATCATTATAGGGCGCAAGTTTAAGGTGCAGAGTGTAGAATTGTAGTGGAATGGTATGGCAGTAATGGAGTATAATACTAAAGAGTATGTTTTAATTTGTGTATATTCCCATGAAAATAGGGTAATAATTGTGTTCATTGCTTTAGAATGAGCCATTTATTTCTCCATAGGGAGTGGGTCTCTTTCCACTGAACCGCCATGTTTTTACAGTAGCTTAGAATGGACAAATGATTCTAAGACTTTGAAATGAAATGTGAACCCCAGTAGCTTCAGCTCAAACTCTATGAGCTTAAAAAAAAAAGAAGGGCTTAGAGTTCTAAGAATGAGGTGTTATCCAAATAACCCCTACTCATTTTGAACGTCGTTGTATAGGAGCAAGCGATTTAATGAATTGCAAAATGGGGCATTATACTATAACTGTCATTGCAACAATTATTGCAGCCGTACATTGTAATCATTAGTAATAAGTAGTACAAAGTAGTAAGGCATATATAGTCCTCAATTGAGCTCACAAACAATTCTTATCTAATTGTTTAACTCCCTGGACAAAATATGAATTACGTTATTAAGTTCATATGAAGAGTTATTAACACGTAAATAGTTTGTAAATAATCAGGAATTTAGTATGAATTCCCAATTTACTATTACTGTATTGATGCTTTAAGTTTCAGTTATTTAAAGGTACATCCATGAATCATAATTATTATGATTCTGTATTTTGTCCAACAAGGATTAAACGAAGGAGATGGCTTCAAATTTGAACTCTCCGAGGCTGGCTTCAGCAGTCACATAGCACCTGATGTAAGTCCACTGTCACGAGCATGTCGATACACCAGACCCAGAAATGGACCATGTAAAGTGCTCTAAAATGACCTCATATCAGGAGGATGGGTTCCTGACCTTCTGCAAGGGATTCATAATCAGTGAGGGAACGCATGTCTGCTTTGCGGGTGGGCTTTTATTAGGAGTCCCTGCTGTTTGGAGCCGTGGGAGCCAACGACTGGAGCGGTGGAGTTATCCTCAGGCCTCCCGGGCAGCAGAGACCAGTGAGCTTCTTACAGGCAGAATCCTCAAAACAACGCTTCTCCTATCTAGGTGACGTGGAACCATTGACATGCTGCTAAACATAGGATTGTTGCAATAAAACACTGTAGAGCACTAAAGCAATGTGTAACAAGTGTGTATGTATATGTGTTTGTGCGTGTATGTGTGTGTGTGCATGTGTGTTCATGTATGTTTGTGTGTGTGTGTGTGTGTGTGTATGTGTTTGTATGTACGCGTGTATTTGTGTGTGTTTATGTGTGTGTGTGTGTGTGTTTTTTCATGATGCATGTCTGTGTGTGTGAGAGTGTGTGTCTGTGTGTGTGTGTTTGTGTGTGTGTACGTGTTTTCTACAGGCTACAGTGTGCTGTCAGCGACAGTCCCCTCTACTACCTCTACTGCTAGAGAAAGACAGTACCTCTATATCTCAGGGGCCCCTCGCTACAATCTGACTGGCGGGGTGCTTGTCTTCGATGCAGCCAATCACAAACAGCGTCAGCTACTACAGGGGGAACAGGTTGGTCAAAATCTGATAAACCATGTCTGTGCTGTAGATGCCATTGTTCACATAGTAAAGCATTCACTAATGCTCTTATGTTCCCCCGTGATATCTTTTCTCCACATGTTTAGTTGGGTTCTTACTTTGGGTCAGTGTTGTGTGCTGTGGACATTGATCAAAATGGAGAGACAGACTACCTACTTGTTGGGGCGCCGTTCCACTACCAGAAGGGGGAGGAGGGAAAAGTGTTTCTATACAAGCTGCTGGGAGAGGTGAGCCGATCCAATATCAAATCAAATAAGCATGTCAAGTTGTATGTTTTCATACAACTACTTCATCAGCCTTGCGTGTCACCAAGAAACCTTAACTTCTTTGTATGAAATGTTTTATTCCCTCCAACCCCCCTCACCCCTCCTCGCCATCAGGGGACGTTTCAAAAGGAAGACTTTGAATGGCGAGGCTTGGAGAAGTATGTGTTTTCCAGGTTCGGCTCGGCCATCGCCAGTGTCGGGGACCTAGATGGAAACGGATGTATTGACGTGGCCGTCGGCGCGCCCCTGGAAGAAGATGGCCCATCCGGAGAGTCTGGAAGCATCTACATCTTCAATGGCGTTTCAAAGAAACTACAGCCGCTATATTCACAGGTAGTTCCTCTGAAAATGTCCTCTGTTTTGGATGCAAAGAGCAAGTAAGAGACATATGTTACAATTCTAAATCTGTTCCTGCTACAGAGAATTTCCCCTGCGTCCATTGGGATGAAACTCCGACATTTTGGCCAGTCGGTCAGTGCTTTCTCAAAGCAAGTGGACAGAAAAAGACAGCGCTACATCAGTGTTGGCAGTGAAGGCAAAGTAACTGTCCTTGAGTAAGTTGCAGCACAAAAATAAGACCTGCCCAAAACATCTTACCTTGAGTGTGAGTACATCTGAACATGGTGGCCCCAGTCGAACGAAACCCACAACCCTGGCATTGCTACTGCCATACTCTTCTAACAAGTGAGCTTTCTGGATTATGCTAAACTTCAAATGTCTCTTGGTTATTCCATCAGGACCCTTCCCATACTTCACATCAAACCCGTACTGGAAGTGTTACCAACAAATATCCCGTTTTCATGGCGGCAAAAAACAGGCATGGTCACTTTGGTAATCCAATTCGAACAACAAGACAAAGAAATTGCTGGTATGTGGTAGGCACAGCAAAAACTAATCAATAAGAGGTTGTCTTATTGACTTGACCAGAATGCACTGACTAATTTCTCTCCCATACACTGAAGAATTTCAAGTTTTGTATAACATTTCTTTGGACGTGGATCAAGACAAAAAGCGACTGACATTCGCCAACAATTCAGATAAGGAGGGAACGTTCAACTGGAAACCATCTGTAACCCCTCAACAAATAATCCTGAGTTTCAGCGTGAGTCACATACCTATAGTTTGTCTCTCAGCAAAAATACAATGGAAATATATGAGCATCTGATATACGCCATTTTAATTTCCCTTTAGGGCTGCAATGATTGTTACGCACCCATTGTAGTACAGCTTAACTTCACTTTGAATACTCCTGCCGATGGCAAACCACACAGAGTTTTGGAATATTGGACTCCCAAGGAGGTTACTCAAAAGGTACCTTGTAAAATAAATAAAGACATAATATCCTAAATAATAGATTTGATAAGGTCTGTTTCAGTGATGATTTATTTGCAGGTGATGTTTGCCAATAACTGTGAAGGTGCATGTGTTGCAAACATATCCTTGTCGGATTCAAAGCTCAAGTGAGTCCAATAGCATTCGCAACATAACAGAACATATCAAAATTAATGAAATATCATTATCAGACATAAAGATCCTGGCCTTGTAACACTTGGGTGAAATGCAGTGGAATGTTCTAATGTCACTGAAAAACTGATCCCTGACTTATATCTCATCCCTGTGCATTAGTCAGGACGTCGTTATCATTGGATCATCCAAGAGCAACTCAATATCCTTCAATCTGACCAACCATGGGGATGAAGCATACATGACAAAGCTTGTTCTGGCCTACCCTCATAATCTGCAGTACAGCCATATGACTGTGGTAATATATCATGTCAAAGTGTTTTACCAGGATATATATCGTTCATCATCATTAACTTTAACTGTCTAAATACCACATGTTTCCTTAGAATAATCCGGAATCCACATTAGAGGGGACCAAGTGTGATCATGAAATCAGAAAGCCTCTTTCTGAGGTTAGGTGTCGCCTTCTGCATCCGCACTTCAAGAAAGGTGCACAGGTAGGTCGGTGCTTGCACAAAGAGCTTCTCAGCAGCAATCAGGGTTAATCGTGTTTTACTCAAACTATTTAAAATGTAGCCATTCATTTTTTTTTCTCTCCAAAAGGCCAACTTTGTCATCCATTGGCAAATTGTGGATATGAAGGCAGAGATGCGTGATGGCCAAATCAATGCAAGTCTAACTAGGTGTGTAATATTTACAATTCAGATCACAACAGATCTTAATCCGAAACCCAATTTCTTTATTATTTCCTTGACATTAAGTTTTTTGTTTATATATTTAGTGCAAGCCAAGACAACCAAATATTGGACAACAAAATATATACTTTTACGATTAAGAATGCTTTGACAGTGCAGCTATCGGGGTAAGTCTATCTATGAAGTGACTTCAGTAATTGTAGTGAGTAGTGAATTGTATTGATTGAATACAATTTTGTTATAGGACTGCCAGCCCAAACGTTATACCATTTGAGGATAGACTTAAAGAGGCAAACATCACATTCACATTTAAGGTCAGTTTTCGGCCCAACCAGAAAATCATGCTTCAAGAGTTTTGAAACATGGCTACAATTTTGAATGTTTTTTTCTTCCATGTTTTCTTCTTTACAGCTTAGTGGTGAGAACAAGTATAATGCAACTTTAACAGTTGACATCACTTTAACAACGTTTGAACACAACACCAACATGGCTAAACCTACAGTTGAGCCAAGGGTAGGTCAGCAACTACAACATTTGAACGATGTTTCTGTTGTAATGGTGATCTGTCTGTATTTTAACACTTTTCACTTTGAATTGCAGGATCATTGTAAGATAAATAAAAAAGTACGTATACCTTATGTAGTTATTCAAGATCATTAATAAATGCATCCATATATGTGTAATGTTTGGAATGCTTGTTTGTTGTATTATGATTGAATAAATACATAATCATTTCTATTTTTTCTCTTTCTAAAGACTCAAGGATATTATGACATCAAGTGCCGTGTGACCGATTTGAAAGATATCAGAGTCCATACGTCAATTAGTGATGTGGAGGTTGGTAGATGTTCTCGTTATAATCATGACAGATAACAGATTATACAAATTATTTGTATTCATTTCAAATAGTTGTGTGTATGTGAATATATATGTGTGTGTGTGTGTGTGTGTGTGTGTGTGTGTGTGTGTGTGTGTGTGTGAGAGTGTTTGTATGGTACTTAAGTTCACTTCCTTCCACTTTTCCTCATGGGATGATTAGGAAACATCGAGCAAAATTACTGCCTCTGCATATGTGACCTTTGATGAGGACTTCGTTCTCATGGGTGTCAACACAACATCATCAAAGGTATAGGCTTGAACAACACAATTCCTCTTTGCTTTTGGTGGAATACAGTTATATTCCACTCCCTAACTCTTCACCTCTCAGGTGCATGTGACGATACTGAAGCAGGAAGTGGTCAAATCAGAAGCAGCTATCATTGGCGGGTCTATTGGGGGTTTCTTAGTCCTGGTGCTGTTTGTGGTCCTCCTGTTCAAGGTAAATAGATATATTGATGTATTAATGAATCAAACTATTCATGTTATTGTCTCCTCTTCATTTGATTTTATCTATTTTTTTTTTTGCAGTGTGGCTTTTACAAGAAACGTCATCAGTCTACGTAGTTCTGATCAAAAAACAGTTGATAGTAGTTGGTTTGTTTTATTGTTGTTTTCATAAAGTTTTTGTGTGATTATTACTATTATTAAGATTATTATTTTCTTTATGGATGTACAATTTTATGTTTGACTGATGGAGCTGTACTTTAACATTTTTCTTACATATCCACTATAATAAATACCTTTTTCTGCATCTAATGTGATTATCTGCTCATGGGTTAAATTATATATTTAATACATGTTTAATCTTGGTTTTTCATAAAATTTTGCAACGGAGCTCGCTCTTTAACAAATGTTATTAATTAAAAAATATATATATATATGATGCTAGCGACCTGGCTTCCACATCCCGGTTCTGTCGGAAAAAAATAAATTACATAGATGGATGAAGAAGACGACATGCATATGTATTGCGCCAAAATCCTTAGATACTGCTGTTTTACCTTATTCAAATAAAATGCACAAAATATGAATAAAAACTGTTGTAGCAGGTTTCACAGAGCGCTTGGACGCCAGGTTTGCTTTCCAATACAAAGTCAGTTTATTTCGATCGCCCAGCAGTCCAACAAAACACAAGTCCTTAAACATAAATCATAACTTCGCTTAAAGCGGTCACGGGGTGCGTTCCTGGCGATCGCCCAGCAGTCCAACAAAACACAAGTCCTCTGTCTGCTCCCGATCCTCCTTATTACAAGACAAAGCAGGCACATAAAAACACACTCTCTGATTGCGAGCAGGTGCCCGCAATCAGACCCAATCCCCCCCCAGCAGATCCGGTGCGCTCCCAACATGCCCATACTCAGCCTACAGGCCAGACGCCGCACGTCCCCCCACAACTGTATTATGTGGTTGCAAAGCAAGCCATACTGTTATTCTGTGTCTTAATCATATACTTCTTATTTAGCCAAATTTCAGTTAATTTTCTCCTCATTCAATTTTTTAGGGATTAACATCAAATCAAAATTCAAAACAAAAATGGTTTGGCATATATCATTGCGCCTTTTTTTAAAGACCAAGCATTGCATTTTTATTTTATTTTTTATAATATTATTTAATATTGAAAGTGGTTGGAGACAAACGCTTAAAGGGGACTTATTATGAAAACAAAACTTTTCTTTTTTGGGGTGTTGTTTTGGGTCTCTGGTGCTCCCACAAGCATACAAACTTTGAAAAAAGTCCGTATAATGATTCCCCCTCCTACGTAGGAAGGGGGCACAGTTGAATATTACCTCCCACTTCCCCACTCCCCTCCAATCAGGGCATAACTAAGATTTTGTGGACCAGCGGACGAGCAGCTCCGGCGGGGGGAACTCGGCGGCAGCTAAGCTCCGGGAGTACAATCCCTTTCTCTGTTGGCGGCACTGCCGGACTGCCGCCGAAGCTTCGGCCGCAGTACGGAGGAGGAAACTTGGAGAAGAAAGGGATTGTACTCCCGGAGCTGAGCTGCCGGACTGCTGCCGGGCTACCCCCGCCGTACTTCTCAGCTCCCGGAGGACACCCGCCGGAGCTGCCGGAAAGCTTCGGCGGCAGTTCAGCTCCCGGAGTACACCGCCGGAGCTGCAGGACTGCCGCCGAAGCTTCGACGGCAGCCGGACAGCTTCGACGGCGGCCGGCGGCTCCGGCGCGGGGAGCTCGGCGGCAGTTCGGCATCTCAGCTCCCGGAGTACAATCCTTTTCTCCTCCATGTCGCGGTTCATGGACTTCGGAGAGTCAAGGCCAAAGTTCCTTTCCCCCAATTCTTCTCAAACATGGCCAAGATATCCCCCACTACGAGGCTTTATTTGTTTTGAAAGTGCCAGAGACGTCAGACGCAGTCTTTATGATTCATAACATCATCCGAGGCGCACATAGCTTTTGGCCGTGAAATTAGAGATTATATTATATAAATACCCATATATTATATTATATTATATTATATTATATTATATTATATTATATAGAGCTCCAGGAGTCCGCAAACGGCAACAATCTCTTCTCCTCCATGCTGTGGTTCAGTCTGACAGCTTATTGGTCAATGGGCAGCAGCTAATTTGCATTAAAGCTACAGACACCAGAAACAGCATTCTGAAGGGACTGAAACAGAGGGAAATAGCGGTAGGCGTGATTATTTTTTTTCCTAAAAGCTATTTCCAGCAAACAGCTTCAAAAACATGTTTTCTGGAACTCAAATACATGTCTAGTTGTATAATATATATATATATATATATATATATATATATATATATATATATATATATATATATATATATATATATATAAAGTGATTTCCATATACAATCATATTATGATTGTATATGGAAATCACTTTGTGATTCTTTATTAGTGTAATAGGGCCCTATCTTGCACCCAGCGCAATTGACTTTCTACACGACGCTGGTTTGCACCCGGCGCAAAGCTGATTTTCCCCCACAGTAAACTCGCGCCGCTAAACTTGCGCCCTGAGAGGCGTCTCGGCGAAAAGCAGAGGGGTGTTCCGGCGCAAAAGATACACGGTGCTATCTTACAGATCGATAAAGCAGTTGCGAAACTGACCGAAAGAAACCTGTTCTAAATGCACTAGCGGATTGCGCAGGTGGTGTTGCTCTACCTGGCAGGTCGGAACTGCAACATAAGCTTACACACCAGTAGTCTATACACAGCACAAACATACAAACGATTTGCCTAATTGAAATATTATGATGATGATGCGTATTTTGGAAAGGAAACATATTTTTTTCCATAGGGGCTGCATGAATGAACACCGTAGTGTAGCAGGCTATGCCATGTGTTAAAATACTTATAATAATTATAACAATAATAAACTCGAGCAAAGTAGGCTATATCCCAGCCTTCCAAAACAAAATCTCGTTTCAGGGTAAATTATAACGTTGGTTAAATTATTTGGGAAAGAACAGCTGATACAGTGGTAATAAGTTGTACTTTTAAATCAATGCACCTGCAAACACCGTACGGCAAACACATATTTTCTTGACACAGAAATCGTGTACAAGCCCATAACTTCTAGGACTGATGAGTATTTGATAAGGAGTAAACATCGTTTTACCGCAAGTGAGTGTTTAAAAGAATGAATGAATGTGGCCCATAGAGGTCCTCATCGGTGCCCTGGCCGTTTCTGACCTCTAGAGGGCGCCAAACGACCGGGATAGTAGGGATACAAATGAAGTTATAGTCAGTTACATGGTTTGCATTTGCAGTGTTTAGTATTACATTTGGTAATAGTAAGCTGTGTGTTGTAGCTGTGCGTTGTAGCTGTGCATGCCGCTCATCGGCAGCAGCAGATCCTGCAGCAGCGGGGGTCACACAAGTCAGGGGTCAGAGGTCAGGGGT
The DNA here is from genome assembly GCF_949987615.1 of Pollachius pollachius. Classification (NCBI taxonomy): domain Eukaryota; kingdom Metazoa; phylum Chordata; class Actinopteri; order Gadiformes; family Gadidae; genus Pollachius; species Pollachius pollachius. Next base: position 18,739,876 of record NC_136936.1, read on the forward strand.
CAGAGGTCAGGGAACGCCAGGAACACCAAGAGGGGCAGTTGGAGATTACTTTGGTGGCCTCGGCTCGCACTGGGTGACATGACGTTGACGTGTCAGTTTCCAAATCCATAAACACTTTAACAAATAAATCCTCTTCCTCTGTTAATTTGGGCCTCATTCAATAACACATCTTTGTATGCATTATTAATGGTCAGAACCATCATAATTGTGGCAGAAAGGTAGACAAGAAACAAGATAAGTTGGTGGGTTTTTTAAAAGCCAGAGGGAAGCCACCATCGAGCTGAGAGCAGATTGGTTTCTGGAAGAACAGCACTGGGCTTAAAAGCCATGAGTCATAGGTGTGCAAAAAAGTAGAATGGCATTTAGAGCATCAATTTGAGTGTACGCTGTATGCTGTGTGTAGGTGACAATGTATTCACCATTAATGTATGCACTACTAATATATGCATGATGCCTAAACATAGTGTCATTTTCAGGGTGAATATAATTTAAGAGTAACTCTGCTAATCGTAAATATTTAAACATCAGCCTATATGGACAACAGGGCTAAACTTTAAAGGAATCAATGTGGATGGTTCATGCTAACACTATATAAGCATGAACTAGTAGTGTCAGCAAAAGGAAAGACTCATTCATTAATTCATGTAGGAGGAGTTGTAAGGAGTTGTCATAAAATAATTCTGAAAATGTATTTATCCCGTATCCGACTGCCACTGTATTGCAGTCAATCAACTAAGAACCAGAATGAAGAAAGACATTTTTAAAACACTTGGCTGGAGAGAAGAAACTGTTCACAGAAGTAGAGGAGACCTTTGATTATACAGGCCTTGTGACATCATTCCCTCACGATTACCATCTGCCCCCTTCTTCCTCTTGGCAGCTCTGAAAGAATTAAACTGGACTGCAGTAAAATAATCATTTTTAATTTCAATATTAAAGGGGACATATCATACCACCTGGTGTGAGTGTGATTAGCCATTACAAGCAGGTTTGAAAATGTGCAGCATTGTGACATCACAGGTTGGCGTGTCCATCTATCCGTCACACATCTAGATGGACACGCCCACCTGTGATGTCACAATGCTGCATGTTTTGAAAACGGCTTGTAATGGCTAATCACACTCACACCTGGTGGTATGAGATGTCCCCTTTAAAATAAAAAATCAGATTTGAGAGATTTGATTTGTTTTAACATTTGAAATAGATGGGTCAATTGATCTTGTCTGTAAGTGCTAGGCATTGACATAAAATAAAATAAACTAAGTGGTGATAATCAGAGCTTCTTAGTGTCTCTTATTGTAGTAGAAGAGCCTGCCCTCACAAACCACTACGCTAGGCCACTTATAATGCCGTATAATATATATTTCAGAATGTTGCCAATTGCTGATGTAAATTATAGCAACGCAGATATTTTCCCAGACCAAATTAGCCTATAGTTCACTTATGTGAATCCTCATTCTTTTACTTTTTATTTGTAAAACAATTTGACTACATTACCCATGCATTATCTACATACACATCCATTGTATCAAGGTGCCCAACCACATGGCTCCAATTCTGGTTAAATTGTGGTTCTTTAATCTACCAAAGGAATCTGACAAGTTTTTCTTTAAATTAGTTGAATATCTATTGAAGTAGGCCTGAGCATTTTTAGAAAATATGCAGAACATTATTTAATTCAACAGGTTACTACTGTTTTTAGTACTCTATGTCGAGCCTTTGAAAAAGACAAATCTGCAAGTCAGAGCAAGTCTTTTAGCAGACCTGGTGCGGTTCGGACCTGGCCAGGTACAACCATCTAATATGGGCCAGGTTTAAAATGTCTGCAAATTAGTCTGTAGATGTCAGGTTATTTTATGTTGATAAAGATTGGATCGACAAAATAATTATAATTGAGAGTATTGGTAAGAGAACAGGACAAAAATAAGGTAAATAGCAATAATACTAATAAAAAAGTTAAGGGCCCCTTCCGGACCCCAGCTTGAAAGAGGAAGTGACATATGAAATGATTTACGCCAAAAGGACGATACAATCAGGATTCACTTGGATACACAGGATAAGTGAGATAAAACAAGACAGTGCGCAATATAATTAAGGGTTGCATGTCAACTTTATTTATCGATAAGAAGCTATTTACACCAATTCCTGTCTGCCATCCGGGTCCTTCACCACAGACAGCAAATGGGCCCCCAGCCCCGGCCCTTCTCCCTTGCCCTCCCCTGGCCTGGGGGCAATGTAGTGACCCTTGGATTCTATAGAGTTGATGTGTTACGTGTTTGTTATTGTTAATCATTATCCGTTCAGCCAGTTGTTGTCTTTTATTGGAATGTTCTACGTTGAATCTGAGGGTATTAAATCAAAGTGGCAAGAGGGAGAGGCTCCCAAACACAAAATCTTTGGATTTTGTGTTTGGGAGTTAATGGATGGAGATTCAGAGAGCATGTCTTCCGTGTATTGATTTTTGCATGCAGTCTTTATTTGGCGAAGGTTCCTAACAAACAGTGACCATTCTTTACACAAGCTGCGTGTTGCTTACTCCTGACTGGACATTCCTCTGTCACCGGTGACATTGTTACATTACAATGGCTGGGATCCTTGTTGGCGCATTTATGTACAAACCGTGAAATATATCAAGCCAGTTGGGGTTTTGTACAGACTCATTCAACTTTCCATCTTTTCTTACAGTATTGGGTGAGTAGCAATGGATAATTGACGAACACAGAGATTGTGACATCCGTCAGCAATACGCAAGCTCTGTGTTCGCCAATCTACTTATCGAGTCTTAAGAACAAAATGGCGTCGACGGGTGATCTACTAACGGTATTGTGTGTATAAAATGTCATTTTTAATAAACAATCTGTACACTTACAAAGTTCTCAATGCCTCGTTTTATATGTTAAGACCCTTATTATACTACCAAAGAAGTGTCGGGCTACTTTTAGCCTTTTAAGTGGTTTAAAATAGCGATTAAGTTTATACCATAACAAATGCCCCCATCGTTCCAAGTTTATAGCGTTTTGATAGAATCGGCTAAAATCAGCCAACTGAAGAAAGCGTCTTTATACATTTTTTGTGCTTCAAAACGAACGTTTCAACTCATTATCATACAAAACATATCCAAAATCCATTTTACACCGGAATTACCCTTTAAGCTAACGTAAACACATCTTGCAGACATTTTGGTGCAATTTATTTTTATTTCTTTCATATAGCCTACGTCATGTAAACACATGTAAGGAGTGTTTTGTTGATTGCACTTATTGCATTTATTTTAAGTTGTGTAACTTCAGCTGTGTAACGTATGTTTATTCTTTTCTGTGTGTTGCAGTTTCACAACACTAAATTCAGCAAAATACCCTTCAGCATAAGCAACGCCTACTGGATTTCTTTTTGTTAACTATCTGTATATTGGATGCAAAGGGACGCGTCTGAGAGAACAGAATAATACAAGTAAGCTATCAAAAGTAGGCTCAACTTAAATATAAAATCCCCCTGACTAGCGATGCTATAGACCCTATAGTATCTGTCGTATAAAGTCTGGGACGAATTTCAAATTATAAATATGTACACTCTATTTTGAAAGTACAGACTGGCGTGATTCCCATTGAAACGAATGGCGCGGTGATTATTCTTCAAAACGAGAGCTGTTAAATTGTGGAAAATAAATTAAACTGTAATCAGACAATGCGGTTATATGCTATAGACCCTAGAGTATCTGTGGTATAAAGGCTGAGAAGAATTTCAAATTATAAATATGTACAATCCATAACGTTAGCTCTCTAGCTCATAGCTCAGCGGACTAGAATGCCTCATAGAATCATTGCTTGTTGGCCAGAAACGGAAAGAGGGGCTGTTCACGTTTGGTTGTAGTCTTTTCGCTCGGTTCTCCGTCTCATCAGTAGGGCTAGAACCGAGCGAAAAGTCTACAACCAAACGTGAACACCCCCCTTTTGCGTTTCTGGCCAACGAGCAATGAGTCTTCCAACAGAAATCAATGGGATCTACAAAATGCGCTAAATGTGCAATAAAACACGATAGAAACTGTATTAAGCTACGATACTTGATTCAACCACTCTATTTCATCCTAGACAAACCTCAATGTTCAAAATACTGGAAAAAATGAATAGCTCACAGCAACAAATAAAAAAAAAGAACTATGAACTAGTTCATTTTTTGGAACTGTGAACTTGGTTCAAAATTTTGAATTCTGAACGTTTAACTTAACTAGTTCATTTTTTGGAACTGTGAACTTGGTTCAAAATTTTGAATTCTGAACGTTTAACTGAACTACTTCATTTTCAAATTTGTGAACTGAACTTTGAACTAGTTCACGTAGAAAGTGAACTTTCCCAGCACTGTAAGCGGGATAATGCCCTTCGAGGTGTCAAAAACATGCTTGATCGATCGCAATTAAAGGGGACTACTTTTTGAGGGAGATGAACTCAAAAAGAGTACATTTAATAAGCATGCAATACGAATAAGAAAAAGCATAATAATAAGTATTTGAATTGTTTTATTATGTTGGCAAGCAAGAAGTAGAATAAATGGGATAATCAGTCTTATTAATGGTAAACACGCATTGATGCGCAATCCGGTCTTAAAGGTTATCAGGCACAGATGCGTGATCCGGTCTGAATGGGTTAAAAGGTTTGTGCAACCAACCACACAACAAGACATGATTGCGGCTCTTGTCACTCTCGTCTTTTTCTGCCAATGACATGCGCATTGAGCGGGGAGTGACGTAGAGTGACATAGACTGATAATCCCTCTATAGAGTGGCAAAGTCACGCCCCTTCCGGTAGACCCCATGGGACCTATGAGATCAAAAAATATGAATGGGTTTCAATGGAGAGGAAGTAATTATTTTCTGGTCCCAGTCTTTATATGCTCTGGATTACACATATGTTTTTTGTGGATTTAAATGATAATTTTTCATGCAAATAAAACTAAACATTTTCGTGAAAAAGTTTGATAATGTTAGGTTTTTTCCAAAGGGAGGATAAAAGCATCAAAAGAGGTGAAAACCATTATAAGTTGGGGCATGTGGAGAGTTTCAGTTATGCCGATGGGGAGATTGTCGGTCTTGTCCACGCCAATCACAGGGAGCGTGACGGCACATGCGAGACATGTAGTCTTTCTCATTATGTTTTCTCTACAGCCTTTAACGAAACAATTGCACAATAAACGGTCAAACTCTTGACATGAAAAATTATCATTTAAATCCATAAAAAAACATATGTGTAATCCGGGGCATATAAAGACTGGGACAAGAAGACAATTACTTTCTCTCCATTGAAACCCATACATATTTTTCGATCTCATAGGTCCCATGGGCTCTACCGGAAGGGGCGTGAATTCTCCACTCTATAGCCTCACAAGCAGTACCTAGAGTGGGTGACTTGCGATGCCACGCGTTGTCAATGGGCCGGAAACAGGCCGGCCCCACCAAATGGTCCACCTGAACTCACTGATGGCGCATTTCAACCGGCGGGTGCGGGTTTGGAATGCAAAAGTGCGGCACCGTTCGTGTTTCCACCATCAAAAGTGGGACTGAGCTGTATTGATCTGTACTCATCTCGCAGTACTCCTCTGTTGGGGTACTGAGACGACTGAAAGGGTGCAAACAAGTTCAATACACACGCCGTCTGTTGATTTGTACGTTACATTACATTTTGTCTTTAAGAAGGTCGTCTCATATCTAGCTGTGGTGAGTCTTGAAGCTAAGAATTATAGTGTTTGGCATTGCAATTGGTTGTACTAACTTTAACCCTAGTACCTGCAGTGTTGGTTTTTGCTGTGTTGTTGTTGATAGTAAGGTCGTTGAGTGTAGTTTCGGTCACAAGGTGTGAACAATAGGCTTGATTGACTGGGCGGAGCTAAGGCTGCCTGAGCTACCATGTGCATTTAAAGGCTAAGTGTTAGTAGCGTCAGGCCCCAGCAAACGAAGACCCGGGAAACAAAGACCAAGGGAGTCTCTCTGTGGGAGTCAAGACCCGGGAAACAAAGACCAAGGGAGTCTCTCTGTGGGAGTCAAGACCCGGGAAACAAAGACCAAGGGAGTCTCTCTGTGGGAGTCAAGACCCGGGAAACAAAGACCAAGGGAGTCTCTCTGTGGGAGTCAAGACCCGGGAAACAAAGACCAAGGGAGTCTCTCTGTGGGAGTCAAGACCCGGGAAACAAAGACCAAGGGAGTCTCTCTGTGGGAGTCAAGACCCGGGAAACAAAGACCAAGGGAGTCTCTCTGTGGGAGTCCCTCGAGGAAGACCTTAGAGGCCACGGTATAGTAGCTATGTGTCGTACTTCAATTATCGTTAGAATCTCTACTCATAGACGACGCCGCAATAGATCCACTGCTCGGCGTCGCAACCCATCCAATCTATGCCATTTACCCACCCTCGCCATCACTGACCTTGAAGTGATGGGAGGACTCTGGAATTGCCAGTCAGCGGTCAAAAAGGCGGACTCTATTTCGGCCTACACGTCCCTCAATACCCTCCATTTCCTGGCCCTGACAAAGACCTGGATCACTCCAGAGAACTCTGCCACTCCTGCTGCCCTTTCCACTGTTTACTCTTTCTCACACACCCCTAGACCTTCGGGGCGAGGAGGAGGGACCGGACTCCTCATCTCTCCGATGTGGACCTATCAGGTCCTTCCACTAGAACACTTGGCCAGATCTGCATTTGAACTCCACGCTGTCACTGTCACCCTTCCTATTAATCTCTTCATTGTGGTAATCTACCGTCCCCCTGGTCCCCTTCGTGACTTCTATGACGAAATGGATGCCCTTCTCAGCTGCTTTCCTGAAAATGGCACACCACTCGTTATACTTGGCGACTTTAACATCCTGCCAGAGAAGTTGCACTCACCTGAATTAACCAACTTTTTTGCCACCTTTGACTTAACACTATCCCCTTCTCCTCCCACACACAGGGCAGGGAACCAGCTTGACCTGATATTCACAAGGTCCTGTGGCACCTCTGCTCTCTCTGTTACCCCACTCCCTGTGTCTGACCATCATTTTGTTGCTTTTTCTCTCCCCTTAAAGTCCTCTCCCCCCCTCCTTTCTAGTCCCCACATTGTCACCACCCGCCGCAACCTCAAAACTCTCTCTCCCTCTACGTTTGCTTCAACTGTTCTGTCTTCACTACCTTCTATTGAACAATTCTCTCAACTATCCACAGAGGAATCCTCTGACACTCTGCTATCCTCCCTCTCCTCCTCTTTGGACTCGCTCTGTCCCTTCCACTCCAGACCTGCACAATCTTCACCCCCCCCTCCTTGGCTGTCTGAATCTCTGCGGACCCATAGAGCAGAGTTGCGGGCAGCTGAGAGGAAATTGTAGAAATCAGACTGTCCTAATGATCTATCTCACTATCTCCTTCTTCTCTCAGGTTTCACCTCCACTGTGTCAACAGCCAAATCTGCCTTCTACCGGACCAAAATTAACTCCTCCGCCTCAAACCCCAGGGAACTGTTTTCCTTGTTCTCTTCCCTCCTCAACCCTCCCTCCCCTCCTCCTCCTTCCTGCCTCACTGCTGATGACTTTGTTACCTACTTTACCCAGAAAGTAAAGGACATTAGCTCCTCTTTTATCACTGCCACCATCCTCCCTCCCCCGACCCCACCTCTGTTCTTTCATTCCTCTCTAAAACATTGGAACGTGCCGTCGCTAACCAACTGTCCTCCTATCTCTCATCTAGCAACCTGCTTGACCCTCACCAGTCAGGCTTCAAAAAAGCACACTCCACTGAGACGGCTCTCCTCGCCGTGACTGAGTCCCTCCGGGCGGCCAGAGCCTCGTCACTCTCATCGGTTCTCATTCTCCTTGACTTGTCTGCAGCATTTGACACTGTGAACCACCAGATCCTCCTCACCACTCTCGCCGAGCCTGGCATAGCTGAATCTGCCCTTTCCTGGTTAACGTCCTACCTGATGAATCGCACTTATCAGGTAACATGGAATGGCTCCTTGTCCAAACCTTGCACGCTTGATACAGGTGTCCCTCAAGGCTCGGTACTGGGGCCTCTTCTGTTCTCCCTCTACACCAGATCTCTGGGCTCTGTTATTACATCCCACGGCTTTTCCTATCACTGCTATGCTGACGACACTCAGCTATTTCTCTCCTTTCCCTCATCTGACAAAGCCCTGATTGCAACACGCATATCTAAATGTCTGGCAGAAGTCAGCACCTGGACAACTGCCCATCACCTGAGGCTTAACCTCAACAAGACTGAGCTCCTCCTAATACCAGGGAAAGATTGCCCACACATGGACTTACTGGTCACTGTTGAGAACATCACTGTATCTCCTTCTCCAACTGCCAAAAACCTTGGTGTAGTGTTGGACAATCAGTTATGCTGCACCGCAAACATCACTGCGGTGGCCCGATCCTGCAGATTTGCACTTTACAACATCCGCAGGATCCGGCCCTTCCTCACAAGGGAAGCAGCTCAGCTTCTAGTCCAATCACTGGTCATCCCCCGCCTCGACTACTGCAACTCGCTCCTGGCTGGACTCCCTGCCTCTGCGATTAAACCCTTGCAGCGCATCCAGAATGCGGCAGCGCGCCTCGTGTTCAACCTACCAAAGTTCTCACATGTAACCCCCCTCTTCCGAGACCTCCACTGGCTCCCTGTAATAGCTCGCATCAGATTCAAGATGATGGTACTGGCATACAAGGCAGTCGATGGAACTGCCCCTGCCTACCTCCAAGCATTAGTAAAGCCACACACACCAGCTCGATCCCTCCGCTCAACTACCTCAGCTGGACGTCTGGTACCGCCATCGCTAAGAGCAAGCAAAGGTCGATCAGCGAAGTCACAACTTTTCTCTGTTTTGGGACCTCAGTGGTGAAACGAGCTCCCTACCGATGTCAGGACCGCAGAGTCGCTCACCAGCTTCCGCAAAAGACTCAAAACTCACTTGTTCAGAGTTCATCTCGACTCTGCATAGAAACCAATGCACAGCCACCATTGAATGTTGTACGTCCTGGCACTTGTACATTGCACTTATTCAAGGTACTTAATTGTGTAGCATCTACAGTAGCTGCTATCGCTGCTTTACACGGGGAATGGGTTAGCCTAGCGATTGTAATACTTGCACTTGGTTCAATGAACATCTTTACTGTACCGACAGCGATATATTGTTTCACTTCTTATGACAAATGTACTTATTGTAACAAATGCACTTATTGTAAGTCGGTTTGGATAAAAGCGTCTGCTAAATGCCCTAAATGTAAATGTAAATGTAAATTTGTCAACAGAATCGTTGATTCTGTGTGACAGGGGGATAATAGAAAACAAACCAAGTATCCGCAAGGTATTTGTGGACAATGGCGAAAGCTTAGTTTATTGAGGAAAACGTAGAGCAAAAGTTTGACGTCCATCTTGGACGTCCTACATTGTTGCTCTTTGTTCATTGTGTCGCTTTCTTCTTTTTCCTTGGATAATTAGCAGGCTACACGGTGTCGGGCTGCTATGAGGTCACGATTCTTACGTGGCTTCCGCAGCTATCGCCATCCGGCTTAAACCCCGCCCTACCATAAGGGTACTGCCGGCGGTGGAAACGCGAGCCGTAACTGAGCTGGGCCATGCAGCACCTTCATTACTGGGCTGAGGCGTGCTGGGCTGAAGCGTACCCGCCGGTGGAAATGTGCCATGATTGTTGATTGTCCAATCACATGGGCGAATGCACGCTGCAATACGCGCTCATTTGAATAAAGTATTCCATTTTTGTCCTACACTTTTCTAGCACGTGATGGTGTGTTCCACATTCCTCGTACACCACCCGTACTAGTTGCAAGTGGCGAAATCTCCCAGCTTTCTTGCGGCATTACCCCTTTTGGTCTGTCCCACTCGGAATTCGGAGAGTACACCGAGTTCAGTGAGGTAAACAAAGAAAAAAATGGCTGTGCCCGTAAAGAGATTGATTTTCTTTGTATTTGTACCACGTTGGTCATTTTATATTGATTTTAAATGCTCCTACACACTTGATTACAGTGCTACTTTATTCTGGTCCCCAATTTATGCATTGCATGGTCTTGCTGTGTGTGCAATATAATGTAAAGTTGTGTTGTTTGTTTTCGAGCTGGTTTGCTAAAGAGGCTAATGTAGCTAACAATAACAATGACTAGCCAATGACATGACACAATCACAATGACAAACAGGAACGATATAAGTGCTACAAGCCAGGAAATTACGTCACAAGATCAACTTGTGCGGGTGGTGTACTAGGCATCTGGAACACACCATGAGTACGGACACACACACAGACAGATATTCAGTACTCACTGAATGTCTATTGTCCAATCAGATGGCCGAACGCACGATATGAAACAGTACAAAAAATTAACTCAAAGTTGGCATGGGTTATAACCATTGGGATAAGATAACCCCCTCTTTCCAAAAATTTGAAATAGTGGGGTCTCTTTAAACATCTACATGGCTTCTTTTGTTTTTCACGTTCGGTCACCAAGGAACACAGACACCTTTGATTGGGTGAAAAGGTTGTCGATCTCTGAAGAGTACCCGCCCTGGCTCTTCAGGTGCACAAATCCCTTTGGTCCACATTTCACTGAGGCATGTGTTGCAAAAATTGAGAGCACCAGGCATTTGTGAAAGGGAAAAACACATTTGAGACTGTTCAAATATTTTGATCCGGGTGTGTGAACATGTTTAACACCATATCCATTGCAGCACCTGTAGCAAAAATGTGAACGTATGAGTTTCTAAATGTGTGACACATATGACACAACAATAGGCTGTTGTGGTTGTGGGAGAGAAAAAGCGAAAGCATTTTTCTCTGTGACTTCAAATTCACCCTTTTATTTTTTACCAGTAAATATCCAACTGTCACAGGCGCTCAGTTGTTTTGACTTCAAAAATAATAATAAAATCATATACAAAGTGTTTGGTGGGGCCACAGTACAGAGCTGTCAGAAATCGACCGTGCCATTACAATTTAACAATGCTTTCCCCTCAAAATGGAAATTGTGGCTTTTGTGCAGGCCTACAGTCCCATTCAGCAACTCCATGATTGTAACTTTTCTATTATACATACAATCGTGTCAAACTTCAAAGGGCTTCTACTCCCAAGCTAAAACCAATGGTTAAATGTTTACAGAATAAATTCCTAAATACAATTCATGAATGTATCAAGGAACCTCTTCAATTGATACTTGGCTATTTGATGCTGTCGTAGACAATATGACATTGTTTGGGAAGTACCTTCTGGCCCCTTTTACACAATATAGGGCATTACATGCTACTCAATGCTACACACTTTTCCAAAATACTGTAAAAAACTGTTGTCTGAATGACGCTTCTACACTATTAGAGATTATATACTTAATGTATGCATTTTACAAAATGTGTAAATAATCTTTGTAAATCATCTTGATTGAAAGGTTTCAAACACGGCAGTTGGGGACTGCAGGCCCGTATCTTTGTGGTTGTTGGACCAATTAAAGGACAGTCAACATGTCAACATGCTAGGGGATATTAAAAGCAAGCACACGCTAAAAGTTCATCCAGGAAATAAAAAGACAAATCAAAAATAAGGTCTGTAGTCTTTGTTGTATTGTTGCAGGCTGGGAGGAATGTTGTCCCACCAGTTAGACAACAAAACACCCTTCAAAGAAATGTAATTACTGGAAGAAATCTGAGGCGCATGGTGGAAATACCGACAATGGCTTGACTCCCGGAAAAAGTATATATGTGCTTTACTTCCAAATATGCATATGATGCAGGTGTCATTTACATAAGTATCCATTAGTAGATACTCTACAGCATGGCATATACCATATTATCTGTAACCATGAGGGAATTCACAGTTTGTTTCAGGAACTGTGTAACCATGTACTGAAACAACAGAACAAAAAGTAAAACAAACCCTGAGTGGTATGACAGAGTCAAAGAGAAGTGGACCAACCGGCTTCGGCTGGATGTGCGGTCTGGCAGCATAAAAGCAGGTCGGGCTGTAGATCTGCTATCCACTTCATCCAGAAGCAACATGAAGGTCTTCCTGCTAGCACTGTTGGTCGTACTGATGTGTAGCACCCAGGGTAGGTAATCTCTTCTGGATTCCTTTCTGACTAAATGTCCTGTCACATTTGTATCACGTTTTCTTTAGTGAGTTCATGTAGGCTTCTTCTGGTCTTCCCTCACGATCTGTTAAATCATTGGATTATTTCAATTATCTGGACGGTTGTATCATACCCGAAAAAGGAATTATTTTCGTTGTTTACTTTCCATAATTTGTGTATTTAGATGTCACCTTGGCAGAAAGAGCAACACATGGTAACTATCAACCTTTTCATATTTTTCCTTTCCTTAGTGCACACACTCAAATGTTTCGTCTGTGAGGGAGAGGAGGGCTGTGCCACCGCCACAGAATGTCTCAACCAAGAGACATTCTGCAAGATGTCTTTTACAGGTGAATAGACTATGTATACCTTTACAAAGGTATTCTTCTGCCTTCCTTTTTTCTTTTCGGAAGAAAGGAGAAAATCAAAACATACACACATGAAGCGCTACATTTGAATGATAATTTTTCTCTCCTTGTTGAAACAGAGACTTCCGTGTCTAGAAGCTGTGCATCTGAGTGCAAGATGGACGAGAACCAGGACTGCTGCATGGAAGACGAATGCAACCACTAGAGTCCTCTCCAACCACCACGCTTTTTAATCAAAGGAATCATTAAAAAACGTTATGCAATGTAACATTATATACCATATGGGCTAGGTCACTTGGTAATCAGAGAGCAGATATTCTTCATTTGTTTCTTCTTTAGTTTGATTGGTCCAGTTTTTCTTGGAAATATATATGCATTAAATGAGTGCAATTTTAATCAAACAAGATGTTGCCTTTTTTTTTGGTATTTCAATTGACGCACGCACGCACACACGCACACACACACACACACACACACACACACACACACACACACATACACTTTATGTGAGATGTGGTGCATTCCAGCAACCTGACATTTATCCTGTAGCACCGGTTGCATTGGCTAAATACAGTTTTTCTCAATCGTTTAAACACGTTTTCTGAAACTATAGCTCAATTTCTCAAAACTCTAAACACAAACCTGAGAAGAGTTAATCGTTTTGTCAAAACTACACAAATTCTTCTCAAAACTGATTTTTTCCACTAAACAGTAAACACAGCTATCAAATGAATATCTATTAGAGAGCATCAATTAAACACTGATGTGATCAATTCAAAACACTTCCATCAAAATACTATTTACATATGTTTTGGCTTTATGAGGCCATGTTACATATTCCAATGTATAAAATTGTTTAGAAAGAGCTTTCTTTTTTAAAGTTGCAATTAGGTGGTACATAAATACATGGTACATATATATATATATATATATATATATAAAGACTGTTTGTATATACCAACTATATTGAAGTGTTCTGCCAGTTGAGTTTGAACAGGTGAGAAGTGACTTAGACTTATGGTAATTAGTTGTTGCGTTTTGAAGGCCAGTGTGATCCAGGTGAACCAAGTGTGCCAAATGATGAGATTTGTGCTTAGAGTTTAGCAAAAATGTGAAATCAGTGGAATTGTGCTTAGAGTTTAGCAGTCTGAAGTCTTGTATTTGATAAATGAGCTTCAAGTTTTCAGAATTGTGTGCATAGTTCCATTTTTTGTGTGTATAAAATCGAGAAAAACTGTAATAGCTCATGCCATATTCTAATTGTTTTTTTTTTAAACTTTTTAAACCGACTATGATGCTTGAAAAACATGATGAATAGACGCTTAGATTTCCAAAAATGTAACTTTCACTCTAATGGAGTGTCACCCTATATGACATATCTTTTTGGGATAAAAAGCGATCTGATAACTACCTAAAAAATTACATACCTGGACTTGTGTGGATGTCAACCAACAATATGAGAGGGAGGGAGAGAGAGAGAGAGAGAGAGAGAGAGAGAGAGCTTTATATAGATAAAGTGCAGTCAGTCCAGATTAGATGAGTGTTGCTCCACCTTACATATAGCCAGAGCACGCTGTGAGGCACAGGCAGTAGGTCAGACTGTACTCAGAGTCTCAGATATAGGTCAGGAGGGTTGCTGATCCCCCTGGCCACAAAGTGGAGGTGTGTGACATGTGCTCGAACAAAGTCAAGATAACTATGTGCCTTTACACGCACGCACACACAAACACACACACACCAGAGATGAAAATTAACTTTTTTGCCCACCAGCCACTGTGGCAGGTAGATTAAAAAATCTACCAGCCACTCACCTTTTTTACCAGCCACTTTTTATACGCTATATATTTTTTTAATATATGCGGACATTTTAAACAATATAATAGTAAAAATAGATAAGAAAAGTGCTTTTCATACACATCATTTTTTCAAACAGAAGTGATTTTTACTGTAAGTAGGTGCTACCAAGGAACTGAGTTGAAAATGTTACACTCTTACCGCATATGATATACAATACACAGGTATCTGCCATGTTAAGTCATGTTTATTTCAAAGGTGTTACGATGACAAGTTTGGGGATAATTCATCTATACAAAGTATTTTCAATAAAAAAAACAAATTGATATATTAACAATAAAACAACATGCATGGCTACACCATCATAAGTCAATTGGAACATTTGTTTTTTCAGTGCACTGGCCTTTTAATTTCTTCAATATAACCAGATGTATAATGAAATCTGCCCCTACAATGCAACAGATGTATCCTTTCGGTATAGGAAGACTCACACTCTGCCTATGCATTCGAAATTAAACATTTGAAAACAGACCATGAAGAAACAAGAACAAGAAACAATGACTTAATAAGTGCAAGACACATTGAAAAACGTCAGAATACATTAAACTATATATATAGGAACTCGTTAGCGTATCTGTTTGTGTACGTTCGCTATGCAGCCCTGCTATTGCGTATTCACAGACTGGCTTTTGTCAACGGAATACCCGGTTCAATGATGGATTTAATATGGACACAAACGACTAAACATTGGATCTTTGTATGGATTTATATGCACGTTACGGGATGAATTGATAAGCTCCTGTAAGGGCTACGATGGCACAGATGACAGCTGATTTGGAACGGAACAACAGTAAAGTAAGGAACTCCGACTTTTTTACTGTTCAATTATGAATGTTGTTTTTGAACGAGTATTGGAATACTCGCTCGGGATATCCAACGAGTATTCAAAGCCTGTAAAATGGTATTCGGGACAGCCCTACGTCTTAGCATACACACTTGACATCTGTTTTGGCCAGACTGACAGAAAGCAGCTGTTTGCCAAACAACTGAGCAGAGCTCTAAGGTTACCCAACATGATAGTTTTTCGACAGCAACAAACTATTGCATTAGGCCTAATAGAAAATAAAATAATCAACTTAGGTGCAGTGCCATTCGAAGTCTTGAAATGGCCTTCCCTTTTTAGAAATTGCGTGTGCATTTCGAAATAGTAGAGCCATTCTATCAAGCTGGGCTGTTTTGAGGCTAACGAGCGTCCTCATCGCTGTCGTGGTTTCGGGCGCTGATTTTCCCTTGGCAATTTTCAAAACGTGAAGGTGACTTTTTGAGGACTCGTGGTCCTTCACGGCTTCCAATTTGAGGTTTTGTGTCCCATTCACAAAACTTTTGGACCTGTGGCCATCCGAAGCATGTTTACGACAGAGAGCACAGAACATTGTCTGGCTTGTCCCGTCAAACACCAGCCAGTCACGGTGTTGCCCACTGTCCGATGTTCGCCATCTCTTATTAAAACAACGCTTCTTTTTGGGGATGACAGCAGTACTATCATCCGCCACCTGTACCTGGCCTACACTCTCCTCAGCTGTTCTCTTTCCTCCGGTGAGGAAACGCAACATTGCTTTCTCTAGTAGTTCTTTCTTTAAATGTCAATAATTAGCCTAGCATACTATACTGAATGTTGACACTGGCACATTATCTCTATGGTTACCGGTATATCATCCCGGATGTTGACAGACGCAGTTCAGCAAAAGAGGCGTAGAAGAAGAAGGGGGCCGGATGTTGACAGTAATGGTTGTGGAACTGTGCAGCGCCCTATGACGAATGTATTAAATATGCAAATTTGAACGGACCTGACTGGAAAGTATTACCCGACACAGTGGCGGGTGAAGTGACACAATTCACCCGCCACCATACAAATCCACCCGCAAATGGCGTGTGGCGGGTGTTAATTTCCATCCCTGACACACACACACACACACACACACACACACACGCAAACACACAAACACACACACACACACACACACACACACACACAATTATGCACAATGCGAAATATGTCATTGTGCCACACCTTTCAATTCTTCATGTTAATGTTTCTTTACCTTGACTCTTTGTGCAGGGTCTGATGAAGTTCACTAAATTGAATAAACCGCATGTGTGTGTGTGTGTGTGTGTGTGTGTGTGTGTGTGTGTGTGTGTGTGTGTGTGTGTGTGTGTGTGTGTGTGTGTGTTACACTCTTAGCTCACATGCTGAACTTGATTTGTTCTCTGGCGGCCGGGTCAAAAGATGATTGGTTGTGCTCTGTAATCTACATCACACCTTGGGCCTGACCAAAAAAAGCCCCTCCTCAAGCCTGTGGATTGGATTTCCTCTCCATGGTCCAATACTTATCTCTTCATGTTTCCAAAGAATGCACATATGATCACTCTTGACTCAGCCCATGAGCAAGGCATTGCCTGAATGCAGAGCGACCATAGGAACGTAGGCCTGTGTGTTCATTCTGGTGAAATGCGACCAAAGGTGAAGAATAATATGTTTCCCTCTGCACATGTACAGAGGTGGTGGCTCTTTGAACGTTGATCTTGCTGTCCGCAGTGAGATCTGCTCGGTCCAGCAGAGTAATGGTGGTCCATCTATTGGATTAAGGGAGGGATTTCAACCCTGGTTTTAATCTGTGGAGACAGCAGGCTACCGGGAAAGCTGTCATCTGTCTCGGGTCTCTGGCCGTCACTCTGTGCACTGTTTCCCGAGCGCCACGTTTACGACAACACGGTGGAATACGAGCGCGAGAGAGATAGGGAGGGAGAGACCATAGTGGTCCAAGATGAATCTCTTCTGCTTTTCACTGGTAAGGGCTAAACTTGTGTGTTGTTCAATGTATGTCGGTTACTGGCTTTCACTTTTGTTAAGTGCAGGCCGTTGAAGGAGCTCCCAGCTGAATTGGGAGTTTAATTCATTTTACAGCCTCACTGCATTATATGATTGTATAAAAGGGATATTATTTTGCTGTACATTTGGAATTAGGTGTTTTGAAACCTCAGAACCATACCGTTTACATTAGTCAGTGACACTTGACTGTTGAAAGTGGTGTCCTCACTCCTCACGTGGCAGGCAGTTGTCACAGTAGTTTGACTCCAGTGTCACTAGGGTTTCCGCATGCCAGGATATTGTGTTTAGGCACAAGAGTTTAGGCTTGGATAATAGATTCAAGCATGCAAACTCGATGCCACAGACAGTTTCTTGTCCTCTTTCTTCTCCACTATACATCTTCAGGACCCTTAGGGGATAAGGATGTTAGCTGTTTTGGATACACCTGTGCCCATATAGGGAGAAGTACAGCAACGTATCATACTATGTGATGTTATTAAGGTTCATTCTAAGACCCAGGTGTGCATTACGTGTTGCTTCAGAAAACAAATAAAGTAATGGTTGTGCGTGTTTGTGTGTGTGTGTGTGTATGTGTGTGTGTGTGTGTGTGTGTGTGTGTGTGTGTGTGTGTGTGTGTGTGTCTGTGAGTGTCTGTGTGTTTGCATTGGTTTTGTCAATCTCTCGTAAATCAAACGGTTCAAATCATCAACGGAACTTGAGGCGCCTCACTAACCAATCATCAATTTGAAAACCCTAGTTCCCTACATTGATGATGAACTAGATTTGACATTAGATGCAAATTGATCCAAGATATTCTACCGAGAAGATCTCCCCGATGAAATGAAATGGATTTTAATCCCCGAAGAGGCTTGCTTTAGGAAATTTTCATTCCTCTGACAATGTTAGACAATCTAAATCCTAAAAAGAGATTTGAAGCAGCATCACATTATAAAGCCTCATAAGAACACCCATTCCCTCTTAAGCAGAGAGACTCTTATGCTTCAAATGTTGAATATATTCTTCTCTTCGGTTGAGTCAATAACTTATTGATATCTGCACATTGTCAACATGGCTTTGCTCTCCAGTGGTGTGCGTGTGTGTGTGTGTGTTTTTGTGTGTGCGTGCATGTGTTTGTGTTGGTGTAGGTGATAATGGCGTGGCATCCATTTCCCTGTGTGTATGTATAAACAATTTCATTTCAGTTTAGGCATTTCTACATGTGACCATCTACGTTTGCATGCACATCGATCCACTGATGCGTGAGCATAGATGTAGACCGTCTTGATGGCCCCCTTTGAAACACACGCGTGTGGTTGAACAGGAGGGCTCCATTGACAGCCTGTATGAGGCGGTGCAGAGCTCTGGGGACGGGGCCGCCCTCGCCGTGCCCAGCCGTCACTCCAGTCACTCCTGCAGCCGCTCCTCCAGCCCTGGGGGGCTACGGGAGGACAGCAGCCGCTGGAAAGGGACTGGGAGGTCTATCTCCATGGTGCGGCCAACACACACACACACACACACACACACAGACACACACACACACACACACACACACAGTCACCAACACACACACACACACAGACACACACACACACACACACACACACAAACACACACACTCACCAACGCACACACACACTCAACAACACACACACTCAACAACACACACACACACACAGACACAGGCACACACACACACACACACACAAACACACACATGCACACACATGCACATATACTCATGCATGTACATTTACACACACACGCACACACACACACAGGCATGCATGTACGCATGCATGTACACGCATGCATGCATGCATGCACCCACACACACACACACACAAACACACACACACTTGGTTGATTGGTTGACTCACGACAGGTGTCCAAGCAACATGTAGATCAGTCCTGCACTACTTCAATTCAATTCTATTTGTATTTCCTTAATGAATGTTCCAGTCTCAAAGGGGTTAATAGGCCATATATTAATGACACCCACGTAACCCCAACCCCTAAGAGGGCAAGAAAAAACTCCCTCACTACTATGTGTATACACTTAATATTGGTGCTCTCAGTTTCAGACAGATTCATTAAATTTGGTATTAAGTAAATTGCCCTGGAGTGCTTGAAAACCCTACAGTACGGCTAGTCTGGGCACCCTTATTCTGTTTGTGTGACACTTTACAATATAATGCTGCAAAGGCAACACTAATGACACAGAGAGAACTTTCAAATAATGAATAGTGCCTGCATTCCTGCCCACACATGCCTCTAACACAACGCTAGAAGGGCAGGTAATCTCTTCTAACCTATATGTTGATTAAATGGAGCCATAGCACTGGCCAGTGGATTTGAACTGTGGAGGATTTTGCTGGCCCAGCAGAGGAAATAGAAAGCTGATTATGAAATCATGATCATCAAAAAGAGCCCGTTGACAGCTGCTCTGGAGGCCAGGCTGTCTAAAGCTCTGTGCTTTAAATTAACACTTCTGGATGGAGCGTAACACTAGGGCATTTTACACTGAAAGCCAAAAAGATCATTTGAGCTGATGAAAAAAATAAAGATTCTAGATGTCCTCGTGGATACTGTACATCACATATATAATAAAATACACATATCTAAAATATACAATGCATTAAATTGTGATAACTGAAATGCTCAACATCATCATATCATTGGTCTACAGGAGATATCTCCGATTCAGGGGACCATTGCTAAAAAGAAGAAACGAAGGTAAGACCGATTTTACACACAGATAATGGATTGTACACACTTCTTGACAGCAAAGTAATTGGCAAAATAATGCATGATCATAGCACAACACAAGACAAGCTGGCAACATCCACCACGCATCT
>NC_136936.1:18764846-18924846 GCF_949987615.1 Pollachius pollachius
TGGTGGAATCCCATTCGTTGCTGGTTAAAGCGTAGGCTTGTGCAGGGTCCGATGCAGATACTAGGGCTGGATTATCCCGTAGGAACCTTTCTCCTCCTCTATTTCCTGCTGTCATCCAGCTCAGCTCTCCTGATCCGTTCCTCTCATTCTTGACAACAATTATCATTGTTACATCAGTACGTGACCCAGACACCAGCTATGACATCGTCTTGGCTTATCATTTACATTAAAAAGAACAAGATAGTGTTTGGTTTCCAGAATCTCATACAGACATAATGTGTTGACTGAGTCCGCCCGTGGCGGGACACTGAACCAGGGTCCAAATACCTGATCCGATCCCAACCGTTTTCTCTGATGCGTAACCGAGTGCATCTAAATCCACCTGATGCCAAATGTGATCTGACATGATACCAAATTAAACAAGGTTCCTATTCCTTCAACATAGGAAATCATAAAAACTAAACATGTGCTAATATAATGATATGTGAGGTTACTATGGATTTATAAATTACATGAAGGATGGATTGATCAATTCAGGTACATTAGAAAAGCATTGAATAAGCCTTTATTTCTGGCTATAAACAATTTTAAGACAGATATTACAATTTTTAAACTGTGTTTAGAATTTATATGTAATTTCTAAATGCTAAATAAAACATTTCAAGTCCTAACTCAATATGTAATTTACAAATGTTTGGCGTAGAAAGTACTTACTTTAGAAAAGCTCACAAAAAGTTGACACAAAGTTTATTCTGTGCATTGTATAATATAGTTGTTGAAAGGATCAGGTTCTGGACACAAAAGCAGACTGTAATTCAGGTTCAGAGGGTTTAAACAAAAAGCGGTTTACTTGATCTTGAAAAGTTGGAAACTGCTAGAATAAATATTTTACTGAGTTAAGTTACTGAGCAGGGTTTTAAGCAATAGGGCATTACGATTTGGACACTCTGAATAACTGAGGGGAGGAAACGATGCACATTCATCTGAGGTGGGACACTATAAAGGCTGGTGGGGTTGAAGAGTAACTGATAACATCTAGAGGAAGTAACACATACTACCCATGACAAAAAGAACGACTCAAACTGTGACAATTGCGATACAGTAAAAACAGTTTGCTGTCTTTCTGAAGTTCACAACCCTATCGGACCGACTTCGTAAACCTTCTCTCTCATCCGAGAAGGACTTGGCGTAACTTTATTAAATAAACCCCTAAAAAGCTACCCTCTTCGGGACAGGAGAATTAAAATATCATAAATGGATGTATAGCAAAAGAGAATTAACTTCAATAAATAATATCCGGAATAGATGATAACGTAATAATAATGATACAATTAATGACAATAATAGCAACAATAATCAATTAATTATTATTAGCATTTAGCACCTTTTGCAAGGCATTCGTAGCACTTTACATAGTGAGTGTGTGGGTGTGTGTGGTGGGGGGGGAATCCCACCACAGCCAGTACCATTACATTATATACTATATGTGTTAATCTTACACTTCCTTCTGCAGCCTTTGAGGAGGCCTGTTTTGGTGACATTTTGTGAACGGGGGCTTCTGGCTTTGTAATGAAAACGATGGAGATGAACAACCAGGTCCCCGGTGGCTGTGGGGTAATAGATTAGAAACCTTAATCTGGATTGAAAGGAGCTAACGTCTGATTGGAAGCAGTGGGATTAGCGAATGTTATTGTCAGTGGACTTCTCTTTTTTATAAGACTGACCAGATGAACCGTGTGCAATTTAAACACAGTGAAGGGCTGGGTTAACATGTTCCCATCGGTCCTGCATGTTGACGTCAGAGCCTCTGCTGTATACATCAAAGGTCCCCTGTCCTGTGAAGAGCTTTACAACAAGAAGGTTGACATTCGAATGGAATCGCCATTGACAGACAGTTTACAGCCCATCAAGAACAAATCATAGCTGGTCTCTTTATCTCTCTTTCCATTGGTCGTCCTCTCAATTTTTCATGCTCTCTCTCATTCTTTCCCCCCTGCCTCCTCTCTCTCTCACTCTCTTTGAGGGTGTACGTTCAAAATAATAACTTTGCTAAAAAAGTAACGTTCCAGAATGAGGCCTGAAGAGGAAGTTGTTTCAACACACTAGAGTTGCAACGTTGAGCTTATCCCCCTCCACTAGCCGTGGCCTATGTCACTTCTGTCGTCGCGGCGCCACTTCCTGTCGGTGCTTCAGCCCGGGTTGAGAAATAAGAGCCTGCGGAGGCCAGCGGCACGGAGGAGCTTGAAATGTGATGACACATGTTAAACAATGGAGTGGAACTAAAATGTTTTTATGGTTATATTGTTAGGTCCAAACTAAAAAGTTAGATGGATGAGTTTCGGACAATGATGTAATTATAAGAGCAATACCTGTCTGATCAAACCATAGTAGCCACCACGACTGGCTTCACTAAAACATCTGTTACCAAATGGCAAAGAGCATTTAGTGTGAGCGTGCCTGCCTCGAATGTAATCAACACAGCATTTGCCACTTTCGGATTCATGCATGTTGCGGGAAAACCAAGTTTCTGGACAAACAAAATGTGAAACGTCATTCAAGTACTTTACAAGATGTCTCATCACAAAAACCAAAGTGCTGTATTGCTATTGTTCTCTGTGTGGCGAAATGCTCTTCAACAGGAATTGGGACAAAAAAGGGATAAGTTTATGACAAATGATATTGGTAACAGAGGTTAGACAGTTAGTACGGTTTGATCCTATATTGTCCTTTAATTGATTGTGATAAAGCATGTGTCATAGATTATAGAACATAGAGACCATACATTTGAAAACACTTGGGCAAATGTTTACAAAATAATATATTTAAAGTATATATTCTATCATACATTTATATTTGGTTGCTAAAATTTGTCTTAAGGTATGAAACCTTTAAGAATCCTGTACAAGCCAGGACTTGTGTTATATTGTCAGTCTACGTTTGACGTAATAATGTTATTATTTTACACCTGATAAACTCAATGTTGAATTTCCTTCCAATTTCTACTAACGAAACCTGTGATGTTTTATAAGACAGACCACAATAGCTTCTTTAATCGCATGTTAAACATCCTTGGGAAACTTATTTTGCAGTAATTGACAGAGAGTAAATTTCCCCACATCCTGCGTGGTTTGAGGAAGTGGGCAGGCTGACATCAAGGCAGGTCTGCTGTTCAAACATTTCCTACCAGTACAAGTCAAGTAGCGAGAACAACAACAAGAACCAGTATAATTTACAGTTAAATATAATACAAAATGTTACAAAGGGCTGCCTCAAATGTTTCAGATAAAACCAAAAGCCACAAACCAAAGGTAAGTGAATTTTGAAATAAAAGTAGGAAAATTTTAAGAGTCCAGTATTTCATGCAAATAATAATTTCCTGCTACCAAAAATCTGTATTTGATCAAATTTAATTACTATTGGCTTCAAAGATTATTACTTTACTTTTTGGTAACCTTGGTTAGTGAGTTAAACAAAATTGACATAGTTTCCCAAAAAAGTAAAAGTGGGATAGTGTGTTTCAAAAATAACTATAACATTAACATTAGAACTTATGTGTGGATACAGGGAGTCCCAAAGCAAGACGTGAGAGGAATGAAGAGACATGCCTGTCTAGAGGCAATGCCTCCATATTAAAATAGGCTTTTCAAGGATTATTCATTTATAGAATTATTTCGACGGCATTTGGTATGTGGGGGTCTGCAGTGAGAGGATTAAGTGAACTCGTGGCTTATGGAAAATTAAAAAAAAAATGAAAGCATTTCAACAGTATTTATGGGGTCATGTCTGGCACACAAATGTGAATAAGCTAGCACTTCGCAATGCTGTTCTAAAACCTGACTGCAATCGTGTAACTAACCTTCTACACATCAAATCATGACACTATTCTGGATTAATCACACCATCCCACATACGACGACCACAATCCTATTAATTGTCCTGATGGAGGTCTCATATTGTGTCTCTAATCCATGCCCACAGCGCTCCACCAGCTTTGGGAGGTTCGAGGGCCTCAGGAACCCACCATCACACTCCAAACTGGAGGAGAATGGTACCGCAATGGTTGGTAGTTACATCACAGCCTTACTGTACCTTGTGTTGATCATTTTCTGTTCCTTTTATTTATATTCACTGTTTTTACCATGATTTTTTAGTGTTTGACCTCCTGTGAACGTACATTTTTTCCTCAGTATCAATGAAGTAATGAAGAATCTGAATTATTGAAACTGAATATAACTCCATGTGCTGACAAATACATGAACTGTCTCAGTATATAGTTTTTTAGCTTAACAAAGTTGTTTTTTTCAAGCAGTAACTATCCCATAGAGATATGTCTTCTACAGGGAATAGCAGTAGTAGGACTACCAGTTATGTTTGGGTCTTGAGAATGTCTTTGCCTTTTACGTAAGCTTTTTCACAGAATTCTATAGACTCATTTTGGTGAATTGGTAAAGATTGGTCTCTGCATGGTTGAATAGATTAAAGAAGAATTGGAGGGTTTGGAATCCAATAAGTCAGCTGGACTGAGCAAGAAGATGAAGGCGATTTCACTGACCATGCGCAGAAAGATGGGCAAGAAGCATCAAAAGGCATGCTCTGAAGACATGGTAAGTTACAGGAAATCCCACACAGAAACACAAAAACACAGCAACGCAAAAACAAAGTGACATAGAAACAGAGAAACATATAAACGCACAAACACACACACACACACACACACACACACACACACACACACACACACACACACACACAATGATGCATGTATTACTTGGAGGCTAATCAGTTTCCATCATTGCTGCTGATATTGCGTCCTTACATTTACTTTATTTTAATTATTTTTCTTGCAACTTGGTCAACAGGTCTAAATGTTAAAATTGCTTAGCAAATAAACAATTTAAACGGTTATCCTTAGTGGAACATTTAGGACTAACAATCCAGCAGATGTATTAGTTCTGCAATTTAGGGTTAGTTACTCTTTGTAACATTCCTGGCACTGATTATGTCCAAATAATGACGTCTGTCTTCTCATGAACAGACATGGCGGTTTTGAAACTTTGCTCACTAAGCATGTATTTGACCTTTCAGGGTGATGAAACAGACAGAGAGCCAGATGGAGAGGCAGAGAGTTGCATTCAAGAGAAAGCTTCTTCAAAGACCAGGAAATCTTTAGAAAGTCTCTATAGTGGCCAGAGCTCTTCCAGTAAGTTCCAGCCTGTAAATTATTCTATAGCTCTTCTTCTCCCCCTACTGGTGAGAAAGCAAACAGCGCTGCTTTACAGCTGCAGAAACACTGTATTCACATCCCATTGACTCGTCCTTACTGGTTCAGGTGGGGTAACCACTGAGTCTAATGGCTCCAAGAGAAACAGTCTTCGACTGGAGGAGGACGGATCCTACCTAGGACAGTTCTGTGGCCGAGCCCGGGTCCATACAGACTTTGTGCCCAGCCCGTATGACACGGATTCCCTCAACCTCAAGGTAGACCTGATGCTTTGCAGCAGATTGCATTGTCGATAAATGACCTCAAGCGAAAGCAAAGTTGCATTGTAATATTTTGATCAAGTTAATTTAAATTAAAAGAAAAAAATTGGTTTTGTTATTGATTCATTTGTATCCTGAGAAATAATTCCCCCCAAAAAACCTAGTGATTCGTTATGTTTTGGCAGGCTGGTGACATCATCAGCGTCATCAGCAAGCCTCCGATGGGGATCTGGACGGGCATGCTCAACAACAAAGTGGGCAACTTCAAGTTCATCTACGTGGATGTTTTGGTCGAAAAGGAGAAAGAGGAGGAGGCCCCGAAGATCAGACAACAGGAGCTGAGCAGAAGGCCAAGGCCCAACACCCTGCTGGAGCTGCTGGAGCAGCTTCATTTACAGGTGAGGAAGGGCCCTGAGGCAGGTCCACCTGAAACCCAACAAGTAATTCAACAATGTCCCATGTCCCCTTTACTGCGTCAAAGAGACATAGGAGTGATCCACTGGTTAAACATGTTTCAATAGTTAAAAAAATAAATCAAGCACAGTTTAATTACTTAATCATCCCGGTTTAACCTATGCAAGTCTGATTGCTGGCATGGCGACCGGTCAGAGATATGTTTATTGATGAAGTGAAACCATGGAACCACGAAATCCCACACAGAAACACAAAAACACAGCAATGCAAAAACAAAACGACATAGAAACACAGAAACATACACAAGCACACACACGCAGACACACACACGCAAGCACACACACACACACACACACACACACACACACACAAACACTCGCACACACACTTACACACACACACACACAAACACAGATGTGTGTATTACTTGGAGGTTAATCAGTTTCCATCATCGCTGCTGATGCCACATCCTTCAATTACCTAGATTTCTTTTTTTTTTTTTTCTGGCAACTTGGTTATCAACTGGTCTTAATGTTTATATTGCTTAGCAAATAAACGCTTTAAACGGTGATCCTTAATGGAATATTACGATTAACAATCCAGCAGATGTATTACATTCTGCAATTTTGAAAACTTGATGCAAATACAATAGACCCAAATCTCTCTTTGTAACATTCCTGGCACTGGTGTTCTAAGGAGTACGTCTCGGCCTTGCTACTGAACGGTTACCAGACGGTGGATGACCTGATGCACCTAAAGGAGAAACACCTGATAGAGCTGAATATCAAAGACCCTGAGCACAGACACAGGCTGCTAGCTGCGGCGGACTGCCGCTACACAGAAGGTAACACACTACTATTACTACTACTACTATTGCTACTACTACTACTGCTACTACTATTAATAATACCAATACTACTGCTGGTAATATGAATACTTCTGCTACTTCTTATAATACAAATTCTTGATTGCATTTATATAACGCTTTTCTAGATACCCAAAGCACTCAACATATCGAGTGTGTGTGTGTGTGTGTGTGTGTGTGTCCACTACTATTAGTACTACTACTACTACTTCTGCTACTACTACCTCTGCTGCTACTGCATCTTATATTACTACTAATAGTTCTACCACTGCTTCTATCAAATAGTAGCATCAATGATTAAAATAATGGAAGAAGAATAGCTAAAAGTGCAATCAGAGTCTCTTAGAAGAGAACAGCTACAACCCTGTTATTATAATAATGTAATGACGTGGAAGAAGCTCTAGTGGTGCAGACACTGAAGGCGGCAACAGCACGTCTCCCTCACCCCAACTAAAGCAACTCACCCTGCATGCTGAAAGAGGCTTGTCATGTGACTTCCTCTCCTGCACGCTTAATGTGAAGAGGCCGATTGTGCTCTTCTGATCTGCTGTTTTTAACCAGAAAGATGCTTATCTCTGTACCGAGTGGTAAACAAACCTTTCCACTTGAGTCGAAAAGAATTGTAATGGGGGGGGGGGGGGGTTGAAAATGTGACGTTTAATGTGCATGACAGACTTTTCCAAGTGGGTTGATGTGTGAGTGTGTGTGTGTGTGTGTTATGTGTGTGTGTGTGTGTGTGTGTTATGTGTGTGTGTGTGTGTGTGTGTGTGTGTGTGTGTGTGTGTGTGTGTGTGTGTGTGTGTGATAAGCCATTCAAGGTCAAAGGGAAGTAGTGTTTGGTTTAGTGTGAGAGCACACAGATGGCCGCAGGGTGACCTTCTAATGTGAGAGTGCTGACGTCAGATTCAAGCAATTTAATCAAGCTTAACGGCTATTATTCTGGCGGGGTTGCCACCTGATCACAGAAAGCCTTGGATTAAACATGACTAAATTATAGGTACATTTATTCAAAGTCAAAATTAAAGAACTTTTGCAAAATGTTGATATTGAACTAAATTTCAAAGATATGCGAAGACTATTACAACACTTACAACACAACACTATTACACACGTATCTCAGAATGAGTCATTCATTGTTAGCATTAAAACTAACATGAAGGAAGTTGCACACCTTAAAAGTCAAAAACTACAATTTTGCTCTATTAAATCGTGTCGATTCTGCCCCCCCCCCAGTTAGTAGGCGAGACTTTCAGAATTAAATAAGTTTCTTTAATATTTTAAGCTAAAAGCTTGTTGACATGCTGCACATGACTTATATTTTGAACATCCACTTTAATCCATCATATTTTAACGTGCTAGTTGGTGTTCAAGTGCACCAGTGCCACATTGTGATCCAAACAAACCGATGTCCTCAGGTGATGAGCAGAGAGGGGTGGAGGAGGGGAGATCTACCTGTGGTCTACCAGAGGATGACATGGAGGGTCTCCGGGACTCTGGCTGCTTCATACCCTCAGAGTGCTCCGACCCCCTGAAGGAGGAGGGAGACCCTGCCCCGAGCAAGGTGGAGTGCTAGCCTGGGTCAGCACGGCCGCCCCACCATGGAGATCTTGATGTCATTATGACATTCTGGAATGTCATTGAACACATTGAACCAAACTCAGAGTCCCCAAGTCCCTTATTAAGGGTGAGGTGGTGATTTCTGATATACGCCCAACAAAGGGGTATAACATTCCTGGACAGTGCTTTATTTTGCCGGGGCAAAAAAGGCCCCTTCTAAAATATATTCTAAAATATATTTTAATAAGTTCTGCATTGTGATATTAGCAGGTAAAAAACTGAAGACAACATACTTCTCTTGACCTGGGATTTTTGATAACTTACATTGCTCAGAAAAGTAACATTATTAACGGATCTACTTGTATATAATGTATGTATATATATGTATATATATATAAATGCAGTGCTTTCTGTTTATAAAGCCTTTATCGTAATCATATTTTTTTACTTCCTCAATTACGGCATTAGAGTGAGGTAGTTACTAATGTAAAGTTTTTGTTTCCCATTATTACATTTTTAATTGAAATAAAGAATGGAACCAGATAAAGGAACTTTTGCAAGACTCTCTCTCTCTCTCTCTCTCTCTCTCTCTCTCTCTCACGCTCACTCTCTCTCCCTTTACTACATTACCCACAATCCCTCTCCTCACTGTTTTGTTTATTAATGCAATAAAATAATGAATAAGAAAAATAGCTTGTTTGTTTTCTGTTTCATATCAAGATAAACCCTGTTTTGTAACTGGCTACTCGCCTGTTCTCAGTCCGTTCAGAAGATAACAACCCTTATGTTCTATATGAGAGACTTCTATGTTTAGATATGATCATGTGTTTCAATGTTTCTTGTAAATGAATACAAGAATGCATAGCGTAGTCATCAATAAAAATGATTAATTTCTTACGCATATTGCTTGTATAGATATTGAATGAAATATCAGTTCACACTATTGCTTCTGTTAGAGGAAGTGCTAAATAAACCCCATAGGCCGAAACGCAGCATAAACGTGTATGTTATTGTTAGGTGAACCGCCAGGTGTCGCTACGCTCAAATGTGAGTCTCAAAATCCCTTACAGGAACTACAATACCCAGGCTCATGAGACTCAGGAACTACAACATAAAGATGACGTGTAGTTGTTCCATACGCTTGAGAAGCTACTGTCAGGCGCAATCTTTAGAAGACCGGGCATCCTTCAGAGTATAATAAATACATTAAAACGCATCACTACAGACTGCATAGTTATGTCTGGAGAAATGTCCATGATAGGTAAGTTATCTTACATTACTACGTAATAAATGCTCGCTAGCGTTACGTTACTGTATAGTGTTTTAGCTAACTAGCTGTTTTGTCTATTGGTCAGGAAGGCAACTACGTGTTATTAGCCACATTTTAGAACCACCTATTGTTATTAATCATTGTTGAGGTTGTATACTAATTGATTGGCGTCACCACACCTTGTCTCTTCCGGCCCGCTGCTGACGCCAGGTTCTGTCATCCTCGCCTTGTTCCTGGCCGGCTACCTGGGCCAGCAGTATCTGCCTCCTCCCAAACCCAGAGTGATCGGGCTGGATCTGGGGACCACGTACTGCTCGGTGGGGGTTTTCAACCCCGGGGTCGGCGACGTCGAGGTGATCGCCGATGAACAAGGAAGGAAAAGTATCCCCAGTGCCGTGTCGTTCACCCTCACCGAGGTCCTGGCGGGGCATGAGGCCCAGGACCTGGCTGACAGCAACCCCCAGAACACAATCTATGATGCGAAACGATTCATAGGCAAGATCTTTGACCCCAACCTCTTAGAACAGGAGAGTGCTCGCTACCCATTCCAGGTGAGCTATGTTGTTGTTAATGTATTTAAGTGACAAAGTATATTAAGTTTATACTAATTCAAACAAATGTATTTAACATTATTTTATAGCCGTACAAGACATGTTTCATCTTAAATACTCAAGGGCCATCTTTCTTTACTGTCCGCTAGGTGATAAACAACAACGGCAGTGCAGAGTTCCTAGTCACCACCAATCAGACATTTACAGTGAGCCCAGAGTTCATTGGCTCCAGACTATTGTTGAAGATGAAGCAGATGGCTGAGAAACACCTGGGGATGCCGATAGAGAAGGCTGTTATCTCTGTGCCCGCTGAGTTTGACGAAAGACAGCGAAACTACACTATCAGGGCTGCTAATCTTGCTGGTCAGTAGTCACTTTCTATTTTAAAGTTGTTTCCTGGATTGCTGTACCGTTTCACAGCAATGGCGTTCGATTTAAAACATGACTGTCTTGTGTTTATTCAGCGAAATGCCAACACATGGTATATTGCTAAATACACTGAAATATATTTCTGCCATGATTCTCTCAATTCTATTCAACTTCTTGATTGTCCACATTCTAATTTGTAATCAGGGAGCTTAGAAATAACTAAGCTGAGTAAATTGTTACTTAAAGGAGAAATCCGGTGTAAAATGGAACCTTGGATATGTTTAGTATGATAACGAGTTGGAATGTTTGTTTGGGAGGAAAAAAGCGCATATAGACACATTCTTAATTTGGCTGTTTTTAGCAGATTCTACCAAAACTCTTTAAACTTGGAACGATAGGGGCATGTCTCATGGTAAACACTAAATCGCTATTTTAAACCACTTACAAGGCTAGAAGTAGCCCAACACTTCTTTGGTAGTATAATAAGGGTCTTAACATATACAACGAGGCATTGATAACTTTGTATGTGTACAGATTATTTATTAAAAAGGACATTTTATACACACAATACCATCAGTAGTTCACCTGTCGACACCATCTTGTCTTCAAGACCCGATAGGTAGATTGGCGAACACAGAGCTTGTGACATCCGTCAACAACACGCAAGCTCTGTGTTCGCCAATCTACTTATCGATCTACTTCTAGCCTTGTAAGTGGTTTAAAATAGCGATTTCGTTTTTATCATGAGACATGCCCCTATCATTCAAAGTTTATAGCGTTTTGGTAGAAAAAGAAAGAAAAAAACCACCAACTTAAGAATGCGTCTATATGCGCTTTTTTGCTCCCAAACGAACATTCCAACTCGTTATCATACCAAACATATCCCAGATCCATTTTACACCGGATTTCTCCTTTAAAGTCTACAAGAGGGGATCACTTGCCACTACAAACAAACAAGAAAGTTGCCTTCA
This sequence comes from Pollachius pollachius, assembly GCF_949987615.1. Lineage (NCBI taxonomy): Eukaryota > Metazoa > Chordata > Actinopteri > Gadiformes > Gadidae > Pollachius > Pollachius pollachius. The sequence goes on from NC_136936.1 coordinate 18,776,325, forward strand.
CTTGGCTTTCCCTTTTCCAAAAAGGTAACGCATAGATGTATGTAAATAAGCAGATACCTGTCTTACCCAGATACAGATTATTTATTTATTTCCAAATTCATCATTGTTCATCCAGAACAATGCTGGGTTAGCGTTTGCTTTCTGTTATCTACTTCGATTGACTTGCAGTGCTACAGTGGCCTAGGTCCTGTTTATTTGAAAGGGTTACCCAGCCATAAGCAACTGTTAATATGAACATGAAATTGAATCTAGATAGCAAACATTGATTTATATATACCTTGGTGAATCCCTTTTACCTTTAATTGAATGTGATATTTAAAAACATAGTCGATTTCATCAAACTCACTTTTATCTTGTTTGATGGTGTTGCATGGTTTGCATTTTTATCAAATGCACTCACCGTCCATGCACAATGTTGCTACTAGCTTGGTTAGCGTCTGTAATGTGACTGCTCGCCTCCAGGTTTAGAAATCCTACGGGTAATCAACGAGCCCACGGCGGCAGCTATGGCGTACGGCCTCCACAAGGTGGAGGTGTTCAACGTGCTGGTGGTGGACCTTGGCGGAGGAACGCTGGATGTGTCCCTGCTCAACAAACAGGGAGGCATGTTCATCACCAGGGCCATGGCAGGTAGGCCGGTCACCCCTCTCTATCCCTCATCTCCGATCGCTACAGATCAACCAGTTGGTTTGTTTATGAAAAGTTACAAGGCTTTTATTTTGAGTGGCTTTATCAAGGGTCGTCCTTATTGTTTGAAACGTTTTTATAGTTTTAACCTTTTGAAGAGCTTTGGTCTACTGGTCTAAAGTCCTGTTTCTTTCTATTTTGTAACTGTGTACATCTGTAGTTTACTAGTAGGCCTATATCGAAACCCCTTTCATTTTGTCCCTAGGAAACAACAAGCTGGGCGGCCAAGACTTCAGCCAGCGGCTGCTGCAGCACATGATGGATCAAGTCCTGCAGACGTTCGGCATCGCAGTCTCTCTCAAAGAAGACGTCCACCGCCTCCGTCAGCACGCCGAAGAGGCCAAGCTCAACCTCACCCTCCAGCCCAGCGTCAGCCTCCGGGTGCCCCTGCACCTCCAGGCGGCGGAGACCCCTGCAGCCGGGAAGCCGCCCGTCCTCTTCCAAATGACCATCACCCGCGAGGCGTTTGAGGAGCTCAACGCGGACCTCTTCCAGAAGATCCTGGAGCCCATCAAGACGGTGCTGGTGGAGGGCCGCCTGAAGGCAGAGGAGGTGGATGAGATCGTGCTTGTGGGCGGCTCCACCAGGATACCCATGATCAGGCGGCTGATCCGACAGTTCTTCGGCAAGGAGCCCAACACGTCGGTGGACCCCGACCTGGCCGTGGTCACGGGGGTGGCCATCCAGGCGGGCATCATGGGAGGCTCCTGGCCCTTGCAAGTCAGCGCCATAGAAATCCCAAACAGACGCCTGCGCAAGGTCAATTTCAACTAGTCACGGATAGAGGCCCCCAACTCTCAGCCTAAAACCATGACATAGAGGGTACCCGAGGAATATGACTGAATACTTTAAAGTGCAATGCTTCTGCACTTGGGCAGGTGTAATCTCTGCTGAAGGTGCACAATGGATGAATGCTGTTGGGTCACCAGAATCATTGGTAAGGGCAAGAAGAACCAGTCCCTTATGGAGATGTCTACAGGATGTTGTTTAAACATCTATACTTGGATTTGAGAAAAACATAAATTTAAATTATTTGTTAACATGTATCAACATAATTTGTTACAAATATCACTGGTTCATGCTTCTGATAGTAATAGGTGTTCATTTTGGATGTTTTCTGGTGACAGATTGCTTTGTTGTACATGTTTCTTGTCAATGCAATGAGATGCCATCTGTACATTTAGCTCGACGGTTATTATGATTTTTGGCATGGCATTTCTGATAGTGTGCCATTCAGGGACCAATCATTTACATATATATAGATATAGATATTAGTATGCATTGTTAATCAGCCAGTTCATCCAGAACTTTAAATATTATTTATTTATTTATTTGCACATTTGAAATGGGTTGATCAGCGCTTTACGTATGGGGCTACTGGTTCCCCCCCCCTTACTTTTCCAACAGATGTTGACCCAATGTGCGTGCCTTTTCTGACCATAGTGTTTACTGTAGGAGTGATGTGCCACAGGCTAGTGGTTCTTCATATGGCCTGTTAATGAAGACAAAAGGCTGATGTGGAACAAAGACATAAACACTGGCATTAGGTTCCACAGCAGGTTATTGGGACAAAAGATGACAGTGTAATTGCTATGACTACTGCAACGACAACGGTTTCTCAAGACCTCATCAACAACACACATTAAGTAACTTATAGGAGCCTACTTAATATGTATCTACATTGGAGCATTCAGCAGCATGTCATTCCAATGTATGTTTTTATCAGATTGAGTTGTCCGTATAGATTGGCCAATCAGCTGCTGGGAAACTGCTTTGATTTTACATGATTCATCATCATGTCCAGATATGATGTTGGAGCTCCACCAGTGAGATTATAATATTTAGTCTATTTATTTTTCTCCAAAGATATCACTTCTAGAAATGTGGCCGGTCCAACCTCAGCATGCCACTTTGAAGGCCCACCTCTGCCATGCTCCGGCTTATTATATTATCTCCATTTCCAATGGCCCAATGGGCTACATGCAGTTTTCTTGTTGCCTAGAAAACGCTTGTGGAAATGTGTTAATGCCATGACATTGTGTTTCTATACATGTTTGTACTTTGATGTGATTAGCTTCAATAATTTCAATATGTACATTATCAAGGAACGTGTTGACATATAGTCCTAGCCACGGTCTGTATGTTTCCCAAGGAAACGATAAACTGTATATGCCTGCCGCTTTTAGAATTTCATTCAAATCTCATTCCAAAACATATTTTAATTACCTAAGATTAACATTAGGCCTCACGCTGCCTCACTGTCGTACTGATAAATCGGATGCCTATGTAAATAAGATGTGTGTATATTCTTACTGAAGAGTATAATAAATAACTATTTTCATTATGATCTTTTTTTTATTCCTATCGCAAAGTGAAATTTACAACTGATACTTTGAAGGGCAAACATATTATTTTAGTCCATTAAAGTTGTTACTTTAAACATCCACTCTAGATGATTTTTGATTGCTTATACAGGGCTTGGTTGAAAGGGTTGGCAAAACTCAAGTTGATTATTAATTAATATATTCATCCTAAATGCTGATACAAGCCACATTTTTAGTTCTAACCAGCTCTGAACTGATCATTTAAGGCTAATTATAGTTTGAGAGAAATTTGATTAATTCCAGCAAAAGGCCTTAAAGCAATATTTCACCCAAATTTCAACCCTCCATTTGCTTGCATTGACCAGGCTGCCAACTCCTTTCAAGATCAAATTTTCCAATGCTGTGATGTTTATTTCCATTGTTTGTTTTCATACAATTTTTTTGTATGCAAGTAGAACAGCCTTTTAACAGAAAGTATTGCACATACTTCCTATTGTCCTGTAGCAGCTCTTCTGTCTTAATATGACTGTACAGTCTGACTCATTTGCTTCCGCAAATTAGCTTTCCTCTTTCGTAATCACTATTCAATCGCCTGCGCATTTTAAGTGACTGGAAGCTATTTGCTGGTGTGGAAGTGGATTTTAAAGGAGAACCAAAGCCCCTGACGCCATCTTCCAGACATCTGATGAGATTGTTTAGCCTGTTGGCAGCCATCCATTATAGCCTCAATCAACGGAGGCAGCTAGGTCATCAGTCCTCAGGTACCGGTAACCCCATCAGCCAGGCTTACTTCACCTGTCTGTCATAACACCCATGACCCCTTTTGGTGAAAACAAGGGCCAGTTCAAAATGTGTTTGAGACGAGTGGCCTAATCACTATATTGCCTTTATTTCCCCAAAGTTGGAAGGACAACAATGCTTCGGGCCTCCGCAGAGAGGGTGGGGATATGACTTACCAGGCAATTGGGTGAGGTTGTTCATCCACTTGGATGGAGGCAGACTGAAAGGTCTCTCATCAGGGAAAGGGGGATGACTTAACATGCATTTAACCCTGAAAGTGGTGAGGCTGGCCAATCTTGTGGTGGGGTTGGTTGGTCTCCTTTAGAGCAGTGGTTATCAAAGTGGGATCCTCACCAATATGGTTCTATTTCACTGATATATTCTTGATTAAAGGCCCAATGAGAGAATGTATAATTAATATTCTGTTAATAGGTTTCACTCTTTTTTCAGCAGATATCTCCGGCTAAAGTTGCATTTAGGAGCAGTGGGACGCAAGGAGATGCAGGGATGTGTACTGTGAATTAATAAGTAGTATATCAATAATTTGGATCAAATGGGGATCCTTGATTTAAAATTACTTCTCATAACCTTTTGGATGGTAAGTGAAGTCCATAGTTTTTCAAGCCAAATCGTCCCGGTTAAATAATAAAAATCAGCACAATGGCTCTTCTACGCATGGCTCAAAATGAAAACAATTCTCAGAAACTCTTGTTTCAAATGAGCTTTTAATGTTAACCTTTGAGGCACAGTAATAGGCTACCCAAAGAGAGAAAAGAACACAAAAGGCAATCCCTTTATTGACCCTGCACAGCCGGTTGTTATGCAATGTCCCTTCAACCGCTTACAGATTTCTTTTCACATAAAAACACCCCACTTCATTTGCCCAAAAGCCCTCACATTTTGTTTCACGCCATCTTCAGCAAACATAAATGTCTTCAGTTGACAACATGCTGTAGTTTAACTGCAATCCTCAACAAGTCTTTCCAGCAAAGTACGGACATCCTGACTTCCACAGGGCCATGGCGATTGTTCCTATGTGTGTTGCACACCCTGGTCACATTGTTAAAATGCTGCTCCTAGCCAGAGCATAATTTACCTTCTACATATACAGCGACACACTCATACCAACAATGCAAACACCCAGTCAGTCAACCAAATACATTGTAGGCCCTCACATCTTAAAAAAAGAAATACGTCCAAACACATTCACGTGAACCTTAAAAAGACACCATAAAGAGCAAACCTCAGACTGTTCCATCACTTCGTTTAGTGTCGCTTAGGGAGCGCATCTCCCACTAATCTCCTGGTGAGGTCAGCCCTATCCATGCATGGATAATAGAGGCATCATTTAAATACTCCTCTCTCAGGGAAAAACATTTCACATGGTCGAGCAGGTAGTAACTGTGTAAACAGCAAGTCGATATTTTTGTCCTTTAAAAAACAAAATATAAATATTAAAGTTTAGTCTTGTTAATCACACAGCAGAGCAGTGTGTCAACATCAGGCAACATTTCCTTGTGTTGCCTTATACTTTGTCGACACCTCGTGTACAACTCTACCAAAGCCATTGTCACCAGATAAAACTTAAAATGACAACTACAGTGTGTTAAATAAAGTGACAGCTTTCCCAAAACACGCTTTCAAGAAAATCATTAATAGAGAGCTAAAGAAAACCATGTTTAGGAAAGCAGGCATTGGTAACATATGGCGCGCCTGAAATATCTCGACCCAGCAAAGGAAGCCAAAGATTTGGCTAAATATTTTCAATACTAAAAAGTGCTTTACAGTCTCACATTACAATATGTAGTTCAGACGAGCATGAACAAATCTTATATACACAACGTATGCACAGCAAATAGGAAGTTTCCATATCATCCCCAGAAAATGCAGTGGTCTGCAGGTCAATAAGTAGCACAAGGGAAGAGACCAGACTTCAAACTATTCAAATGACTTCAGGAAAGGAAAAAAAAGAAAGTTATCTTACATTGTCACTTTGTGTTTGTGTACCGCCCCCCACCCCCATCTCTAATATTCCCTTTCATACAGGCAGGAGTTTCCTTGTAGTGGATGTAGGTGAGCCAATGGGAATCACTGTGTGATGCCTTCGTTAGTGTAGTAGTCATAACTGTTCTCCATGTACAGCTCATCAGCGGTGCCGATGCCGTTGCTGACCTCTAGGGGGCGCCAAACGACAAGGATAAAAAATAAATATTGTTAGACGGTTTGAACTATTGCAGTGTATAATAAATTATTAAATAAAACGATCAGTTTTATAATGGAAACGTTATTTTTTCCAGATAAATATAAATAAAAGGCAAATATATGAACAAAATATGTCGCATCCAGAAGGTTAATTGATTTACAACAATGAACGTGAAGCAATGAACAACCTAATGATTGATGAAACACATGCTTGAGAATACAGAGCGAGCCAACATTTGCTGTCCAACACTCCTTTTTGAAAATGTCACTACAAAAACCAACACAAATCATTACAACACATGTGCCCCATCACACTCACCTTCTCACCCCTCCCCCCTGAATAAGAAGCTGGGTTGACACCCTGGGGTGTCACAAAGCTTACGCACACATGCCTCTGTCTCCGGTAATGTGGAAAGTTGCATTTAGGAGGAGGTGGAGTGGGAGGCAAGGAGATGCACGGATGTGTACTGTGAAGTACGCAGGGGGATGAAAACACTGGACAATGGAATGGGTTGGAGTAAGGAAGTGTAGGAGGAAGAAGAGTCCCAGCCGGACTGGAGAGATGGAGAGGAGGTGGTTGGGCATCACATACGTAGGATGGATGAAGGCAGGTTGACTACTGGGGCGGACCTTAGTAGGGAGAGGGGGGGGGGGGGGGGGGGGGGGGGGGGGGGGAGAGGAAGGACATTTACAAACACTCAGGAGAGATGCATGCTGGGAAACAAGTCACATACCAGCTTGACCTACCCGATTCTCTCCAAAATAATGGCTGCTTTGCTTACCTTTTTATTGTTTGCCACATATGAAGCCATTTCTGAGTACAACAGTTAACCAAACACAACAACAACAATCAGCCCTGGGTCCTAACCAGAGAAGATGAGCTTCTCCTTCATGATGTTGACGTCTTGGCTTGACCTCCTGCCTGCTGCCTTCAACATGATCTGCTCCGGGTTGTAGCTGCGCATACCACTCATCCTGAACCTGTAGGAGTGGGGGTCACACAAGTCAGGGGTCAGAGGTCAGGGAACGCCAGAAACACCAAGAGGGGCCGGTGGAGATGACCTTGGTAGCCTCGGCACGCACTGGTTGACATGACGTGGATGTGTCAGTTTAACTCTAATACCATAGCTGAGGAATGGGGGGGGGGCGGATTCTAAGTGGTGTCAGAAGAGAGCAGTCTGGATTTAGGACTGGCTCTCTGGGGCTTTGGTTGCTATGCGATCAAGTTATGCTGAAAAATTCATGGATCGAAAACTATTTGTTTGTCGGGAGTTAAAAAATGAATAATTATTATTTAATTCCACAAATTACATTTTAAATTATAACAAGCATGTGGCGTGTTGTCCTGTCTAAACTGTTCCCTAATGCAGATGAAATATGGGTTTTAATCCTGGATTTGTTCCATCACAAAAAAACAATTTAATTATTTAATTGCCATGATGAAATCATCCAACAGAATCACACTTGTCCAATGAGACATGCACAAATGCAATCAAAACAAAAATAACTAAAGCAGATAAATGCTTTGATTGCCAAATCATTTCTTTACACACAAAAAACAAACCCTTCCACTAATCCACATGTAAAATTGGAAGTTGTTTTCTAATAAACCACTCCAAATGGTTATTGGTGCTTCATAAAATAAAAACATATTTGTATCCATTATTAATGGCCACAACCATGTTAAATTGTGCCCTGTGGTTTCTAGAAAGCCTCCATTTTCAGCCCAGAGGGATGAAGATGCAGCTGTAGCTCTTATCAGGCCCTCTAGGGGGCAGCAGGGGGCGTGGCAGAAGTTTGACAATGATTCAGGCAAGAGATCGTAGGGTGAGATAATACAGAGAGAAGAAGAAGATAGAGTAGGCGGTATCAAATGAAAAAAAAAAGAAAAACAGAAATGTGTTTGACAACAGGATGGGAAAATACACAAAGAACCAGGAAGAGCCAAAGATGTAAAGAGCATGGCAAGGAGAGAAGAAATTATGAAAAGAAGAGAAAAACAGGTACGAGTGAAAATGCACGAGAGGATGAGAGAACGAGAGGAAGGAAGAGTGTGGGCCAGGAGGAGCGACCCAGTTACCTGATCATGTGATAGCTGAGAGAAGATGCCAGAATGCAGCAGAGGACAAGAACATGCACATCAGGCAGAGAGGGGAAGGCAGTAGAGGAGGATAAAAGAGGGGAAGAGGAAGGGGGGAGGGCACAGAAGAAGACGAGAAACAAGAGAGGTCAGTTGTAGTTTTGAAAAGCCAGGGGAAGCCTCCGGAGAGTTAGCTCAAGCGGAGCGAACCGGGAACCGAACCGGCAACCTAACCATCCGATCACCATCTCCCACTTGGCAGACAAGTCCACCCAGCTTGTCACACACACAAATACAAACATTAAGAAGAAAGGGAGCTGTTCTTTTCCCGTATATTTGTGCCCCTGGCAGTAATGCATTGCTGCTCGCCCACAGTATTACTCAAAAAGCCCTCCGGTGGGGTTGAAGAGGAAAGTCAGCGGTTGGAAAGTCACACAGAGAACGAAGATTATTTATAAATAGGGCAGTCCATGTTGCATCATGGAAACTGCACATTTGAGAAAAAAAGTTATGTTTTATGAGGCTGGGTTTATATGCCCTGCTGAGAAAGTATTTGTGCAGTACATGAGGGAGGGTGTGTACTTATTACCTGTAACTAGAGTGTACATTTCACTCTACGGCATATACTTGTTAAAGAAAGCAGCTCTATCATAGAAAAGGGCATTTTGTCTGACCACATCAATTGATTTAGGATTTGCATAAACATGCCTGTGGGTCCATACTTACTTCTGGAATATAAAGATTCCTATGACTACAGCAAAGGAGGCCAGGTCTGCAGATACCCAGATCAGGCAGTACTCCGCCGGTCTCTGGTAGCACCACCATGTGCATGTAGAGAACACACACACACACACACACACACACACACGCAACACAATGTGTCAAAGTGCATGCCAGTAAAATACACAAGGTAGAACAAAAACAAACTGGCAGGGAGAGTGGCTGTAAGCCGGCCATCAGGACCCGCGAGAGACAGACAGGACAGCAGATGGTGTAGGCCCCCTGAACCCCCCCCCCCCCCCCCCCCCCCCCCGTGTGTGTGTGCGTCTGGCGTGCAAGCGTGCGTGCGTCTGTGTGCCATTATGATGGTAAGAGTATGCTTAGTGATAATGAGATAATCTGCATTTCGCATAGGGATCACGCTAAAAGGGTATTTTAAGGCAAATCGGACATGAAGTGAAATACCTCAACGACTAGTTTTTGCACAATGAACCGCAAAATCGGAATAAACAAGCGGGCTAATAAACCGATAGCGCTGAAATTAAAGTTGGTTATTAACGTTTTTCTCTCTGTGTAACCCGTTCCGCGCTGTGAGAGCCACTACGCTCGAACCAAAGTGACGATAAAGTCCTGCAGAGCGGCTCTTACCAGGAGCCAGACGGGGCTGAGCAGCTTCTTGAGGACGTGGGGGGCGTCGGAGGAGACGGCCGGGAGCCCGCTGCACCACAGCACCGAGTACAGCCAGGGCTCGTTCACCGTGTGCAGGGCCAGGCTCACGTTGCTCTGGGAGAACTCTCTGGAAGACACGGGGGGGGGGGGGCAGTTTGCAGTGCGTCAGTCGAGGTGGAGCGCGTTCCTCCTCCGTGTTTGGCAGTAGCTCTGCAGCGTCGCACCCCTTTGAACGTGTCACTTCGGACCACCGCGTTTGCTTTTTTTGTCCGGTGGTGATGTGAGTACAAGTAGAGCGCATGAATCTAATTTGCATTTAATTCATGTGCATCTACAGTCAAATGCAAATACTCTTCATAGAAATATGTTAAAATACGTTTGATGTTTCAGGATAAAATGCCATTTCATATCCAAGGCTGTGATCAAACAAATCCACTTAAAAAAAATTGTGTGTTTATAACCGTCTCAGTGTGTGCCAACGTGTGCGTGCGTTTTCGAGCGCGCGTGTGTGTGTGCACGTGTCGGTGCACCGACCGGACGTCCTGTGTGCTGGCGAGGTTGTATCGTAGCAGCAGCCTGCTGACGCCCTGCTGGTGCAGCGCCTGGGGGCTCCGTTTCCGTAGCGACGTCTGGAGCAGCTCGGGGGCCATCCGCCTCACCTGGGCCCGGTCCTCGTCCGGTGTCCACATCACCTGCGGACCGTCCCAGCGGAATGTTCAGCGTGTTTTCTGGGCTGGCTGGTTGCTATGGACTCCCTGACAACCGGCCCAAAGCCCCCTGCCCCCCCCCCCCACTCACAAGGCTCAGGGGCACTCGGGCAGAGCGGACTGCCTCCAGCGTGTCGTTGATCCAGCTGTGGTGGCAGGGGTGGCCGGCCGGGGGTCGGCGCAGCCGGAAGACCACGGTGCGGTTGCGGGGCGCGGCCAGCGCCAGCAGCTGCTCCAGGCTGCAGACGCTCTGGTTGGCCATCTCCCGCTTCTCCCTCTCGGACAGGGTGTGCACCGTCCAGAAGGGGTCGTCCTGGAGGGGTGGGGTGGGGGGTGGGGGGGGGGGGGGGGGGGGGGAGGGATGGGTTGTTAACATCAGGGGAGGGGTTTCATCAATTGACACCGTGAGAGTTGAGCCAAAATGGCCATTTTGCATTCAGTCTTGGAGTCGATTCTGAAGCTCAGGGAAAGCAGTTGTTCACGTGGGTTTCACTCCTGATCTCCTTGTGGACATCACAAGGACCTGAGTCACACTGTTGAGGCCATCCGTGTTTGGTGGGGTCCCTGATGTTCGTTGTAAATAATTTGCCTATGCAATTATCACTTATTTTTTATTGTGTTACTCCTTAAGAAAGAATAAAAAATGAACAATTAGTAAAGGAGAAATCCATTCAATTGGTTCTCCTCTCCTGTATCCTAGTCCCTTCATGCATATAATCATTGAGCACAGGATCAAGGATATATTGAAGGAAGGATATTGTTTGTCCACGGATGTTGTAGGCATGGCATGAAACAGCGATCCACATCTATGGACAACCCTGCACTCAGAATACCATCATTCTGTAAAGGGCATTTCTGAAAGCACCGATATCCATCCCTTGGGCCATTCCTCAAAAGGGAGCATGGTCTTTTGCTTTCAATGCAACCTTTATCATACACGCACATCACTGTTTGGAAAGTCTTTGGGCCAGGCTGCAATAAAATCACATTTGGCTCACTGCCAGCTGCACACAGACACGGTGAGTCTTTGTAGGGGCATCAGAGCAGGCGTCTTTCAGGAATTGCCGGTGCTTTGCAGACGCAAAACAATGCTGACCAATGGCCAAGGAAGGATACTAATCTGTGTTGCCTGCTTGTTGCCCACATTCCTGTTAGGGCTACAATGTTAAACATACATAGCCACCTAGAGGGAATGGACAACAAGGACATAAAAGTGCCAGTGGAGCCAATTAGACTGTCTGTCTCGAAAGGAATGGAAATCTCATTCTTGTACAATTCCCCGTCACCATCTCTCGTGGTACTTGATGAGTATCACTTCCTGTCTGCTGAAACTGTTCCGCTATCGGATGGGCCAGGTGAAAAACTGGTTTTAATGTGGAACATAAAGTTGATGCGCTCCTTAGTAGAAGAGTCTCATGTTGCTGGTTCAAAGCACATTTTACAAAGTTGGGTTCCCGAATGAGTTGAGACTTAATACATCTTAGATGCAGACAGTACAGTATAATCCAACAGAGAAACACACCAACCTTGGACCATAGCGTGACAACAGCCTATAGACTGCAGTCCTTCTTTTACAGGGGAGTGCAGCTGTCAACGGCTGGACCATTATTTATTCAACTGCAATCTCTCCTGCACTTATGTGTTGTTTCATCAAGAAGATTTATAAGAACGGCTCTCTGGACCGTGCTTGTGGATGAGATCAGGCTTCGGGCCCATTTCCAAATCAATATCAGCATCAATAAACTAAATTAAAAACACGCCTGTATGGGCATTATCTTGAATTCAATCAATGGAGTGGCTCCATGTCCAACAGGGCTTCAGTGAAAAGTACTCTCAAAGCCTGCAGGACCAGGTAGTATGGATGGTAATGCAACAGATAGTAGTATTCAAAGCACAAGGGAGCAGCATAGTGGCTCGGGTGTTTAAAATTAGACCACCACTACGCTTGCTCTTTAAAGAAGAAGTGAACCCAGTTTTAAAGCGGTGATTCTAAATCTATGAGATTAAAAAAGAAAAAGCATTTTGGGTTGAGAGTTTAGGAAACTTCTCCCCATGATCACGACCCACACCAACTTTCTGACATTTTTAGTACCGCCATTGTGTATGAGTGCTATAATGAGTGATAATGTATATTAAATGCGCCACAGACAGCAGCGTTATCTTATAGGTGTCTGGGAAGTCTGACCCTCACTCGACATTAAATAAGCCGCTGCTCAGACAGAGCTTCACCATCCACCCACACCATGGCGTTATACTGTAAGTGTTCGGGAAGCCTAACCCTCTCTCGGACGCAGCAATCGACCATTGCCCAGACAAAGCTCTACAAGTCCACACACACCGCGTCGTCGATCATGACGTTGAAGGGCCTCGGAAAAGGCACCTTGACGTCATGAAGAGAACGCCACCTGCGTTCGAAGCAAGGTGGAACGCTCCCATGGTTTTTAGGGAGACTGGCCAAAACATAGGATTTGATTCCCATTTTCTCTTAATTAGGGTCGTATTTCAGTAACAGTGATAAACGGACATAGATTACTATGTTGATTCATATAAGACGGATGACTATGTTTAAACCCCAAAAAACATAAATATCACTAATAAAAAAAAGATTCGACAAGGGATTTTCTACCTCCAAGAACCACTGTCCAGCGCTCAGCTGGCGGAGGTCCGTCCAGTTAAAGAACGAGGCGTCCTCCGCGTGCCTGTCCGGGAACACCTTCTCCACATCTGTTGTCCGGCGCAGCGTGCTGTCACGCATCAGGAACGGCACTCCATCCACACTGGGAGAGGCAGACACAGGGATGAGCATGCATTATAATCTGCTGCATGTTGGAAAGTAGGAAACGTGCAGGAAAACACATACAGAAGCAAGACATACGAGACTGAAAGAAAAATGATGAGCTTATTCAATGGAATGGAGATGTTACGTAAGTTATACAGACGAATACATGCATACGGTCAGTGGTGTTCAACTTTTAAGGTGTTAGTACATTCCCATGTGATTCCCAAGTGATAATTTCTCTTTGTTTAGTATTATGTATGCCTTTGCATATCAGACAACAAACATGCATTCCTACTTAAGAGCGCCATTATAAATAATCTTTAGTTATTTTTCTAGTCATTCCTTTGTCTTTCATAATGCGGGCCATATTGAAATCCAAATTGGTGCATTGCAAAACAGATGCATTTCAACTGTTCGACATTTTCAACATAGTTTAAGGGATTCTAATAAAATGCCACGTATTTTCATGAAGTGGATCAAAGTAATCTCTTTTCATTCCAATATCTTATTTCGTTACCTTATCTCTCTGAGCTCTAAATGGAACTATGAAAATTGGTTTGATGTTCCAACAAGGCATGGAAGAATCTAAATCTCTGGAGGTCAAGTCCAATAATAAGAGGGGGGGGGAAATAACATTTGGTTTGAAGGTGAACTTAAGTAAGATGAGAGCGGTGGAGACAAATATTGCAGACAATAAAAGTGTTTTGTCCATATTTTAAAGTAGATCAAAATTTCTTTCCATTTCAATTTCCGCTCCCCTTGTTGACATATTGAAAAGCATAAAAAAACGTAGACTATCAAAACACTTTGTTCATGTCTCGTTTCTACCTGTGCATGCATCTTTGTGCTGTGTGTCCACTGTGGTGCAGAAAAGTGCCTGGCTATTGTGCGGCTTGTCACCAGATGCTGATACAACACAGAGGGCCACACGTCATCTATCTACACTCTTCAATTACACACTCATTCATCTCCTCAATGGGGGATGAATAGAAGGATGAGTGCACACACACACACACACACACACACACACACACACACACACACACACACACACACACACACACACACACAAGCATGAGGTAATCTCCACTCCCTTCTCCGAACACGCATCCCAACCACTCAAAGGCGATACTCCCAATTCTCTGTCTCTCTTGCCCTCCCCCTCCTTAACTCCCCTGGCTGAGTAGGAGGAACAAAGCTCAACTTGTGATTTCCCGTTATGGTAGACGTGCCGAGCCTCTATCTAGTACCAAGTGCACAGGGAATTGTTGCGTATGAGCTGCAGACAAGGCAATGCTTACACTGTTATTCGCGGTCCTAATAGGGACTGTGATGCGGAAAAATAATTAAACAAGTCATACAGATTCCAATCCCTCCAATACCCCACAACACAGATCATCTGGCAAAAGGAAAAACAAGCAACAAATCAAGGCTTTGCTGACCAGCGAATGAAAGGGGGAAAATCAGGCACAAAATCACAAAATATTGTGTAGGTCAAATGGACAGATGTGACGTTGTCAGTGTGTACACACCTGACGTCCAATCCGGGCGTGCGTGGGCATGTGTGTTTGCATGTGTGTGCATGTGTGTGTACCTGATGGTTACGTCAGCCTCCAACCCTGTGACGTTCAACTGCAATGCGCGCTGGAAGGACATCAGTGTGTTCTCCGGAGCAAGCTGGGAAGCGTACACACAAAGTCCGGGAAACACGTTAGAAAACACATTCCTTTGAAAACATGTCAGCATTCCTTGAATCTGTGTATATGCAAGGAACTGCTAGTGTTTTGAATTTTTTTTCATTATTAACATAATCTCAAAATGTATTTTTACATATGTGATTTACGGACACATCCATCCTCTCTGATGGGGGGAGTTCACCTGATTTGATCATCCCTCAACATGCAGCCCATGTGTGACATATACCCTACTACCCATGCGTCACAGCGAACCACACGGCCCTCTCGGTATACGCACAGGGATTTGCAAGGCAGAGGTGCAGATTGCTGTTTAACTCGTCCAAGTCAAGGTCTGAAATGGCCAACCAAGATAAACAAAGCCCCTACCCATGTCACCATGTTCCCACCAGCCCGTCCCTCTGAGCCCGGTGAGTGGGGCTGATAAGGCCGCTGACACCTAAGGTCAAAACCTTGAGAGGAGGAAGGTTGCAGTACAATGGTGTAATCAATGCAGAGTGTTTCCGGAAAATGGAGCCTGGTCATGTGATTTCCCAGAGCTTGTTTGCCTGTGTGCATCAATCAAGTCACTGAAGACTTTTTTTTCAATATGTTGTAGGTACAGAGTGTGTGTGTGTGTGTGTGTGTGTGTGTGTGTGTGTGTGTGTGTGTGTGTGTGTGTGTGTGTGTGTGTGTGTGTGTGTGTGTGTGTGTGTGTGTGTGTATCATAAATTGCCACAACACTACTACACAAGCTGCCATCTATCATGTCCAGCATGAGGCCTTATTACACCATCGCCTGTAGTTGAAAACCAAATCAAAGAACTAGCAGGCACACTAGGAGTTCTTCATTCCCTTCGTCACAATGTAGCCAATTCATCAACTGAAGGGAGGGAACAGAAGATGTGACAAGAGGGAATTAATGGATGAGGCGTCTCCAATCTGTGCAGGGAATTCTCCCATCTCCCTCCCCCGCTCGCTCTCTGTCCACTGGAGCAGTCCCAGACGATAGCCTATCCGCCCGCTCCGATCCGCACGCCGGGGTGATGAGGGGCTTGGTTTGGCCCCTTCCCTGCCCCTTCGCTTCATGGGTTATTTCAAGCCTCAGGACCACAAGGTCATTAATGGACCGGAATAGCTCAGCCGACCAAGAGGAAGAGAAAAATGAGCTGGAAGGAAGAAAACCAACGGGGTGGGGGAGGGGTTGATAAAAAGGGCCAAGATAACGTGCAGAGTGTCTACGATACTCAATACATCGTGCTGAGGTATTTAAACTTCGATTTGGGGTACCCCATTTAGAAGCCCTGCCAACATGAGTTGGATTAAGGCTTTGTCTCCCATTGACACCACAAATACTGCATTCCCATACAGTGGACACACACAGACACACACACACACACACACACACACACACACAATCCCTAACGCGCTTCCCAGGTCCCTTCCGATTGGCTGACGGCTCACTTACCATGGGAGCTCCCTGGTGGCCGATGACGTCTGGCCGTGGTTTGAGCTCGCTGCGCTCCATGATGCAGGGAGATGTGATGGAGAGGGGGACCAGGTAGAGACCCAGTAACACCCCGAGGTACAGCAGCAGGACCACCACCTGGAACCCTGGGGGGAGACCGTTTATCATATTCACTAAGGAGGTCTCCAGACACACAGATGCGGGTCAGAGCGGACCAATTCAAACTAACCCCACACGCATCCTTTTGCTAATTTCATCACTTTCACACGTTCCCAGTATCCTGCATTGTTCTTTCCTTTGTGAAAAAAACACTCACACATTCATTATTGATAAAACATGAATTCTTTTACAATTCATGAAATGCCTGACCTAATGATAACACTTGGTGGTAATAGCTGTGTCCCGCATTCAGTCAATAAGAGCTTTCTCGACCCGTTTACCGTATTTCTATCGACTCTGTATTACCGTCCCAGGAGGAGTGTCTGTGGCCATGTAAAATAATGTTTTAATGGAAGAAATGAGCGGAGCTGTTAAAAAGGGTCTGTGCAGGATGGCCAACGTGTGACTTTGAGGCCAACCTCTCCCGTTTCATATGTCAAAAACAGTTTTCACACCAACAGGGTATTTCCTTTCAAGGTCAACTATGGAGCCAGGTTGAATGCAGCAGCACACCTCGGGTTACAGGCCGGAGCCTAAAAGTCCTGGCCCAGACACATACAGTCTGCCCAACATATATGTACTGCCTCACGTGTCTCTCACACACACACACACACACACACACACACACACACACACACACACACACACACACACACACACACATCATAAGAAATAAAGATAGAAGGGGCAGACTCACTTGTCTTCTCTGCGCGAGCGACCTGTCCAGCTACGACCCAGGAGAGAGCCGTGACCGCAGCCAGAGCTCCGATGTGGAGGAACGGACCTGTGGCCTGGGGGGAGGGAGGGAGGAGAGAAGTGAGAAGGGGGAGAAAAAGGAAAGAATGAAGAGATGGAAGGGACGAACAATGGAAGATAAAAGAGAGGGACGAGCAGAAGGAATGAGGGAAAGGAGGAAGTATAAATAAAAGCAAGGAAACATGGGGAAAAAAGGACAGAAGAGGAAATCAAAGAGAGAAGGAGAGGAGAGGAGAGGAGAGGAGAAAAATAGGAGAAAAAGGGAGAAGAGGTTAAATGAGACAAGGGGAATGGAATTACCATCTCGTCTTTCGCTGAGGCAACACTGGGGCTATTAAGTGATAACGGTTTAGTTATCACCGCTCTGAGGAAACCTCTTTGGTCCTAATGACACACTGTCCCCAAAGCCAATGCATTTCAGATTAATACTTAAACCCTTCCTTGTGGCGCAATTATAGCAGCAGTGGCCTTTGGTCCTGTGTGTGTGCGTGTGCGTGTGCGTGTGCGTGTGTGTGTGTGTGTGTGTGTGTGCTGTTAGTCTACTGACCTGCAAGGAGATGGGGACCACGTCCCACTCCTGCCCCCACACTTGATTGACAGCTATCAGCCCGGCAACAGTGGTCAGCAGCGCAACAATCACGGCGATCTGGGCATGAGCAGAGAAATAAAGTGTTGTCGTGGGTAAATACACACACACACACACACACACACACAAAACCCTAACCCTGACCTCCACAACATAATCTGATCAAAGAAGGGTCAGTTAGACACTCTCAAACATACACACACACACACAGAAAGGCAACAGACGACGAGAAGATCAACCGCCACCTCGACGACAACACACATTCAAACGCAAAACAGGAAGGCATGTTGATTGCACTTGCCACAACACACCTTTCCTAGTACAATGACACACACACGGACAAACAAATTCTTCACAACAAATGCAAAGCAAGCCACCCACCCACACACAACAAAACAGGAAATCATTTTCATCACCATAATAAAAATAACAGATGTACACACACACACACACACCGTAACCTCGGGACTCGTAATACCTTGTGGAGCCAATGCAGATTTAACTGCTGTCCAACCGCTACATGGCAAAGCGCCAACACCTGAAAAAGCAAAACACAACAAACAAACTCAATACATCCAGAGTGACGACACCAGACCCCCGGACCCCTCCACACCAAAGGCCTAAATCATCAAACCACAGGCCGAGGGGCAGGTTACAATTCCTTGGCACGGTGCTGCAGAATGTTCACACCTGGCCTCCACACTATACCGGGACGTCTGGCCCGGCAGCTACGCCGTCTGGGTAAATATTGGATGAGGCACTGACCATTAAAAATGCAATATAGGTGAAGCCGGCGGCGGTGGTGGCCAGGATGGGCACGGTGCTGTCGCTCCAGGCCCCCGAGTGGTTGTACAGCAGCCTGCGGACGGGAAGCAGAGGCACAGGGTCGCTGTGAGTGAGGCTCTTTGTCCGGTGTCACTGAACCTGATTACTACTGTAAGCAGACACAAGAAGTCCGGCTGCAACACGAGCAGGTCCGGGATCAGCCGAGGTTGGCATGAGTGGTGTCAAATCTGAGCGTTAAACCTCTCGTCTTGGCTCGTAGTTTGTCTCTCCTTTGAGAAAACAAACAAGAGAAAGGCCTTTGTGTGACTGTGGTGAGGTGAATGATTGTCATGCGGATGACCTACGGAGGGTGACTATATCTTTGATGTCTATCTTTTCTGGCCGGTTGGTTCCCACACAACTATAAAAAGTTGGGTCATGTTGACTGCTTTATTTATTTCTTGGGCAAAAACTCGTGAAAGTGTTTAAATACCAAATGAGGCTTCATTTTATAATAGTGACACCTCGAGGGTGACCCAGAGGACACTAGAGTCCTTCAATAGTGGTTCATGCTTTTAACCTAATCTGCTATCGTATTGGTGCTAACGCAGATGTATGCTACGCTAGAGTATTACAACAACAACAAATAGCGCCAGCAGACGGGCCATGGCGACGGTTGCTACACCGTGCAGAGGAGATTATGTAAGCATTAACGGCTGGGTGGCAAATTATTGATGGTTGGTTAATTATATGGCAGTGCTGCTGCCTGAGAGTGAGTGAGTGAGTGAGTGAGTGAGTGAGTGAGAGAGTGAGAGAGAGAGAATCTACGTCTGCAGTCTTCCGCTTGCTTGGCATTTGGCCCTCTTTAAAACCCAGATATGTTGTACGCCCAAATAAGCACACGCACACAAATACGCTGGGGAGAGCTCTGTGCTGCTGCACCTCTGTGCTGCTGCACCTCTCTGCTGCCCGGCCGAGAGGTGTGACACTGGCTGTTTGGGAGGCTGACAGCTGCTAAAGGGCAAGGCTGGGAGGCTGTAACCTTTGTGTATGCGCCATGCATCTCTGAGCATGCATGTCTTATATTCAAGAGTTTGAACACGCACTCTCTGTGTGTGTGTGTGTGTGTGTGTGTGTGTGTGTCTGTGTGTCTGTGTGTCTGTGTGTGTGTGTGTGTGTGTATCTCTGCCAGACCAGACAGGACAGCTAAGGGCAGGAGGGCATTGCACCAGCAGTTACATTCAGAGCCTTATCAGTTATTCCTTTGGCAGAACAGAGTCACAGGGGAGCCTCACTGCGCTGGGGGCAGGGGTCTGCCTGGAGCAGCCTGATTTAAATAGTGCGTTGGGGGGGGTCAACCGAGCGGAAAATAAAGGAGAAAATCAATAATGAAGGAAGGGAATAATTAAAAAGGATGATGCGAGAGTAGTGTGAAAAAACAATGGTAATAGCAGGGCTGGGGCGAAGAGAGAGGGAGTGAACGAGAGAGAGAGAACGAGAGATAGGCAGAGAACGAGAAAGGGAGAGAGATAAAAAATGAGAGAGAGGGAGAGAACAACAGATAGCACGAGAGAGAGGAAGAGAGAGAGGGAGAGAAGGAGAGGGACTGGTGACCTTGTGGGACAGAGAACACCCTCTATTCAGACATTCGTGAAGCAAAACAAGGGGCTCTTTCATGGTTCATGTTCCCCAGGTCCTCATAATTGAACATCTTGGCTCCCAGATTCTCCACATACACACAGTGCAAAGTTGGAACACAATAGGAAAATACCCTGGTATACTGTAATAACTGCACCTTAATGCACAGTGCCGTCTCAATGGCCACTATCCTCATCCGTTTGTGACATGCATCTGAAAAGCCAACTCTGAATGTGTGCGTACAGGTTTGTATATACCCTGGCACAGTGTGAGTTATTTCTTGTCCAACAAATAAAACAGACAAACACAATGGAGGATGTTTGAGTGACACGCGTTGGCAATGTACTACAGCGTAGCACTAGAAGAATGTGGCGTGCAATCATCAGTCCTTCTGCATTATGCAATTATCGTGCGTCTAATCTGCAGAGGGGGGGTGTGGCCCATCTCCGCTCGGATTACAGCGGCGGGAGGATCGTATGCGGATGTTTCCGGAGCTCGAGGAGCAAATGGGGTGAAGGGAGTGAAGGAGGGGGTGTGTCATGACTACCAGGCAGGACAGACCCACAGAGACACAGCCAGAGAGAACACAGGGGAGAGAACCATGTTGACAACAAACCAAAAGAAAGGATAGGATAAAAAGGATAAAAAGAAAATAACCCACACCATCAATGCACAGAAACACTGAAACCAACATGGTGGGGGCTGGGGGACTCACCAGTTGAACTCATTGTAGTCGTTGTGCGCCTCAAGCCAGAAGTAGCACCAGAACAGCAGCAGGCAGAAGGTGAAGAGAAGGATCAGGGACCACAGCAGCTCCCACTGGAAACAAGAAAGGAAAGGGATGATTACTGTTAAAGCTAGGCTAGCCCATTTATCATTCATCATTTTTTGTCATATTTATGGAAATTCTCTTTACTTCCTGCGAAAGCATTCCATCAATGAAATGCTTTTGGTGTCTGTGGCTCTCACTAGATTGTACCCAAGAGAACAGACACACACACTTTAAAGGGCCATTTCCTCCAGCCCAGATATCAACGTGATTTATGATTGCATCTGCAATCCACTTAACAGCCGTTGAGGTTCAGTGGACTCGGGGTGAAGAGAGCAAGCACAGAGTCGGCGGATATTAAGTGCGCTACGATTAATTGGAGATCAAAAATGTTGTTTGGAGTGGATAGTTTCCTTCATCACAATGCGTTCTCTTTCCACCTGCCGGGATGTACCGCATTACAGCAGCAGGACCCGACAGAGCAACTGGATGGTCCTTATTGAGCAACTGGATGGTCCTTATTGAGCAACTGGATGGTCCAGATATTGAAGGGGCAAGAGTTTGCGATGTAGTCCGAGAAGGGACGCATTACAAACCCAATATCCACATACGCCATGGTAAGAGAGTTGCAGAGAAAAATTTAGATAATGGCGAGGCAGAGTGTGTGTGTGTGTGTGTGTGTGCCTGCATTAGTCTGCGCATAATGAGGCTTACGTTAGCAAGCCCAAGGCAAAGTGCTCACGGTTGTTGGGCGATGCAGCAGCAGCAGCAGCAGAGCTGTAATTGAAATTGCCTTAAAACGCATGTGCTGACGCAGCGGGGCCACGGTGCCTGCCTGAGCAGCATCACCACACAGTAAGACGCAGCCAGGCGCGAGGGGGCTGTGTGCAATGTACACACGCATGCTAGGACAACCACTGTGGGGAAAAGCAGTTTGGGAGGAAGCGTCATGGGACGGCATTAAGTGCTTTTATACGCAACAAGGACATATGTATGGGAAAACATAATAAACACCACATTCATCAGTGGCTTCTTGCCGAAATATTTTTGCTTTCAGATTTGGTTTGGGCAAATCTGAGTAAAGAGAGGAAATCCTGACAGAGAGTGCCAAGGTGATAATCTCAGCTTTGGGCACCGACTCTGAAAGTGAGCGGATATGAGGGTTTAATAAGGGGTTTAAACCCCGGACATCACTATGAAAATTGATTTGAGGTATATTGCAAAATATTTGATTATGCAACGACTCATATTCAATCAAAAATCCAAAAGATCTTTGGTAAGTAAATATTCATGGAACAGGCGGGCCGTGTCAAAAACAACCTGGTGGGGCCAGCATCAAAAGCCCAGCAATTCACACATAGGAGGCACAATCACTCTAGCTGTGTCACAGAAAAGCAAAAGCACCAAGGGTTCCTGTCCCTGCCATATCTGTGCCTCGGACCCTCCTTGATCAGCAGAACCATCTGGGACCCACCCACCCACCCACCCACCCACCCACACACACACAGAGATAGGGAGAGCGAGAGAGCCAGCCCTGCCACCAACGATGATCAGCCTCCCCGAAACTCAAACCCGAAGGGTCATCCCTGGTGAGAAACAGGGATGTACATTCTCTTCTGCTGACAAGGATTACCCTTCTTATTTCTTGTCATGTTCAACCCTGGACAAGATTAGAAAATATTTCTGCTCATTATTTCCAACTTTTGTTGAACAATTCAATTTGTTCCATCGATGTCTACATCCCATTGGTCGACAAATAATAATCAATAATGCAATATTTCATTGTTATTTTTCTCAGTACCTGTGTTAAAGGTTAATCTTAGTTTGAAATAACGCTTTCACTGGCATTAAATACTTTTGGTCTGAGGACATAAATGTGTATATGGAAAAATACAGAGCCCATCTCTCTTCATATTCACCGTCTCATACATCAACACCAACTCCATTAGCTACACACACTTTCTGCAGAGATAAACATGCTGATGCTAATACTCGGCAGTGCTCTTTTGGCGAGAATGCCCTGACTGATGTATCACAAGTGTCCTCTAATGTGTAAACACTAGCACAGATAATCAACCTAACTTAACTCTTTATGCACTCTATATGTGAACTATAACTTGGTTTTCCGGTGAATAAATACACAACTGAACTTTTTAGGATGAACCCCAAACAAAAATAAATCTGTCAGGTTTTTGCACTATGGATAAATTACCCACAGGCCATTTGACCAATCCCCTGATGCTTAGATTGGCTGGAGCAAGTTCCATCCATTAGAAAGGAATTAGCAAACTCCAAGGATTAATGGTTTAAGAGAAAATGTTTTTTAGAAGTTCAACGTTATTTCTCTTCCAAGAATAAAAAGGGATCCTAATTGAAAAAATTCTTGAGGATCTGAAGGTTTTGCACTCTGATGCAAATAACGATTTTGTTCTGATTTACTATGTCGATTCTCAGTAGTTACACATTCACAACCGTTATCTTGACCAATGTTACATGTTGTTACATGTCCACTTACATTTTCAGTTCATATCATCTTCCATGTCCGGCGTGTTATAATGCTCACAAAAGGTCAACATCGGGTCAGCAGGCGTGCCACCTCAGTCTCCGATCACATTCCTAAACATATTCAGATAAGTCTGTGGAATTTTCCCACAGATTCCTTCACACTACTTCTGGGACAGCGATTCTACAAAGCCACAAAATCTATGAAAAGAGTAAAGCGATGTTCAACCTACCTACCTTTATTCACAAAGGTGACTACATGCTTAAATCCATGGGAGGAACATGGTTAACTATACCCCCTTCGGTATATATATATATCAGATGTAAAGAAGTGGTGTTTTAAGAGAGGCATATAAACAGGATTTGAATGTACTGTGTACCGAGTATACGTTGGGCAGGGTATGAAGTGAGGACATGCACTGCTCTGTTTTGTGCGCATTTTAAGCATTCCCAAGGAGATCGCTGGCAAGGCCTTCAAGTGTAGCAGGTACTTGAGTCCTGAACGCCCGGTCATGACGCTGGGAGAGGACACGTCAGTTCACAATAGCATACTATAATAGTCAGCTTTACCCAGAAAGTAAAATGTGTACGGCCACATACACATTCAAGCACAATTTCTTGCCCACATTTAAATAATTACCTCCTTGTTGTATTCTAATTTGTGCATACATTTCAAATGGTTGTCATCTGAAGACTGAAGGTGATGTTATTGTTGCGAGTTTAGTACAGCACATATCTCGGTATCCATAACAAGTCTGAAAGTTAATAATTATGCAATAGTCAAATAGCTTTCCTTCAAACAAAGCCCTACAGTGTGGATTTCACAGCTAGGCTAACACTCTGCAGGTTAGCGTGTATATTTGTACCAACCTTATCAAATCCTTCTAAACTAACAATACATGTCCATAGGGATACAAAAGGATATCTGCATTCTAAGCAGGTGACTCATTGATATGTTTGAAGAAGGAAAATCATTACCGTCCAACACCATGCACACATGCAATCATTGATTATGTTTTCCTCCAGGGCTCTGGAGGCCTTTCAAAATAAAGGCGTTGGATAACTCAGACCGAAACCTTGGAGTCACCTTTGTATTCTGAATTCTCTCGCTGGGTGGGTGGCTGAGTGGAACACACAGTTGCGGAAGTATTCTTGCAAACACAGGAATGCGTTTGATTTAAGAATCAACAAGATATGCGTGTGTTGCTGACAAGTTACTGGAGAAGACTGCACCCTAGCTCTGGATGATGACAGCTAGATAAGGGTGTATGATTGTATCCCCGGACTAAAATCAGGCGAGCCCCCAACATGAAATATTTTGGATTTAAAACGTAAATCAATTACAATTCCAGTGTAAAACAGAAACAATGTTAATCATAATACAACTAGTGAAAGCTTTATGCAAGAGGTTTGTTATCAAAAAATACTTCATCAAACACAAGCCTTATTTCTAACCCCTGACAACAACATCATGAAACATGACTCGTGGATCACGACATCACCATTCCTCCTCAAACCTCCTCGCCTTGTGGATCTAGGCCTTCACACTCGACAAAAGCCACCGCAATTAAACATGGCAGCGGCAGTTCAGTCATGAAATGATCGAGAACCCAAAGAAGCACAGACAAAAGCAGATCAGCCTTGCTGCGCTCCTCTATTATAGACCTCTTTGTGTGGAGATGTATAAAAGGTAAAAGACAAGACTAAATGGAAATACTTTCAATTATTACTGAGAGGCCGGATCGGCTTGCAGCGAGTGACGTGAGGCAGCGGCGTTGACAAAGCGGCCTCTGGTCCGGAGAGAGAGGGAGGCTGGAGGTGGACAAAGCCTCGGTCTTCTTCACAGGCTGCGTGGACGGCTCGGTACAGCGGGGACAGATGAATGGAGAACACTTTGCTATTCTGCCACGGTGGTTTATGAAGGGGTTGGGTTTCAACTCTCATGCTCCACGGATGTACCCCGGTTTGGTTACGTGTACAGTAGCCAACGAGTGTCCCTCGCCGGTCCAGCACAACGCAAGTCAAAGATGTAGCTCACACCGCTAGGTGAGATTGTCCACGTCTGTTTGTAGACGTGTTGTGTAAAACGCCATGTGGGGAGCACTTATGTAGATTTATGAATTAACTCATAGGCATGGCAGTCAAAGACCTGAAGAGATGTAGAATGTTATTATTTTTCTTAAGAGTGTGAGCTCCTAAATTAGCTACTGTTTTTTTAAACAAGGCGTCGTGTTAATTGGACCATTATTAAGTGTTTGAATACTGAGGCTGAACCACAAACGATGGGGAGTTTTGCTTTAATCAGCATTTCTACTGAAATCGATTGCAAACATTCTCAGAGCACCAGAGGATTGATAGCCAGTCTATATTGTCCACAAACGAACAACAACGGCACGCACCATTCCAACGTACTAAAAAACAAAAAAAATCAATGCTTGCCGGCCTGCCGTAGGGCTAAACATAAAAAAATTATAATCAATAGAACACCAAACGCCTGTTTGGTGCAGAGGCAAGGTCAAGACCAACACAACACAGCCAGACAGAAGCACGGATGCATTGAGAGACAGCAGTCTCGTGGCGGACAGAGAGAAGGCTGACTTGGTGCTGCTATACATCCTATCCTATCAGCCGCGTGCACAACAGGAAACAGAGCGACGCGGTGTCCTGTTCGCCTGCCAAAGGCCAGGGGATAAAGGATCCTATGTGCCTTTCATTGGGCCCCGCAAAGACTTTTGTGCAGACACACAGGTACAGGAACAGAACACAATCAGGCATTGTGTGCGTTAATGGATGTGTTGTTCGCGCAGATATGTTTATATGTTTACACAATATGAATAAATGTCTTAAAAAAAATAATAACTTCCTGTTTAAGGATACAGAAGAACAGGTTTATGCTGCTCCCAAATGTTGTTTTACATTTTTACTTGTCAGTTAGACATGACATGAGGCCTTTCGACTTCATCGACGATGACCCAATATGTGAACGGCTACATAATTACAGAAATAATGTGATTGTACCCTGTCACAGACTAATTTGTTTCAATGGAGCGCTGGGACTGGTATGGTATTGTAAATTTCCCATGTCCCCCCATGGATCAATTCCCCTTGTTTCCATATTGGTGTTCTGTCCTCACATCACCCCTCAAAGCCCCGTCAATATGGCTTTAAACTATTCAAATGGGTTATCAGAGGGCCAACATTACATAACAAAGCATTTTATGAATAGAGAAACATTTCAATCATCAATAAAATAATTAAAACTTTGATATGGCGTGCTGGGGAGTGGTAGTGCTGACGGACTGCATTCAGACAAGGGTGCAGTTTAATAACTCCCCGGTGGTCACCTCTATGGGCTCAAGGATATCTAAAGGATAAGCCTGCGAGGATATCCTTCTCCGACTGACGGATAATTGTTCATTATAAATCAATGTTGAGGGATGGATGTCCCTAAAGGGTATCTACAGGCAACAGCCTTTTACAAGAGTGTGAATATCAGGACTACATGAATGCCATGTGAAACCGTCACAGAGGCCCAGTAGCACAGTTTTGAGTTCTTTTCACATTTCTTCAAGAACTTTACCATTTTTTCCTATTTTACCAGAATCCTAGAACTGTGTATTCGCCCCTGCTTTCCAAAAATATGAAAAAAATACCTTTTGAAAATGCTTCTCACCACTACATTGAATTTTATATTGTTTTTCCTGTAGGCCATTTCATCTACTTGCCGCCCATAGATATTGCCCTCCTAGAAGAGGGCATGCTCCAGGTGTGCCCTATCAGCTCTTCTCTGTCCCATGAGGGCTTTGGAAAGTGTATCCCTGTTCATACCAGTGTTGGGGACTGAAGTCTATATCTCACTTGAATGTGGAACATTGAAGTTCTTTGAGACGGTAACCGTGATAAAGGGCTATATAAATAAACCTTGCCATGCCATTCCTTAATAGGCACACACGCCATTGTAGGCACCTCAGCACAAACTGAAAGGTGTGCAGATGTGTGGTTACACAAGCACGGAAATAACGCATCATTCTTTGTTTAAATCAGCTATTGAAGCTAGCTGCAGGTTGCAATCAGGACAAATTTAGAGGCAGCAAGTGCATTCTCCAAAGTAATGGCTGATCCAGCCAACTCTATATTAATATAACATATTGTTAGTCATATTATTCATATTACACCTTATTAGAGTGAACAAGTTCATGTAGGTTCAGGATGAAAAGAAAAAGTATAGTAGTTAGACTCTTCGCTTACCTTGGTTGTGTCGTCATGGGAACGTTGGTAGCGTTTCCAGCGGCAACCGTAGATCCCGGTAAGGCATGACAAACATAGCTGGCGCTCATAGACCTGCAGGGGTTGGTGCTTCACCATGCTCCTTCTGTCAGTCCTGGCCCCGCCCCCAGACCTCTACCATCCCACTGGCAGCTCGGGATCCTGATGGAGAGAGCCAAGCATGACGTCATACTGGAGCCAGCCCACAGACAACCATATAACACATCAACATCATGAGTTAACCCCTTTATCGCCAGAAAATGTATGTCTGATGTCATACCACACATATATATATATTTTATATATCTCAAAGTGATACATCTACCAACTAGATGTATCACTTTGAGATATATATATATATATATATATATATATATCTCAAAGTGATACATCTAGTTGGTTGGTTGCAATGCCACTTTGAATGAATCCAACAACAATTCAACCGTCTATTTTGTCGATACTCTGCTGTTGTGACTGTTTTCATAATTATTATTTGTAAAAAATGAAATAGATTGCTGACTGTCTGAGATGTTATGTTGTTGCTTACTGCTTGCTGGTGCCTGCCTTGGAAAGGACACTCCTGTAAAATATTTGTGACATACACCGAGGCAGCAACTGCCTTTTCCTGGACAATTCCCAAAAGGTGCTGGAATACTAAGACAGGCTGCAAAAAGGTATTCAGCTACTGCCCTACAGCCCCAGGCGAGTTAACCACCCTGTTGCATTTGGAAAGGATTATCCTGGTTGTCAGACGATTTTCAAAGGGTATATCCTGCCCCACGCGTTGCTCTGAATTATAATTCACATCCCTGCACTTCACAGTTGCTGTGTAAGCTACAAGACCTCATTATAAGGTCACTGTAGCGAGGACGATGCCACACGCACCTTAGGTGGCTGCCACACTCCACCTAGGAGGCTTTTACTGGGCTCCCCCAAGTCCAGGACACAGGGCAGAGATGTTGAAACTGGTTTATGCTAGAGTTTAAAGGAAAATGGATAATGCAGAGGGGGATCCATGCTGCTATTAAGGAGACATCCTGAGTGTGTGCAGGAATGGCTGGTTTAAACTGTGTACACTGATTGCTCAATGCGCAACAGGTGTGCAGACTCCCCCAGCCCCAGGGCCTAATCAGTCTGACTGAGGCCAGGAGAGGCAGCTTCAACCAGCCGTCATCCACACACACACACGCCAGTCACATAACTATGTTTTACATAAGCCTAGCAGATGTTTGTTTGTCCTTGTGTGTAAATGCAGAATATTGAATAGTGTAACCATGATGAAAGACCTTATAATTTATAAAAGCATTGGTCCAATTATAAACGTTACACTAGGTTTTATATTGTGCCATCAATAACCCACCAACAAACTGTTCAATGTAAAATGTTATAAGTATATGACTCTTGCCAGTAGTAAAGTGATATCGCAACAATCCATACGTTTGAGATGATGATGGGTTTGAAAAGGGGTGAAAAAATAAACTAAAATCGGAACATTCGCTTTCAATTGGCAAGGGGACTGCATATGATACATGGGAAGGGGCCAGTCAAATTCATCTAAGCAAGATATATTTTGGGTTTTATGGGTTAATTCAATTACAGTTGATTTGAATAGCCCTTAATCAGAGGGCTGTCAAAATAGTTCTGATTCTACCAATCCTCCAAGACCAGCTGAGAGCCGCTGAGGTCTGGCACCCTGATAGCAAACACATGGAGGAACAGCACCTTCCCCTTTGATAGCAAGCCAAGGCTTAAATTAAAGCCCTCCATACACACTTCCTGTTCCCAAAGACAACCCAACCTGCTGCGAGCTTATGGCATAAATGTACCAAGGACACAGAAGGCAAATTAAATCAGGAACATTAACAATAACCGTGCTGAGGTGGGCTCCAAATTCAAAGTGCCCGAGTACAAATACAAACATCAGCACATCAAGCAGGTCCTTGTTTCGCTGTCGGTGGCCACACTCAATGAGAAAGATGAAAAGCACAATTATGTCCCCCTTGAAAAAAGGCCTTTATCTTTATTTGAGATGGGAGTTAAATACGTTGGGTGATGACGCCACCACGGTGGGGTAAATAAGGTGCTCTTCACCTGCTCCGAGCGACTCACGGGGGGGGGACTCTATGACTGTCTATAATGAAATGACAAATACACGGTGATGACATTACAGCTTCCCTGGCTGTTATCAGGAGTGTGGGGGTTCCCTCCTCCAGGGAGCCTGTGCACAGCCGTCTGCAATCCCACACATCACGACTCTCTGTGGGATTGTCAGGACATGTGGACTTTATCAAACAAGGCATGAATACCTCAAATAAAAACCTGGTTGAACCTGCAAACAGGTTCAACAGTGGAATGTGCTGCTTACATAAAATAACTTACACACACACACACACACACACGCACACACACACACACACACACACACACACACACACACACACTTTCTTTTCAATGCTGATGACTCCCGGCAAGCTTTCTGTGTCTCAGTCAACGCGTCTTACACGTGAAGCGCACGAATCACCCGTGCAATCAACACAGCTCAAGCTCTGGGCAGCCGCTCATTAGCGTCGGTCACAGTGCACCGACTTCCTGTTATTAGCGAAACCGTTCTGGGAAGGGGCGGGCCGGCCCCTCTGGGGGCATCAAGAGCACAGCAGCAGGACCTTTCAACAGACCAGCACACAAGCAGCAGCAAAGTGCTGCTCTACGCTGTGAAGAACCACTTTCTATGCAGATCATTCATTTATTACAATGACTTTGCAAAACCAAAGGATCAAAATAAGGTTGTAAGTTGTGATAGTCCTAATAATTTCTTAAATAAATCTGCATTGTACATTGGGGGTTTGTCAGTGTGAAGTTATTTAAAGTAATCAGAGGGTGAGGATTCTGTGGCTGCTCATTCTCTTGAAAGAATACAATCAATATGCATTGCTTGAAGGCTGAACGAACAAACTAGGGACAAAGACTGCAAAGCTATATTAACAATCACCACACCATTTAAGAGCATCCATTGTCAAGCAAAGTAAATCGCCAGTTGCATAATAACTACACTAATGGAATATGAGCAGTTATCTCCAACCATTCAGCGACCCAGCATAACGCAGCCCAGTGGCTAGCTAGGATCTCCTTATACTGAGCAGGGGAGAATGAGAAGCTGGACTGAGTGAGCTTTGCTCGTCAGCGTATCCATTTTGTAAAACATATTGTTTGGGTGTGCAAAAACACGACATGAGTCCATGAGGTACTTTTACAGGCACCAGGTAGTTTAAATACCATGTTTTGGTGACTTGGAGCCCATGATGATTGGCCCTTTCAGCCACTCCAGCTTGATATATCTGAGGAACCAATTCCTGTATTTTCAGAGTGAGGCACGAGTGTTGTTCACACAAAAAACAAAACCTCACTGTATTTATAGAGAGCAGACCCATATTTTCACAGGTCAGAGTAGGGCTACACTGTGCATAATAGCACCAAACCAGTCTAAAGGAATGCACCAGTTAGTGTTAACTAGTATAAACTGGGTGTGAAGTCTGATATTTTATCAATGTGAAAGTCCTGGCCCAGATAAATAAAAGCCATTCATAAACGTGCAATACAAGCATGCCGATATATATATGTAACTCTACGGGACATCATTTACTTAGCCATGGAAAAAGTAGTAAACTTGGCAAACGTGAAGCCAAATAACGATCCAAATTACGATGCGGTGTACATTTTCTCTATTGACTTCGGCATGGATGTGTTTACCATGGATTACCCAATGACTGCTGAGCAAAGGTCATGTGACATAGCGCGTTCCCATAACAGCAGCACATCAGGAGCTGTTGACAGGACCTGTGAGGGCATGCTGTACGAAGCCTCCATGAAGCAGAAAAACAAACCGTGCCATTGACAACCGCTTCCTGGTCGCAATTTGCATGTGTTTGCCAGTGGCAAGTAACTACCACTTGCAGCAGCGCCGTCAAGTCATCACTTGTGGATAAATTACTGTGTTTAGACCTGCATCCAAATGGCAGGCCAACCAACGTCAGCAATGTGAAACATATACAAACAAGATTCAATGCAGGAAACACCTGAGAACCACTCAGGTTCTCACACCTGAGAACCACTGTTTGTGATCCTTAATATTGGCAGCACTATGCACCACAAGAAGACAAAAGCATCCCCAAAATGTGTGATTTTTTATTACTGTTAAATAGAGGAATCATTACCAGCCCATGGAACCGAAGACAAAGATCACACGTCATGGTGTCTCAACCAGAGCTAAATGCAACACGTTGAGAATTGTGTTCAACTGAAATTGGGAATGTGTCTTGGGGAAGTAACCCAAGGAGTTCAGTGGCATTTCTGTCCCTCCCAATGGCAAAGCACACTGGACCCTGGTGACTGGTGAAGTGATGGGTTGACAGATCTGCATTCATCCTTGATGTTCCCCCAAAAGAGAACGGTCATGTTTCTCTGTGTCACTCATGCAAACAAAAGAGAGGACTCCACACACAGAGCAGAATAAACACCCACTAGGTGTAAATACATGTGGTCCAAGAAGAGACCAAGTTGTCTCAAAGAATAGAGTCTCTCTTCAGAAAAGAAGTTCAGCAAAAAGAACCCGATAGAAGAAAGTAGTAGAAGCAGAAAGTAAAACGATGGAAAACCCAAACCCTGCCCTGTTCTCAGTTTCTGCTGCCTTATTTCCTCCTATCAAAGAGACAGGGAGGAAACGCTTCAGCAGTTTCCCCAGCAGGATTGGCCCTCCCTGAACAGTGAGGAGGGAAAAGGCCACGCAGCAGCTGACTGCAAAAACACCAACAAGGCCACCAGGGATTGCTGAGGAACACAACTTGGAAAGAAAACGATTCACCAGAATCCTAAAACCAAAAGAAAAAGAAAAAAAACACGCTCGTTAACAGAAAACCAGCCACCTCACAACTACAAAAAGCCAAAAGGCATGTTAGCAGCACATCACCAAATATCAAGTATCAATCCTTAACTCAGCCCCCTTCACCACATGACTTGGAGCCAGTTCTCTCTTCCCGTCGTCCTGTGAAGTCACGGCTGGACATGATGACAGGAAAAGCTTGGCTCTGAAGTGCGGGGCTAGCGCGGCGGTGGAGCACGCGGTGTCCCAGGGAGTTAGCGCGGCCGGGCTGAGGGCTGTGAGCGAGCCGAGAGACGGTCCGGGGGGAGCCCATCTGACTCAAACCCCATGACTCAGGGCCTCACTGGCTGACCGCTGACTGGAGTTAATGTTGTTGTTGTAGTTTTATCATCTTGACTTCTTCGGAATTTACGGCACTCAAGATTATAAATAAGATAAATAAGTAAAGAAAATCTTTCGTGTGTGATTAGGGAAAAGTGCCTTTAGCGGTTACGGGTGTGATTGTTGCGTTAGATAAGTGTCTGGTGATAGACGTGATTATAGAACGGGCTGCTTGCCAACACTCTGCTGACAGCGCTGCCCTCTCCCCTGGTACCCTCACCATAAGCCACAACCTGCAGAGTTTCTGGAAAACCTGGAATCTGAAGACATGCTCCAACTGGCCAGGATTGTCCTGTGTAGGCGTTTTCTCTCACGGTGTGTGTCCGTGTGTGTGTGTGTGTGTGTGTGTGTGTGTGTGTGTGTGTGTGTGTGTGTGTGTGTGTGTGTGTGTGTGTGTGTACCTGCCATGTACACTTCATTCCTCAACATTTAACTTATTCAGCAAAAATAAAGAAGTAGGAAAAGTATCCCAGTAAAATGGATAAACTACGCATGTTTAGGAGCCCTATTGAGGTGCTTCAATGACACATTGTTTAGATGCTGTAGCACTGTTTCCATCAATCATCTTGATTAAACACAACAAAAATATAACCAAAAGTTTAAAATATCAGTAGAAATGTTTCTTCAGCTAATTAACGACGGGTTTTCTACATTTTTGAACAGTTTTACAACTTATTATGAATAAAACAAACCCTTGAATCCCTAGTGCATCTTGTGGTGAGAGTGCGGTGATTCTACTGATTGAGATCGCTGCATGTCTTGTTGAGTGTACAAGTGGATCTGGGGCCGTCGCTTGCAGTAATCATCGGGATAATTAAATGAAATTGTTTTTTAGCTGCGACCCTAGCTGAAGACATGGCTATTATATGCTGAAAACAACACTGTGGCTGTGTACTGCAGAGATACACACTCGATCATTTTCTCACCATGTGAACTGATTATAAATCTGTCACTAACAGTAGCGTGATTAGCACGATCCCTAAGCATGTAGGTTTTAACATGCACACCCAACGGCTTTGGTGTGCCTGCCAACACATTTTCCCCTGTACAATCTTGAAATTTATGTCTAAATACATAAATCTCCCAAAATGTTTGAAGAATTGGGTGCAGCTTTGCAAAGTTTAAAAGGAAACAAAGCAAAAATCTTCTTCCATAACTAATTAAGTTTGCTCTGTCAGTGATCAGCTTTGAACAAAACAATCAAACTGTGTTTAAGTCGTTCCTCCATCCGCTACTGAGAATGCATAATGGTACAGTGAGTGCACTAAATGCAATTTCCATATTAAATCAGGCCTAGTGTAGCGCTTCGGCCAACCCCCGACCGCGCAGAAAGTAGCAGAGGATCCATCAGAGTGGATGTTGATCACGCCCAAATAAGGGCATCCAGGGAGACATTCCAGCCTGCTGCAAACCCTCACCAGGGTTTTTTTCTGTATACGCTCACGTCAGAAAGGACCACACCAACGCTAGAAGCCAGTCAGTTTTACACATGGATCAGTGGCCCTTAGGGGTAAGGCCCTTAGGGGTAAGGGCCACTCCAGTGGTGCCGCTAAGCACAGCCCTGTAGTTCTGTACGTTCTTGAATGGTTTGGAGCAAAACCACAAATGACAGAAACTTGAGACACAAAAGGGAACTTGCTGAGCCATAGCATTAGGGTGGTTTCGTTCTGTGTCAAGTTTATGATTTTATGACCAAATTAAACAACAGCATGGACTTACTTTGACCCTGAACGATGATTACGATTTAATTGGACAAATTAAAGTTAGAAACCAGCGTGGAGTTCAGATAATTGACTTGTTCATGACTCATTGCAGATCTGCTTGGATGACGTGCTCCGTATGATCACGCAGCTGACGGGGTCAAACCGGTACAAAGCCCCGGCAAGCCTTCCAGAGGTCTTCAGGCAGGCAAATAAACACACACTTGATCCGCAGCTATGGATGCCAGCCACAGTAAAACTCAACAGAAGAAGGATCTGAGGCCAGGCCCAGGCTTTGCGTCAAATGAGAGGTGCTCCCTTATTTCAGAATCTTTCCAGAAATTCTTGATAAAAGGAGCTGGTTTGCAAACAAAATAAGCTGTATTGATATTTTTAAAGAATCACCCACAAAGCATTCTCACGATAAGATTAACAGTCGCAGATTCAAATAAGTCATCAGCGGAGTCTTCTGATTGGGTCGCTCACTCGAAATGTGAGCGCCCTTAGCTCAGACGAAGGTGACCCTTAAGGGAAGTGTACGACATGGATAATTGGCGGTACAAATTTACCAGGTTCTCGATCCATGCCCCCATTCACACATGACCCCAAAGCTGGAAATGTTCCAGAACATTTGTAAGATAAGCTGCATGTGTGACAGGGACCTTAGAGTGCAGCTCCTCAATGCTACTGGCCTTGATCACCTGGGGGCCATCTTGGTTCCATATTGGCTCTAGACGCTTGCTGGGTGAATAATGCCCATGGTATGCTAGGCAACAGCCTAGTGATTGTCAAAGAGATGTGGTATTTTTACATACAGTATATGTAGTAATGTCAGGTTGCTTTCCCTGGAACTGTTTGAAGTCCAAATGCAAAATGTGTTTTTGCATATCTGTTAGAGAATCAACAGTGTTTGCTTGATGTGCCGATATTCATGCTGTGGAAAGTCTAGACACAAGAAAACAACCCATTGAATGAATTGCTCCATATGCCGCCTCAATACGTTTTCCGAACCAATTCTCCCTTGAAATGGTGAATATTATGATTCCAAAGACTACCTGTATATTGAATATGTTCAAAAACAATATATCAAAGAGCTGCATACAGAAAGGTGTTTGTGACGCACATAATGAATAATAGTTCACAATAAACCTCCAAGCAATAACACCGCTAGAAACAACATAGTTACTGGAAAGCTTAACCTCAAAAAAAAGTATATAAAATCAAACTAATAATCACTCACACGATTCAGAAACCCACCAACATGTTTAATGTCACATTAAAAACAGTAGAAGCCTTACACCCCCACAATGCCCTCGCTTACTGCCAGGCCATGCTTCTGACACTGAGATGTAAACGATGTAACACATTGCTGCCGAGAGGCCCGGCTGTCTAAAACCCTGTGACCAGCGGCTACAGCACAGAGCGGCAGTCTTTAAAGATATTCATTAACTGAGACGGTAGTCATCGTCGTGCTAGATACAACCATTACAAGAAGTAATGTGTTATATTCAAGCAACAGAACAACCATCGCACAACATTATAGAAAGCACAATACTTACTGTATAATAGTTGAAGCTAAACCCAAAACAATCCCAAACTATCAAACCGTGTGGGGTGGTAGAGAAAGATCTGCCGAGACAGCAGAAAAACCATGAGGGTGAGATACAAGGAATGAAGTAAGGAGAACAGCCCAGGGGAAATTTAGCTCACTGAAACCAATCTTCATTAATCTTTGAAAGTATTCTGTCTTGGGAAGGAGTCTATGTCCTACTTTAAGAATACCAGGCTTAAATAGTGTTGGAGAGTTATGATGCAGTGGCTTATAGTGCCCTGGTTTACCGTATACATTTTGCCATTAATTAATGGGGTTTTTTTGGCTAATTTTTTTCTGGAGGGTAGAATAAACATTTATGGCCTCAGAGGAGGAAATACATGCCTGCAATGCAAATTCAGTCATACTGAAAGGCAGGAGTGGATTGTAATCTATAATCTAGTTTCACATAATCTGATTTGTATTTTATTTTTTAAGCAGCACCTGCTAAAGTAAGGGGGTGGGGATGAGTGAAGTTGTCTAATCAGTACTCAGTTGTCTTTGACCCAGGGAACAGACTTTGTGCTTCCAGTCACGGGCTAATGGACGGTGGGTAATGCACTTGGCTAGGGTGGAGAGATATTGGCTCCCAGTCTGATGGTTTTAAAACAGAAGGACATTTTATTTGACGCTCCTGGGCACAGTCTGAGAGATCTAAGCAGCAGTGCATTGAGCCAAACAATTATGTGAAGGTCCATCTATATTAACACGAATTAGGCTTATAAATATGATGGCTTATACATTATTTGATGGCCTGTACTAAGATAATTCAAATAGTGCCGATTACTACACTCTTTTTAGAGAGATTGCTTAACTGGAGTGGTTCTTAACCGTCGTGAGTTTAAGATTTACCAAACCATCAGGAGTTGACGACCAAAACAGTGGTTCTAACCCTTGACTTTAGGTGTACCAATACATCGTCATCAAGACCTTTGGCGGACCTCCTGATTGGCAAATGTTAGAACGAAAAAGATAAATACACATGCAGTGGCTGTACAAAAAGGGCAAGCGCCCCCCTTTATACACAAGTATTACTGCAAGGCCAGTTAGAAACAGTGGAAAGAAAAGGTCAGCAATGCTGCTCATGCTCCGGGTGTATTTATTTAGCCAACACAAACTAACACAAAACATCAATGAAAGACATAACAATGGAAAGCATATGATGGAATGCATAAATCAACTTTTTTTTTTTAAAATAAAGCCATAATACTATATTTACTGAACAATATTTATAATAAATCTACTTTCAATTATTCAATTTTTCTCCATTATTGTAAATGTGTTGATTTCAATAACACAATCCAACATACCACTTCAGCGCCGTTGAACAGCACAGGATGAAACTGTCCTAGAAAGAAGATCACAATCTACAATTTTCTCGGTAGACGGCAGTGGTGGTGGTGGAGGAGGGAGCACCAACCACAGAGGTGTCCCAATCCAACTCCTTGCTGGTGAGGAAACAATGTCTGTGCACGGCGCTAACTCCCACACATCTAGCCAAGGTGCCAAGTCGAGCATGGATCATTAAAATGTATGAGAAAATACACAAAAAAACACAACCACAAAACAGATCTCGCCAGGCTCGTCTCGCACACATGAGAAACTGTGACAACGGCTGGGTTCCAGACTCAGATTATCCCCAAGAGACGGACACAGCCGGGAGTCTGAAGGGGGGGGCGGTTCCCAGTACCGACATGAAGCGGCGATGGCTGACACTGATCAGAGCCTCTGCTGAGCCCCAAGAAAAATGAGCAGTGCGGGCCCGGGGAGGGAAGGCTAGAACACAATTACAGTTGCCATGATACATACTTAAACCATCTCAAGTGACTGCGACAGCCCCCGGATTGATGTCGAGCAATGAGGTGGGCCAAAAATGGCACTCTATTTAATCACAGCAGGAGTATTTAATCAAAAGTTAATGAAACCTTTCCAGACACAAAAAAAAGTTTAGCAATGCGCTTGGAATGCATTATAACCTATAAGCCATTCCCCTGTACTTAAAGAAGGAGTGATTTGCAGACCGAATGTACTGGGACTGAGGCCAGCTTCTCTTAGTCGTCCCAATCAGTGCCAAAATGAGATGTGTTCTTGCAAGAAGCAAGTAAGTAATTCTCTTATGAAACCAAATGCAGGCTATCATCCCTGTTGTCAGGGTGATATAGATTTCAATTGAATCCTTTTATATTATTTTTAGATATATACAGTATCAATATATCATTGGAAAATGTGTCTCTTACTCACAGGCGCTTTAACACTTGTATAACTGTGACTAATGCGAACGACAAACTGCCAGCGCAGACAATAAACATCACATATAGCAGCCCTGTGTAAGAGTTGGCAATGAAGATAAGACTGTTTGCTGTTCAGTAGGAACACAATGCTTGAGGACTGTGCAATAAAAACAAAATTGAAATTGCATGGAAGAGGCGGGTTATGGGAGAAAGGGTCACAAGAAAACACAGAACAAAAGGGGTGTGTGTCTGTGTGTGTGTGTGTGTGTGTGTGTGTGTGTGTGTGTGTGTGTGTGTGTGTGTGTGTGTGTGTGTGTGTGTGTGTGTGTGTGTGTGTGTGTGTGTGTGTGTGTGTGTCTCCTCTGGGGAACCTCCTCTCGTTAAATGAGGTTCTGCAATTTAAAAGTAGCTCTCTCTAGCCCCCCCTCACCTTGCAGACACAAGCTGTATCCATTTTGTAAAACCTAGACACCATAGCCTGATGATGTTGTTCCTTCATTCAATGAGCAGGTGCATCTGCACCCTCTCAATAAGTAATGATATTCTGAAATATAAATTCCAAAAAGTCGATTTGACATTTTGCACGTATAAAATAAATACCCATCATAACTTGTGCAACTGCTCTTGGATTTATGATGTCCAACACTATACAGGGTCAGGCCGACCACACAGAGCCCACTCCGGCATTGTACGTGCTGTTTGCTCTGGATGACCAGCAGAGCCATCAACCATCAACACGAGCCTTCAGACGAAACAACAATCATATTCTCAGTCCATTCTTCGGAGTCCCTCAAGACTAGATCAGATCTAGCGGATGTCTGCCTCTCCCCTCACTGCAGCTCCCCCCTCCCTCCTACAACAAGTTGACGGAGCTTTTCATGTGTGTGTGTGTATGGGGGGGGGGGGGGGGAAGCACCTGCGGAAACCATCAAAAGAAGAATGCGACACCACAGGTTCACGCGTCGTGCTTCACATGACCCAAACATTCAGGCCGCCCGCGCTTCAGAAGTGACCAGACTGAAGCCTTCCCCTCCGACCGGGCCCCCTCTGCACATGAACTTTGTTTTCACACTGCTCCTGTACTGTTTTTTGCTGAACCCCCCTCCCCCAACACCAAACACCACCGCACACAGCAGGGTCTCCGAGAGGGGGGGAAAGAACAACAATGGGACGGCGGGGCGTCATGTCTGGGGAGCTGTCTGTATACCGTAGCCGTCTGCCTGCAGAGGTAGGGGAGTTATATTGGGCGGGGGGGGGGGGGCGGCAGCAGTGGGAGGAAACAGCTGACATAGGCATCTGTGGCATGCAGCGAGCCTGGATGCGGGAGGGACTGTGTTGCCCTGGCGGAGGAATGGACCTCCCTGGTGGGGCTCTCTTTATTACTGAGCAAACGAGAAAGAAAAGCAGGTAACGGACGTCATGTGTTGCTATGTCGGGGATGCGGATTCATTACCACCAGCACCATCTGTTTTGGGGGCAGGGGGTGACATGGGTACATCAACACTCCTATAGTCGTGTCCTGTACGGAGAGGTCATCGCCGGCTCTGATTGGCCAGGCGGGAGATGAAGTCGTGAGACGCAGGCAGGCTTTAAGGACGATTTATAGCTGATGTTGACGTGGAAATACACAAAATAACGTAATAAGCGCCTACGTACTAGTGCACGTAGGCAGGTGTAAACAAAAAGGTTACACATAATCCATTTCATTGTTGTTGTGGTTTAGAGGTAAAACAAGCAGAAAAAGGGCAAATGTATTGTGTCAACACTACCTTCAAATGTTGGTGTTTACATAGCTGCTCTTACACACAAGTCATCACAGAAACCTGACGACCATACGTAAGGCGGACCTATAGCATGCTCATCCAGTGAATGACCGAGGCATACACAACAGTGACTATAAACCAAGCTTTAAGGAGGCACCAGTGTGTTGCACTCTGAGAGCCTCACTTTATTTAAGGATCAAACTAATACAGTATGCATAGCAGTAAATGTTGGAGAGTAACGGGAGAGGATAATAAACTAATGAACACTACCATTGAATGGGTGACTACTCTAGTTAGACCCCAGAATCAAATCATAAAGCCAGGGAGGGCTGTGTGAAAAGGTTCTCATGACCCTCCCTGCTGCCAATGGAAATGGTCAGAATCCTGGCAAGGCTTCGTGTACCAAAACAAGTGGGTGTGCTTTCCAGTAGGTGTTTTGCCTGAAAACATCTGTGACATAATAACTCGGTGCCTCCCAGCCTCTCTGGACACCCACACTTTGAAGGGTTTTAAAGCCACGCTCTATTTTAAGCATTGACAAGCAAAAAGATATGCTCTGTCCGAGAGCTAATGGTGGATCGATGCTGTGGTTACAAGAAGAATAAGTCTGACCAGTCTAATGAATAAATAATCAATCCGATCATAAACACCATCGTTGGACTTCACCAACTGGTTTTGGAGTCGGTGAACTCACGGAAAGATAAAAACCAGCCGGCTTCACGCTGAACGCCGATTGGAGGATTCAATGGTGTGTTGGTAACATCGTCATCATCATCATCATCATCATCATCATCATCATCATCATCATCATCGTCCTGGTGGGACATGAGGATGGGATTGGATGGAAGTGACCTAAGCAGGAGTGATGGATGAGGACTACAGAGCATCCCCTCACTCCCACAGCGGTCACATGCAAAGCGCTCCCACAGCTTCCACAGCTCCAATGGTGTCCATCACGACCCAGGAGATCCCCTGGCCCATTGCGTTACATTGGGAGCGGGGAAATGTTTGGGCATCGGCCCTGTATAGTCTGTACACAAACCCACAACAGTCTGTCATATTTATGGAGGATTTGAATTCTCCTGTCAGCAACTCTGTTTCCCTCGGGATCAGTCATGTAAGCCGCATAGCCTTGGCCACAGTGTTGAGCAAGGAACTATACAGTGCAAGTCGATAAAGAGTTTATATTAGAGTGCCGGGTCCCAGCTATGCTGACTCTGGATTCATCATTCCGTCCTCATTAGTGGAGCGACTGATTAGAGATTATTTGCCTACCACAAGTGAAAACACTTAAGAGTCTTTGCATTCCCAAAGGGAGGGAGGGTGTGTGTGTGTGGGTGTGTGTGAGTGTGTGTCAGGTCATACTATTTAACCAGAAATGCTGTGTAACACAGTAGGGAAAGCAATTAACAAACAGCTGTCTTTTGTATTTTGCATCCAATTTTGGGCCAAATAAAGCTCCAGTTATCAAGCTGGAATTTGTATATGTATGAAATTCCATTAACAATCACAATCAATAGCACATCATTGTCAGTGTCATGGCTAAAACGTATGATAATGATATATCACTTATATATTAAGGGTCGGGAGAGGAAGTTCGCCCTTGTATCCTTGCAGTGGGATATAAATTATGGTTTCCCGTATGAAAATCAAAATGACATAAGTGAACGTGTCTTATAAAACTATGAAGGATTAGAATTAACGTGGGACAGCAATGGAGAAGTAAACAGCATATATGGGCTGGGTGGAAGCCGTTTTGTATTAATTGATAACACTAACTTAAACCCTAGACCTCTCTAAACAATCAAATAAACCTTCTGACTCAAAACAAACAGAGATCGGGAGCACCAAAAACCTCACAGTGAGTCCCACAGCTCGGCCACACGCACCTGTCTCGGCGCGCCCACCTCTGCTTCTCCAACACGGGGGGCTCGGAGTTCAGGGTTTTATTTTCGGTCCTCCCAAGAGAAATCGTAAGAAGTGTCAAACGGTGGTAGTAACTCCAGCACTTGACAAATACTTCCCTAACACCGAAAACAAAACAAAACGTAGCAGTTTGCCTCTAAAGAGCGAAATCGTGTCTTCAAAGAAGGAAAGGAAACAAAAAAGACGTGGACGGGATCGAATGGTAATAATTGATAGAGCGGCCCTGTGGTGGTAAAATAGTTAATGGTAGTGCTCTCAGCAGTGCTCTGCTCTGCAGTACAGGGTTGAGTGAGAGCTCTCACCAAGCCACGCCGCGTATCTGAGCGCAGAGAGCGGTGACGCCGGCTACTTCAATAGAATGACGTGGAGGGGGCGGAGTCCAGTCTTTATCGCTCCCTGCCGGGCCCGATTACACACGCAGAGAGCGTCACCAAGCAAATATGTGGCCAAAGTTAAATCCCTTAATAGATATCGAACTTATTAAGGAGAAATATACAATACACTCACATACACATATTCACACCCACAAACACTCACATACACACACATATACACACATGCCCCGCCCCAGCCCACGCCCACGCCCCTTCCACACACACACACACACACACACACACACACACACACACACACACACACACACACACACACACACACACACATATCTGTAGATATTTTAGCTCATATGTGAGCTATCACTCATTTGTCGTGCATATAAAAAGAGTGTTAGTGTTTAATTAATCACTAGTACTTGTTAGGGTATTATGGGAATTCGGATTTGCTTGCTTAGTCATGCGTGGATGAGCAATCCAGATTCCCAGAATATATTAAAAAAAAGAGATTGGATGAACTATAATTGAATCAATAATAGTCGGCAAGTAGGTCCCTATTAGTGCTCAGATGATAAGTCATGTTTACCAGGACGTGTCCTTGAAGGTCACCTTGGCACCAATCCAGAGAGGTTCCCTGTCTGGTCTCCGTGTTAGCTCTCCTCTGGCTTTAAATAATCTCCTGTAGCCCCATGTAGTACGAGCCGCTATATGAATGCTTTATGGATGCTAAGATCCATAGCATATTCATGACTGTTTAAGAACAAGGCGATCACAATCATTATCTAGTGGTCGATGTTAGATATGGGATGGATTGAAACTCCTGATTGTGTGAATGTGTTTCTGTTTGTCTGTGTGCATGTGTGTATAAGTCTGTGTGTGTGTGTGTTTGTGTGTGTGTGTGCGTGTGTGTGTGTGTGTGTGTGTGCGTGCATGTATGTGTGCCTTTGATTGTGGGGGGGTTGGGGGGGCTGCAGACTAAAATCCTGTTTGAAATTCAGATTAAAGCTAAAAATAATACCACTTAAATCACAACGCAATATCACATAAGAATAATGACAGAATAAACACACGCACTCTCTCTCTCTCTCTTTTTCTTTCTCACTTACAAACACAAATTTACTTAAACACATTCCACAAAGAACAAAGCTTTTTGTCTTTCTCCAGCAAGCACACACACACACACACACACACACACACACACACACACACACACACACACACACACACACACACACACACACTCACACAAGGCATCCACGCACGCACGCATACACACAAACACATACAGACGCACACCTACACACACACACACACACACACACACACACACACACACACACACACACACACGCCCCCTCTTGATGAGCCTCTGCAGGAGGGATGTTTGTATCCGGGTGGTTTCCGGTGGCATTTACACCTGGGTGGAGACCCTCCCTGTGCCACCTGCCCCCTCAAACCTCCCCATCTTAACCCCCCCCCCCAAACCCTCCCTGTCTTCACCCCTCAGTACACTCCTCCCCATCTTAACCCCCTCCCTTTGACCCTCCCTGCTCCCTCTACCTTCCCTGTCTTCAACCCTCCCTTTGCTCCTGCCTCTGCTCCCTGTCCCCCCTCTCCTCCCTGTTCCCTACTCTCCCCCCTCTCCCCCCTGCTCCCTACTCTCCCCCCTCTCCTCCCTGCTCCCTACTCTCCCCCTCTCCCCCCTGCTCCCTACTCTCCCCCCTCTCCTCCCTGTTCCCTACTCTCCCCCCTCTCCTCCCTGTTCCCTACTCTCCCCCCTCTCCCCCCTGCTCCCTACTCTCCCCCTCTCCTCCCTGTTCCCTACTCTCCCCCCTCTCCCCCCTGCTCCCTACTCTCCCCCCTCTCCTCCCTGCTCCCTACTCTCCCCCTCTCCTCCCTGTTCCCTACTCTCCCCCCTCTCCCCCCTGCTCCCTACTCTCCCCCCTCTCCCCCCCTCTCCCTACTCTCCCCCCTGCTCCCCCCTCTCCTCCCTGC
Organism: Pollachius pollachius; assembly: GCF_949987615.1. Taxonomy (NCBI): domain Eukaryota; kingdom Metazoa; phylum Chordata; class Actinopteri; order Gadiformes; family Gadidae; genus Pollachius; species Pollachius pollachius. Next base: position 18,820,650 of record NC_136936.1, read on the forward strand.
TCCCTACTCTCCCCCCTGCTCCCTACTCTCCCCCCTCTCCTCCCTGCTCCCTACTCTCCCCCTCTCCTCCCTGTTCCCTACTCTCCCCCCTCTCCCCCCTGCTCCCTACTCTCCCCCCTCTCCTCCCTGCTCCCTACTCTCCCCCTCTCCTCCCTGTTCCCTACTCTCCCCCCTCTCCCCCCTGCTCCCTACTCTCCCCCCTCTCCCCCCCTCTCCCTACTCTCCCCCCTGCTCCCCCCTCTCCTCCCTGCTCCCTACTCTCCCCCCTGCTCCCTACTCTCCCCCCTCTCCACTCTACTCTCCCCCCTGCTCCCCCCTCTCCTCCCTATCCTCCCTACTCTCCCCCCTCTCCCCCCTGCTCCCTACTCTCCCCCCTCTCCCCCCCTCTCCCTACTCTCCCCCCTGCTCCCCCCTCTCCTCCCTGCTCCCTACTCTCCCCCCTGCTCCCTACTCTCCCCCCTCTCCACTCTACTCTCCCCCCTGCTCCCCCCTCTCCTCCCTATCCTCCCTACTCTCCCCCCTCTCCCCCCTGCTCCCTACTCTCCCCCCTCTCCCCCCCTCTCCCTACTCTCCCCCCTGCTCCCCCCTCTCCTCCCTGCTCCCTACTCTCCCCCCTGCTCCCTACTCTCCCCCCTCTCCACTCTACTCTCCCCCCTGCTCCCCCCTCTCCTCCCTATCCTCCCTACTCTCCCCCCTCTCCTCCCTGCTCCCTACTCTCCTTCCTCTCTCCCCCCCCCCCCCCCCCCCCTACTCCCTGCCACCTTCACTCCTCAGGAAGACCCCAGCTCACAGCTCCAGCTGCTCATCTTAGTTTTTAACTAAGCTGAGCTTTTAACTCAGTCTCCACACCTGATAGAATGTAAATGCCAACCAGCATCCGCAGGTTGAAAGGCGTGGGGTGGTTGGCAGGGGTCTGCACTGTAGGAGGTGGTCTCTGAGTGGGCACAGGAGGATCCGCTGTGTGAGGTGTTACCAGAGCAGCAGCCAGGCCTTGGGAGATGTAATGGGGAGGAAGTTTGTCCTCACACAGACAGGTTATGTTGCTGTCTAAACACCCATTAAGGACGATTTCCTAAACAAATCTGGACAAACAGCTTTAGTGGCGTTGGCTCGTTGTGAAAGCCCACTGAGGAACACATGCACAGCAATAGGATTCACTGTTCAGGCTCATTGGGATGAGTAGGGCTTCAACACTGAAGGGAACAAAAATGTCCTTTCCAAATGTTACCGTAGATATTAAGGAATACATTTTTTCTTATGTCAGCATGGAAATAGTATTCCCTATTATCTTTAGTACAATAAACTATGACAACTGTCTATCATGCTTTTGGATTATACAACATTTAAAAAAAGATATTCAGCTACCAGGACATTTTTCTTGATTCGATCTCCATCTACTGGCCATACTTTGTAATTACTACACAAACTATACAATACGTTAAACAAATCCCCATTGACAATCACATTTTCTATTGAGGAAATCATTTGCTGCTTGCTTTTCAGATCAAGTCGTTGGTTTCCAATGCCGACATCCATTCATAAAAGTTTACGTCTCCTTTTAAACCCTTTTTTTGAATGGGTATAACCCTACATACATAACCCTGAGCCTTAAGGTAAAAACTTCCTGGAACTTCCTGTCCAATAAATAGTCTAGAACTAACTTTTGTATAATGTCAAAGTTTAATGAGTCTGCAAAATTGAGACAAATTAACTGGTAATGAGGTACCAATGGATATGTCTGACCCGATGTCACCTCAATTAAAGAAATAAAAACGTGTATGCCCTAATTTAAAGGATTTAATTGCATTATGAAGAAACGGCAGTGCCATGGGAAGAAGGTATTGTATTGTACAATTAAAGTATTGAACCTCACCATTAAATACTTTGGTGGTCGGTCTTCAAAAGACTAACTGTTTCTAAATGTCCCAACTGTACAAATCACTTATTTCATAACATTAAGTTGATGAAATTGAGTTCAATATATTTCCAAAGTAAGTTCAACCTACAACTAAAATGCTTATCTCAAAAGTATTTCTCTCGAATATACTGAGAAAATGAATGTGTTACAGTTTTCTTGTCTAACAAGAAGTTTTAGTTTAACATAACTTAATATAAAATAATATAAAAATTATATTTATATCTACTTTGATATAAAACAATATCGTTTTATATAAATCTAGATTAATTTTGTTCCTTGTATCTGATTGCTTGATTTTAATATCCTTTGACACCCTTCTCAGTCAATCTGCTTTATAACTGTGATTCTGCAAAGATTAAGTTACATTTGGCCAGTTTAAGTATAGGTCTGTGTGGGGAAATCCAATCAAGCTGTTGTCCATCACTGTTCCAAAGACCCAATCCTGCATAGAGTTGCATCACATAGCAGAGAGCTGAAACATGGATCAGTCCTTACATCACCACTGTTCTTGGCAGCAGGCCTTGCTGCAGCTCAAAGGAGGCCTTGTGTCTGTCCATCATGTGACGCACAGTCACATGATGCTATTAAACCAAAGCAGAGCAAGGAGACACAACAACCATGCCTCATTTCTTCACAATTTGCCAGAAATGGAAAGCTTTATTTATTAGGAAGCATGTTTGTGGAGTCTCTAGGAATGAATATGCGCTTATAGCTCTTTAAATGTTAAGAAAACATAAAATGTTGTTTCAAATGAAAGACATTTGAGTGACTTGCAGTTTTTGTCCAGTTTGGGTCACTACAATGTTGCTATGCCTTTGCCTGTTTTAAATTCCTCAACGAAAAAAGCTCAAATGGTACGCCGAGCCATTATTACAATGTTTATCACTGAGGTTAGCAGAGAGATCAGTGCGGCCCATCTGGAGAGTGAGTCAGGGGTAAAGCCCCCCATGACTGGAATGATCAGATAAGCAGGAGGGGAGGATGGTAAAGGCCTTGATCAGCAGGGCGTCAGAGAGGAGCAGCACCACTTGTTTAACCAACAGATGCTGCTGGCGGACTGCTGTTGAACCCTGTGCTCTCTTCATGCCCGTAGTTCAGTCAAACAGGCGAATAGTTGCATCATCCAAGGCGCTTTAAGGGATGGAGAATACATTGATTCAAACTGATCTGGTCTTTACGCGTCAACCGTTTCAACATGAAGAATACCTAGAAGAAACATGAAATGATGCTTAGTTTTTTTTCACAGAAGGTTTCATCATTATAGAACCCTAGACAGGCATGATCTGGTTGCAAGTGATCCAACATTTTGGAACAGACTTAAGCAGGTCTGAATTGTAAATAATAGAAGGAATGTTTTCCTTGAGAACTGTTTGCGTGAGCCATTCCTCAACACCTGCACACCTTCGCTGTGCAGGTGTTGAGGAATGGCGTTGTTTACCGTGGCTTCTGGCGCCTTTTGGCACATGAAAGGCTGAGGGGAGAGGAATGAGGAGGAAACGAGGACCATATTAAACTAGGATCACCCCTGCCTTCACCTCCTCCCATCCTACACACATTTCTAGTCCCAAGCCACGGTTTTCCCCGAAACATTACGATACCTAAAAAATCCTTATGGTAAGGAAAGACACAACCGTTTGATTACTTATTGCATCATAGTTCTTAGTATTTATTATTTTTATTACTCCATAGATAGATATACCAACAGGAAGACAGGGGAAATTTGCAGAATGTTCTGGAAACAATTTGCTTGATGGCAAGGACTTTACGGCACTGGTCCCTTCTGTTCTCCAAACAAGCCAACACCAACACCAACCCTCCCCCCACCCCGTCCCCCGTCCTGCCCACCCTGTAATCAGCTGTGGAGACGTGGCAACCTGGGGGGGAGGGAGGAGAAGGGGGGAGGGGCGAGGGAGGAGATGGAGGGGGGAGGGGCGAGGGAGGAGATGGAGGGGGGAGGGGCGAGGGAGGAGATGGAGGGATGGAGTGGGAGGAGAAGGAGGAAGAGGGGAGGGGGGTGGGAGGAGATGGAGGGAGGGGGTAGGGCGTAGGCCCCTGCAGCTTCCCCAGACTATATCTGACTTTTTTCACATGCTTCCTCATGAACACCAACATATGGTCATACAAATGTATTCATTTTTTAAGCAAACACATACGATGTGCAAGGTGATGCAAGACGGGTGTTGTGTTGAGTCAGCTAACAGCAATATGATCTAGTAGAAGGTTCTCCAGACTACATCTGACCTCAATAGCACCACGACCTATCCTCAAATAAAATCTACTTACGTTGTCCTTCATGTCCATTTGGACGATCAAAACTCTGTGTGTTGTGTGTGGGTTAAGAGTTCTGTTTTTTCTGTAGAGATAATTCCAAGTATATGTTCACTGTATTATCAACTCATGCAAAGGTTTAGTGTCTAAAATGAATTAAGTTATAGGGGAAACACATGTTGCATGTGATGCAACCCGTGTGTTGTGTTGAGTCAGCTAACAGCAATATCTTCTTATAGTAGAGGGTGTCTGTTTTCACTGGTACCACTTTGACAGAAAATAGATCAGATTCTATCCTGTTCTTTTTCCTATTCAAACCAGTGCAGGAAAGTTTGCTAAACTGATCTCAGAGCAGTTGCAACCAAATCTCTGATCCCAGCCTCTGGACAAAAGTGGGAGGGGTGGGATATCTTAGATCACGGCTTCCTGGGGAAATATGACCTCATTTGAATAACCCAGTCCCACTTCTAGAAGTTTCTCTAACAGGGTATAAAAGGAGGAATCGAGCTCAAACCGTTACTCAAACCCTGCACAAACACAGCCCAGAGAAGAACCCTGCAGATCTGTACCAGGTAAGAATCTAAAACATGAACATGCTTTACAGCCTTTACATAGGAGGGGAAATATCTTTTAAAAGGCTTGGTTTGATGTTTTCTCCCATGTTTTAAAGTTCTCAAATGCTTCATTATTTTTATAAACATTCCAAATTCAGAGCGAACATAAAGTACAGAAAAACACTTTCCTTGAATAGAAAAGAGTTTGAAGAAAGAGATTTGAGTGGTTTCTGGACACCTTCTTTCATGATAATGCCATCTCTTTGCCTGTTTGATGTTACTTTTAACACTAATTGAATGCATGCATAATCACAGTACTATCATGGAAAAATGGAACCAGATCAACCAAAAAATAACCTAAAGGTAATGATCTCCAAACTGTGCTTTATTCAATTCATACCTCTATATTTAGCTAGGGGGCAGAGGAAGGGTTAAACTCGAATCCTAGTCCTGGAATGTGGAAGCTGCACCACTGTGGTGTCTCTGATAGGATGAACGTTGTTTTTTTTATGTCTACTAGCCAATGAAAAACGGTTGCTTCTACATGATTATGCAATCATGCATGAAGAGTAAAACTCTTAGAGCTGTAGTTAATGTAACATGAACTGTGTCGACTATGGTAAAAGAAAAACTTTAAAGGAAAAATAGCAGAACCGAATACCAAATCTATTTCTCCGTATAAGCCTGAATAATGTTGTACTGCCTGCTTTTCGGAGATTACTACATGCACCTCTTGTCTTTCAGAATGAAAATCACAGACATCAATATGAAAACTTTGCAAGGTATAGAAACCCAATGTTTATTCCTGCTGCAATACCAGAAATAAAGACTAAAGAATGGGGTTCAGTAACCCACACAAACCATAGGACTAGATGTGAGGTGAAACAAAGACACCGCCCAGAAGATGATCTAAGACACAACAGCGCTTCTGTTTAAATGTAACCTCAGGCGATGAGTTGGGAATCTTTCAATATGTGGGGGGGGGACGGAGATTGAACTTGTCAAAACATGCTCTGCTGCTGGGCAATCAAATGAGATCACAAAGGAAACAGCCAAAGGGAGGATCCCAAGAATATCATACTCTTCCAATACATATTCATCTTTTCACCTCGCTTTGTGTCTTGACTCAATGAATAGTGAACAGACAGGTATCATGTTTTACCCATGCACCCCCTAGTGAGTGAAGGTTTACTCTGCAGAGTGCTGAACCTCCGGCTGGCTGCTTGCGTGGCAAGTAGTGCTGCCTGGAACCAGTGGAAACTTCCACTGTGGGAGCTCAGCCAGTCCAGAGAGTGTGGGGGTGGTGCTTCAGTCGGAAAAGTATCTCTTTTCCCACGGCATTGCTTTATGATCCCCACACACGCACACACACACACACACACACACACACACACGCGTGCGCGCGCAGGCATGCACGTATGCACTCACACAGACACACCAAACACATACCGAACACACACACACATACACACGTACACATAAACACACACACACACACACACACACACACACACACACACACACACACACACATACAAGTCTATTTCAATGCCGGTGCCTCACGTGGAGCCCTCTGTTGCATCCCATTGTGTTTCACCTTCCTTCCCTCCCCTTGCTCTTCCAGGTCCGTGTAGCTACATTCGGAGCCCGACAGGATGTGGATGACGAGCGTTTTAGCCCTGTGCCTTCTGGCCACGCTGGCCTCCGCAGACGACAAGAAGCTGAGCAGCCACGCCACCCTGCTGGCTGACAACAGCGCCGACCTCGCTTTCAGGTGGGATGCTGTAATCAAACATGATTCTACACTGCAGTCCCACACTCATGCTTAGTTATCATCATTGATTGAACCATCCATTCATCCATACTTCCTATTTGGCTGTCATTAGAATATGAATTGGTTGATTATAAAATACATGATTGAAATCCAGATCAATGAAATCTACGGTGTAGAACTTATTTTCACCCTTTTGCTTAAAACTGTTGAAACATCAAAACAATAACAGCCTATGTTTTTGCTTCTTTCTTGGTCTGCGTAGTCTCTACCACAACATGGCCCAGGACAAGGGCACCGGGGACAACATCCTGGTGTCCCCCGTGGTGGTTGCCTCCTCCCTGGGGGTGCTGGCCCTGGGGGGCAAGGCCGCCACCGCCTCCCAGGTCAAGACCGTCCTGAGGGCCGACGCCCTGAAGGACGAGCACCTGCATGCAGGCCTCTCCGAGCTGATGTCAGAGGTACGAACCAGCCAATAGGGGACAGGCACTGACTTAAATGGAGGCCAATCAGTATCAGTCAATTGTTTCATTCAAACCATTTATCTGGCATCAAAACAATCTGACTTGATCAGTATTATATTTTTCTTAATTTTTATTGGTTAAGAAATTTGTTAACATGGCATGACTTATCTAATTACTATTGCACATATTCATAATTTGTGCATGTGCATGTCTGTGTGTGTGTGGTGTGGTGTGTTGAACGTTTAAGGTGAGCGATGCCAAGACACGAAACACCACCTGGAAAATCAGCAACCGCCTGTACGGCCCCAGCTCCGTCAGCTTTGCCGACGCCTTTGTGAAAGACAGCAAGAAGCACTACAACTACGACCACTCCAAGATCAACCTGAAGGACAAGAAGAGCGCGGTGAACTCCATCAACGAGTGGGCCGCCACCTCCACCAACGGCAAACTGCCCGAGGTCACCAAAGACGTGCCCAACGCGGACGGAGCCATGCTCGTCAACGCCATGTTCTTCAAACGTAAGGAAACAAACCATTCATCCATTACCATTCAAACTAACGTCATATGTTTTCTAAAGCATATATACTGTTTGTTCAGCATTGTCGATCAAGGCATTGTGCACTCTTTTTTTGTCCAAATGTTTAAAAGTACACATATTCTTGTTGTTTCTCATAGCTCACTGGGACGAGATGTTCCATGAGAAGATGGTGGACAGCCGTAGTTTCATGGTGACGCGGTCCTTCACCGTCGGAATTCCCATGATGCATCGCACAGGTAGCGCTCTCCCTGCCGTTCAGCCTTCATCTCTGCATGCATCTCAGCACAATTAATCCCACACCTATTCTCGGATGCCTGGCCGAACACACCTCCATGGGGTTTTGGACTCATGCCGGTATCACCTGAATGACCCCCTCTCCGCTCCACAGGTCTGTATGACTTCCACGAGGACACGGTGAACAGGCTGTTTGCTCTGAACATGCCCCTGGGCAAGAACCAGGCCTCCATGATCCTCATCATGCCCTACCACCTGGAGCCCCTGGAGCGCCTGGAGAAGCTGCTGACTCGGGAGCAGGTGGACATATGGGTCGGCAAGATGGAGAAGACGGCCGTGGCCATCTCCATGCCCAAAGTCAGCATGGAAGTCAGCCACAACCTGCAGGTAATAACAATAATAATAATAATAATTTATCCGTTTTTTATAGCGCTTTTCTAAGTACTCAAAGACGCTTGAGTAAGTCCACACAAATATAAAAATCTATTTAAAGAGAGGAAGAAAAGGGAAATGTGTGATGGTATGTCAAGAAAGTGTTTGGCAATTCAACCAAGGGCCAAAAAATGTTTTTGTTTATTGTCCACAATTCCCCTTTTTCCTTTCTAGAAACATCTCGCAACTTTGGGGCTGACCGAGGCGGTGGACAAGGCCAAAGCGGACCTGTCTAACATCACGGGCAAGAAGAACCTGTACCTGTCCAACGTGTTCCATGCGTCGGCGCTCGAGCTGGACACCCTGGGGAACCCCTTCGACACCAGCATCTTCGGCAGCGAGAAGCTGAGGAACCCGCAGCTGTTCTACGTGGACCACCCCTTCATCTTCCTGGTTAAGGACAACAAGAGCGGCGCCGTCATGTACATCGGCCGCATGGTGAAGCCCAACGGGGACAAGTTGCGGGACGAGCTATAATCCACGCCGGGAGGGTTTTGTGAGATTTTTTTGGCATCTGTGGTCTGTGGTGTTTGTTTTGTAGGTCTAATCCTGGCAGGCAAGTTTTTGCTGTTACCTCAAGAGCACATTCCAGTGGTACCCCAATCCAAACACGACGCCCAGGGAACCGTGTGCGTGTGTGTTTTAGGATGAATTAACCGTACCTACTGGTTACTCTTTCATATGTGCTGGGTCTACGTTTCAACAACATTGTGTCACCCTCCAGGTTCTTGTCTGAAACGTGCACCTACCAATGGTAATTGGCATGACAGACAGCATGCTTATATTAAGTGTGATCGCTCTATACTATACTACAACACCATTGTTTCCTCCATACACCCTGGTATTGAACAGTACTGGTTAGGCTGTGATCTCAGTTTTTCTTGGATTATCTTTAACGTTTAAAGGAAAAAGGAATATGCACAAACGCAAATATCCTAGAAAGAGAATCCTCTGTTAATCTGTGATCTGCACTGAATTGCTCCTTTGCAGTAGTGCATGCAATTGAGCCGTGTTTAAATTATGCAAACATGCCAACCATACTGTTATGTATTATCTATTAGTATTATTATTATTATAAGGCTACTCAATTTGTCCTCCCAAGCCTCTGTTGGATGATTTGATCATTTGTTAAGTATCTTTTTCACCGTTGTCACTTTTACAATAAAAAAAATACAACAAAATGTAGGCTTCAATCAGTCAAACTTGTTTCATCCAAGCTACAGCACCACGGGGCAGTATCTTGCCAAAGGCTTCACTGCAAAGTCAACATCGAGCATGCAAAAGATAACAATCTTTCCAGTCCACTGGCAGATTAGCATTTCTCTCATATCTGACATGTTGGGATAAAACAAAATGGGGGAATTTTTGTGTTAGCAAAAGTAGGCCGTGGCCAATTTACCACACCAAAATAATAACCACCCTCGCAGTGTGCGAAATACCCGTCCATATTCGGGGGGGTCCCAATACCGATCTAAATGTTGTCAGTATGCAGTAGGCCTATCATTACAATATTGTATGAATGCGAGCCAAGACAATCAGTCTATAGCCTACATGACATCACACACTAACACTTTTTGATAATCCGACATAGTATTCATAGCAACACTGACATAGGAGGTTGCATTGGCTAAAGTTGTTTGGATACACGTTGTTTTATAACAAGAGGCAAAGTAGTGCATTAAAATGCAGACACGACAATATTTGGCACCAATCTGGCGCACTTACACAGCAATCAACAGAATAAATGCCGCTGAATAAATCGGAGACTGGCACGCAATCCGTGCACTTGCAAATGAGAGCCTGCAGTGTATGACCGATAGTGTGACATTATTTAACCATCCATCTACAGCAAATATGATCAGACAGATACGTCATTGAACACATACGTAGGCCTACACAAAGCACATTCGTCTAACCGTGCAAACAGGCCAGACACGCGCTTTCGCTTGCTAGCCATTTTTAGTGTAACTCAACATAAGTCTTTATTCTGTTTGGCGCGCATGGCTAATTTGCATAGAGCACAGGACTGGCTGGCTCCGCTTGGCAAAAAAATAGCACATTAGTTGTGAATAAATGTTTTGAATTCTGAATACGTGGTGAGCATAAAACATTAAAGTGACCATTAATATATATATAAAATATATTTTTTATTTTTTTTGGACAGAATTTGAGACCCCCCTCAAATTTGCTTTTGAGGCTTTCAGGGGGGCTCATGGGTCAATCGGGGGGGTCGAGCCCCCCCGGACCCCCCCGTATTTCGCACACTGCACCCTCGTCTTTTCGTAACATAGCAGACCCTTCCGACACACAGAGGAACAGAGACCAATGGCATTTGGAGGGAAGGGATCTCCTGGTGTCATCGTGTAACTCCTTTTCTAATAAGAGAAGCATTCCTTTGCGCCCTCTTCTGGCATGACGAAGCAATACACCATCAAATGATGAACGCCACCACGTTAGAAATTTATTTGTTATATACTATTGTTATACCCAATTACACTTTTTAACAGTTTGCTTGTCGTTAAAAAATACACAATAATGAACAAGTTAACAAATAGTAAAATGCTACAGTTCATCCATTATATACGTGTCCAAGGGGCTTTTCCCACACCACGCTAAGTTGTTAAATACCTATTAAAATGTGTAATGGAACCGCTAGACTTCTAATGAAAATCCACATTTTAAATATAACTAAACAATCAACAATTGCAACTATTAAAATTATAATTTTCTTTAATTTGAATTAAATATTGACACTTTAAAATAACATGTGAACATTTCAGTCTTTAATTTTTCCTTGAACAGTCGCAAGCAGAAACACTCACGTTTCCTAAATGGCGGCCTAAAGCAAGAAGCTGCAGCCTGACAATAGATTGTGCCTTGTACTATGAGTGCAAAAATGAAAAGCTGTATCAAGTAGTTTTTTGGGGAATTTATTTACTAACCTATACTAGCTGGATTCATTATTTATAATGATTTCAAAAATATATATTTCTGTAGAATATTCTTACTGACTGCAGAATAAAAGTAGAGAAACATTTGTTCAACCCTCACCTTTCAATCACCTGTCTTCAAACAATTGGAAAAATATAGTTATCAGTGTAGCAACTATTGGGTCCATATAAATGATTGCCAACCCTGCCCTCTTCTGTCTATTATTTTATAAACAATACCAATAGAGGGTTGTTTGTCATATACAGAAGAGGACTTCTCCTCCTATCCAAGAGGACTAAATGTGCATGAAGCTCATTGCCACACAAAATAAATACCTAACTAGTGCCTTATCCATCACCACATCGCTTTGTCCAATGACAACCCTGGGAACATCTAAGACCAACTTACATACAAATTAAAAATGACTTAACATGTGAGGCGTATGGTGTGACGTCCTGTGCCAGGCTCTCTGATTACTGGGACTCAGGTGACCACGCAGTGGTCAAATACATGCAGGGAGGAGCATAAGAGTTCGTTCTTCACAGAGAGAGAAGAGCGCTCGGGCTTTCTCTGGGGCTCCATGGGTGGCTAACGCAGTGAGCCTCATTACATTAGTGCTGTCTCATTGTGCTGTGCTAGCAGGCAGCAGATTAGCCACACAAAACAAAATCCTATTAAAGAAGTCCACGCTAAGCCAGGGTGAGCAGGCTGGGCTGGGGTAGCATGTCCTCTGCGGGGCCTCTACCCGTAGTCCCATTCTCTGTCTATCTCTGTCTCTCTCTCTCTCTCTCTCTCTCTCTCTCTCTCTCTCTCTCTCTATTGCCGTGGCTCCATCTTCTCCTTTTTGTTTCTTCCTATCCCTTGCTCTGCTTCTCCCGGTCAGGTCTTTAGCTTGTCCTCCCTGCGGGCCTTCCGAAAGATCGTCTTTATCTCCTCCGTCACCATCTGCTGCCAGTTGTCCCTGGGAAGCACAGACGGAATGTTAGAACTCATCCCATTTGGCGTTTTCTTGAGGAAAACTCGTTCAAAGACACAGACACACCATTTCAAGCTTGCAGAGGTTACACAAAACACAGCAAGCCATGTAGGCTCAAAGGCCGCCAGTTGGAAAATAATCACAGAGGACATGCAGGCCAAATGAAAGATGGTCATTTTTAAAGTCAATTAGTGTTAATGAACTTAATGAAAAGAAAAGCTTTGTACCCAATCTGGTTTAAAAGATGCAGAAGCTGATAAGATCGAGAGATTAACGAGACGAGATCAAGAGGCAATTATCTTGAGCATATGCTCTGTGTGCGTGCGTGCGTGCTTAGGTGTATACACGCATCCAGATCAGTGAGCATGCAAGCATCTGTGTTTGTGCATGCAGGTGTTTATGTGTGTGCAATTTGGTGAGCATACACATACACATTGGTTTTTGTTTGTGTGTGTGTGTGTGTGTGTTTGTGTTCATTAAAGCCAGATGAGGTATGAAGCCACAACGCCACAAGCCACCGACGACAACCACAGCAACCACAGCGACTGTTCCACCACCATTCCCGGCTGCTCCAGACGTAGTCACTACCTGCCGTTTTGGTTATACGTGGCTCAAGCCTTTTTCTCTGCTTTCTTTTTCCTGTATGCAGCTATTTCCTCAGGTTTCAGTCCGTGATTGTCTTCCCTGAACCCACGGGCGTCATGAGTTAGAGATGGCATTGTAGTTAGTTATTTTAGACTCTCTCAAAATAAACAGAAATGCAGTGTAACCCGAAAAAACGATTGTCCAACTTAGAGGAGATCACTAACATTTTAAATAATGTATTGGGTCATTTTAATACAATTTGTTGAACATAATTTCAGTCCTTATTGTTCCTAGTTGAACATAATCTCGGTCCTTTTGTTCCTTCCACGCATAACAAGGAACAGTCATGCATTCTGGGTCTTACCCTGGATTGATGTCTGGAGGTTTTGGCAAAGGCTTTGCAAAGTTTGCCTTCCCAACCAACCAGTATGTCTCTTCGATGCCTTTACCCTGGTAAAGGTAAAAAGCATAGCATATGAAAACCTGTGTATGAAGATTTATCCAGGGTTTATTTCTCTCAACTTTAGGAGGAGATGAGTGGCGGCGTTCACCTTCAGCTCCGTCTTGCCTCGGAGGTCGATCTTATAACCCTCATTGAGGGAATTTAGGATGTTCACCGTACTAATGTTCACGTGGATTCTATAAGCTGTGGTGGGGAAAGAGAGGAAACAACACAACATCTTAGAAGACTCAAAACAAAGGCAGATGGAAGGTGGTAGACAGAAACACAAATAAAGGGAATTGTATTGAAAGGGACGAGAGGCAATGCGAGAGAAGGCTTGGAAAGGCACCCACGCAGCCCAGTGGATTCCATACGAGACGCAGTGTTCACAGTGTCTCCGAAAAGGCAGTACCGAGGCATGGTGAGGCCCACAACGCCCGCCACACAGGAGCCTTGGGACACACACACACACACACACACACACACCCACACACACACACACAGAGCCAAGCACGCACCGTTAACACAAGCACTGCTCTGGCACCTCCACTATCTCGAGTGACAATGGCTTTATGTCTATGGCAGATATGAGACTCCTATTCACGCCAAGCTCTGCGATTGGCTTACATAGATGAGCGCCGTTCGGGCTCTTTACATGAGAGGAATTCAAGAGTTTGAGTTGTTCTGTTCATATCATTAAGGGGAACTTCTAAACACCGAAAGTAGGAGAGGTAGGATGAGAATAAGGATGGGGAGGAGGAGAAGGAAGAGGAGAAGGAGTGAGTAGGAGGAGGGAGGAGGAGTAGGAGGGTGTTCGCCTGCGTGCCAACCTGAATGGATTCCTATGCGAATGCGGACCGGAACTTCGGGCATGTGCCGCATCTTGAAGCTTCCCACTGAGCTGAGGATGTTCAGAGACATGTTGGCGATCTCCGCAGCGTGCTTGTTGCCGTTTCTCTTGGGCAGACCCGAGGACACCATATAGGCGTCTCCAATCGTCTCCACCTAGTAGATAGATCACCACGTGTGAGCAGGGCCGATAAAATGTTGAAAACACTATGCTATCAAGAACTTGGGATGGTTAGAATATTATATGACTCAATTTCCTCAAAAGTTTGTAGTTACATCCTAACAGCACCTTAATGAAACTCTCTCATAGATTGGTTAGCTGATAGAATAATTCAATACCAGAATATGAAATCCTAGTTGCATTGCAAGGCAGTCTTTAGTCTCGTCAAGAGCAGTTTTCTGTGAGCATTGTGGATCAAATGTCATATTACATGGCAGCTAAACAATTAAAACTCTAACTCGCGACTCTTCAGGGAACCCCCCTATCGACCTTTATCACAGAGGTGTAACAGTAGAAGGGGGGCAACAGGTGTGGCCCATGAAGTTAACGATGGTATGTGGGCATGCCAGGGCCCATCATTAAAGTCACCAACCACACCTGTGTTCAGTTACTCAGAACGAACGATCAAACCGTCAGTCAACCACGGGCCGGCGGCCGAGCTCTGACCTTGTAGACGTCGTGGTTGGAGAGCACGGCGTCGAACAGCGTGTAGAGGTCGTTGAGCAGGTCCACCACCTCGATGGGGTCGCTGAGGGACGAGATGGTGGTGAAGCCCACGATGTCGCTGAAGTAGATGGTGACCTGGTCGAAGTACTCAGGCTCCACCGTGGTGCCCGTCTTCAGAGCCTCCGCCACCGAGCTGACGGAGGGACAGTATAGCGTTAGAAACATCAGTATTACACTGGTATTAGTGTGGTAAATATAACATTAGAAACATCAGTATTATACTGGTATTAGTGTGGTAAGTATAACATTAGAAACATCAGTATTATACTGGTATTAGTGTGGTAAATATAACATTAGAAACATCAGTATTATACTGGTATTAGTGTGGTAAGTATAACATTAGAAACATCAGTATTACACTGGTATTAGTGTGGGAAGTATAACATTAGAAACATCAGTATTATACTGGTATTAGAGTGGTAAGTATAACATTCGAAACATCAGTATTACACTGGTATTATTGTGGTAAGTATAACATTAAAAACATCAGTATTATACTGGTATTAGTGTGGTAAATATAACACGAGTAAAACATTACTGCAACGTTAGAAACGTATTAGTATCACACTGGTATCATTATGGTTAATATAACAATAGGATAACGTTAGAAAGATCTGTATCACACTGGTATTATTATGGTTAATATAACAATAGGATAACGTTAGAAAGATCTGTATCACACTGGTATTATTATGGCGGGTAAAACATTAGTATAGCGTTAGAAACATCAGTATCACACTGGTATTAGTGGTAACTATAACATTAGTATAACATTAGAAACATCAGTATCACACTGGTATTAGTGTAGCAAGTATAACGTTAGTATAACATTAGTATAACATTTATGTAACTTCAATCTAAATTTAGTGTCTGTTTATATATCTCTATCAGTATGTGTGTGTGAGGGACAGTGTTTCTATGTGTGTGTGTGTGTGTGTGTGTCTGTGGGTGTGTGTGTGTGTCTATGCATGTATATGTGTGTGTGTGTGTGTGTGTGTGTGTGTGTGTGTGTGTGTGTGTGTGTGTGTGTGTGTGTGTGTGCGTGCGTGCGTGCGTGCGTGCGTGTGTGGGTGTGTGTGTGTGCATGTGTGTGCATGCGTGTGCCTGCATGGCCTCCTGCTCCTGTTTGCGTGGGTTTGTACATGTGTGCGTGTGTGCGTGCGTGTGTGTTGACTGACGGCGGGAGCATCTCAGACAGCAGCTTCTCGGTCCTCTGCTTCTCCACCTCCAGCTCCTCAGTCCTCTCCCTGATCAGGTCCTCCAGGTTGGAGGAGTACTGCTCCAGCATCCGCAGCATGGAGTCGATGATGTTCGTCTTCTTGCCCTTGTTGATGATTTTGAACTGGAGGCCGAGGAGAACACACACAAGCACACACACACACACACGCACACGCGCACACACACACACACACACACACACACACACACACACACACACACACACACACACACACACGCACACGCACACGCGCGCACACACACACACACACACACACACACACACACAACCCATTGATCGAAAAGTAACACTTATCCATTACACAGTGCTTTAAAGAAGCCCCCAATAAGGGTCAGTAGGATCTGGATGTTGATAGAACTTGAAAGAAAGACTGCTGAATCCAAGATTACACTGCAGTAACATTTGTTTTTCTTGTTGTTCCTAAAGCAGCGGGACAGAGCGACTGTTTCCTCAGATTCTAAATTGGGTCAGCCCAGGTGTGTCTCGGGGTATTAATCACAGGAATCGTTGTGGGTTTTATTTAGATGAGCCAGTGTACCCGTCCGTACCTGTTCAGGGGACGCATATAAATGAAGCAGGCCTCATGTTAGTGTGAGGAGCCACAGCAGCACCTGCATTGGGCCCAATCTCTTTCAAGACCCAATGTGTAACCCTTCAGCTGGCTCCTATCTCAAAACAACCTGGACCTAGCTCTCGTAAATGCGGAGCGTTGTGATTTCGATAATTTTATCAACAAAATCCCTATTTTATTGATAACAAATGAGCTAGCTGGTTCACAGCCCACTTCTGACTTTAAGTGGGCAGCATGCGCTCACCTGGTTGAAGATCTCTTCGAAGGCGGGCCTGCGGTCGGGCATCTCGCTCCAGCACTGCTTCATCAGCTGGATGCACTCCAGAGGGGCCTGGTCCGGGGCCACGGTGGGCCGGCACATGGGCGGGGGCTTCTTCACCTTACGGATGATCTCTGGGGGATAGCATGGGGCAACAGAGCAGGTTTATTTCACTTTATACAAAAGTTAGTGCTGACAAAGTAATTTGATTGGACAAGTGGCCTTCCATGAGTGCTGATGTATAGAGAGTAACCAAGGTTGGGGCTTTGTATCACTCTGCTCTACAGGTGCTTTTTTACCAACTAAAAGAAGTTCCGCAACCTGTAAACTCATTTGAATCACACATGCCGCCACAGAGAACCAACTTACTGGCCCGCCTGCGGTAATGCGTGGACCTACGTAAAGTAGCAAGCTGGTGTGCAAGAAAATGATGTGTTGTTTGGCAACAGTCCAGTCCCTGTCCAGTTGTGGTAGCTTTTTTAATAAAGGCAATATCACAGTAGAGTTTGTGGGTTGTTATCCTCAGCACTCGGCCTGGGGCCTGGTACTTGCGTGCGGAGCACAGCCGGGCTGATATCCAGTGGAACAACACTCCCTCTGGAGTGACATTGCTTAAATAACGACCAGCTCGCTGTATATTATCCCTTAGGTGGTCTATAGGATTTATGTTGTGCTGAGTTTCTGTCCCTCCTGTGTGAGCTTGCCTTGGCTGGTGAGTTGCAGCAGGAGGTGTGCTGTGATTGGTTGGTGCGGAAGACAGCAGTTCTCCCCCCCAGCTAGCAAACCCGTGCAGCCCATGCTGTAGTGTGTTATCGACACCGTAACTGTGGATATTATCTTAATTTGTTGGCTATGATGGGGTTTTTGTATGGTTCCCCTTAGGCAGGTCTAACATTATTAGAGTATTGTTAATGGCTGACCAAGAAGTAAAACCCTCATGGACAGCAGCAAACAATCCCAACTGATGTCATTACATATCAACCGACACCAATCCAAAGCTACATAAAACCTGTGTTTCAGCAGAGATGTTGCAGTTCTAGAGACTTAAGTTAACTGCTGGTTTGTCAACACCATAACTCACTTTGGAATTTAAGAAATGTGGAATGGCACAAGAGATTACATCCATATAGACCGCATCCAACTCCAAGAGGAAGAGGCATGATCAGTGCTATATACGGTAGGCTGCAGCTGTAGCCTGTGTGTAGCGTTGGGTCACACATGTCCATCATCATAGTCCTTTATACACACCCTCTGGAGGGAGCCCCAGCATGCAGTAGGGGAGTCCTCGGACCACCACCTCTTGGAGTATAATGGCGAAGCTGTACACGTCCCCCTTGAAGGTCCCTCTGCGTGAGCTTTCGGGGTCCCTGAGGAACTCTGGGGCTGTCCAGAATAACTCTGAGAGAGAGGGGGCAGGGAGGGCGGCCATCTTGTTTGGTATGTATCAAAGAGGGTAGCAAATCCATTTCAGACGTGAGCATTTCATTGTGTGAACCACATCATTGATTTTTATTTATTTATAGAAATTGTATTGTAGTTATAAACCATTAATAATAGTTATACATATTTTGGGTAATGTCATTTTCTGTTGAAAATAGAAATAAGGCTAAACTGAAATTAACTGGAAAGTATTGGAATCTTTCAGTCACTCTTTAAAATATAGATATTGTCAAATGTATTGACAACACTGTACTACAAACTACAGAGAAAAGTTCAAGCAACATGCATCCTATTTATTTATTTATCACCATAATGTACAATTGGAGAAAGAGAAGTATAAACAATCTGCTATGAAAGCGATATATATTACAAAGACTACCTTCAGGTGTCCATTGTTCTTTGGGACTCTTCTGGGACTCCAGCAGTTCATTAAAGCCGTAGTCGGTAATCTTCAGAACAAAGCGTCCGTCCACCACACAGTTCCGAGACTTCAGTCTGCCATGGGGGAAGTCTTTGTGGTGCAGGTACTTCATACCCTGGAGACGAGCAACACCAACAATACTGAGCAAGGTTTTGGTTTAAATGACGTAGATGGCTGAAACCTCATCATAGACCTCTTTTAGGGTAAGAACGTGCCATACATATTGGGCCAGATAGTCTTCTGGCTGAAAGGTTCTTGGTTCGAACCCCACAACCAAAGGCTACCTGTAGGCATCCTTCCTCAACCCCTAGCTTACTGCTGCCTAATGGCGTATCTCTATAAAGTGGGTTTGAACAGATTGCTTTCTGGCAGAACCATAGCAGAAAGAAAAGAGCCCTTGGGTTCACCTTAATGAGGTCGAGGAGCAGAGAGGACTTGAACATCCAGTCCAGCTTGACGTCGTCGTTCCCCAGCAGGTCCTGCAGGCTGCCGCGGGAGCAGTGCTCCGTTACCACGGCGAACATGGAGCAGTCGCAGAAGAAGCCCAGGAAAGGGTTCACATTCTCGTTCCTCAGGTCCTTCATCTGAGGAGACCACATCAAAAGATGGATGAGGAGCCTTGCCTGTGGGTAACATGTGGTCCTATCTGAAGGTAGTGACCCCCGGGCCGTCGGCCAACGCTGGGCCGTCAGCTGGCATCTGTGGCGCTGGATTTGGGCTGGCTGAGATTTTCTGTGTTTTTCTGTGATTTTACAGATTTTTTCTTTTTTGCTGAGTCAAAAAACACAAAATCTTGCTCTAATTTTGCCTCACTTGAACATTCCAATGCAAAAATACGTTCACAACCACATGACCATTAGCAATATTGATTTTATAAAAGCATCTAAGTGCTGAGCAAGCTTGGTGCTTGGTGTGTCAGGCCCACACTGCAAGGGTTAGGGCTTTGATTCCCACTGCTAAGACTAACACTAACACTTGCAGTTAATGTAGACGGGAACATCTATTTGCATTTATATATATCATCGTCGTGGGAGAGGAGGCCTTTACTGCAGCTGTAATCCACACAATGGATTCTAAAAGTAAAATCCAAACAGAAGGTGAGAGCATACAGAGAAGGTAGAAGCAATGTGATTCAACCTACCTTTGTGAATATCTTAGTCGCGCTCTGTTTCACCTCTTTAAATTGGCCATCTTCAAATTTCTTAAGCCACACCCAGTCTCCCTGAAAAAATAATAACGTCAACATTTTTGACAACAAAAGTACACAGTTTTCTTCTTTGTGTGTAAAATGAAGCGTACCTCATACACGGCTACGTTGGTTGTCTCGTGAGTGGTGGTCCGGATGCTGTTGACCGAGTGCGATCGCTCATTTGACCTGGTGCTCTTGTCCTCTATCGCACTCTTGGACTCACTCAAATCCTCCAGGGTGATTTTCTGTACACACATCAGATCATACATCCGGTCACACAACTCAGCAGAAGACATTCCTTCATCGTCATCATTTTAAAGGGGAAAATTTGTTTTTTTCCCTGGTCACTGGTCTACTATAACCATCATGGATGATCATAGTGAATTCAATACATGAATCCATTACATGTGGATTCATGTAATGAATTCAATACCTGGATTCAGAGACAGCTGTCCTGTAGGGCAGGGTTTGACGGGTCTTACCCTCTTGCTGAGCTGGGGGTCGATAAAGGTCAGGTCCTCGAGCGTGAGGAGAATGCGATTGGGCCCCTTGAACAGCTGGATCTGCTGGATTCTCCTCCTGCAATCACATCACAGATCAGGGAAGTTAGGGCAAGAAATACAACCATATACTACAAACAAGAAATAACAAGGTGGCATATCCTTTAAAAGAATATGGTCGAAGGACCAAGAAGAGCCTGGTGTGATTGTATGCTGTACCTGATAAACAGAGTAAGAGCAATCCCGACTATAGCCAGAATGGCGATGACAACAAATATCACCACTATATAGATGATCTCCACGCCTGGGAAAAGAAGAAGAAAGATAAGATTACTTTTTATGGATGTCACCATTGATGCAGCCGCATAGAGCAGGAGAGAGAGAGAGAGAGAGAGAGAGAGAGAGAGAGAGAGAGAGAGAGAGAGAGAGCGAAAGAGAGACAGACAGACAGACAGACAGACAGACAGACAGACATAGAGCCAGAGAAAGAGAGAGACAGTGAGAGACAGACAGTCATAGAGCCAGAGAGAGAGACACAGACAGACAGACAGACAGACAGACAGACAGACAGCCAGACAGACAGACAGACAGACAGACAGAGAGAGGGATATAGAGATACAGAGACAGAGACAGACAGACATATATATATAGAGAGAGAGAGAGAGAGAGAGAGCGAGAGAGAGAGAGAGAGAAAGAGGGAGAGAGAGAGAGACAGAAGCTGCGTTTCCATCCCCCTGATTCTATGCAAATTTTGAAGTATCGAATCAGTAAACGGTGATGGAAACACCAAAATTCGCATAAAAATCCTCTAATTAGCAAAAACGTTTATCCGCTCGCTTGAGGTGGTTTTTGAGAAATGCGAATGAGAGTAAATGCCCTAAATGGGAGATGGAAACACACTTTTCGAAACAGCTGTGACGTAGCGAACATTGAACACACAGGACTGACAACGTCCTTGCGATTTTCGCAGAACGACCGGCCATAGCAACCCTGCCGACGCTTGTAGCGTCAATATATACATATTTTTTAAGCGTTTCTATACATAGACATCCTATATCATATATGATATAGGATGTCTTGTTTGCATATCTTTTAATTATGCCGTGTCCATTTATCCCTGATATATGGACACCTAAGTAATTCCAGTCAAATTGTCTGTTCAGCCTTCAAAACTAGAGCTGGTACATTGTGGAAAATTCATTAAACTGTAATCAGACAACGCGGTTATATGCTATAGATAGACCCTGGAGTATGTGGTATAAAGGCTGCGACGAATTTCGAATTATAAATATGTACATTGTATACTTTAAATATGTCCATGGAACAGATGGCCAATGTGAATACTAGTAACGTGTGGACCGCTGAAGAGGTAAAACTTTTCCTTGCTCTCATCAAAGAAAAAAACAATACAGCTATTTTAGATGGAAAACAACGCAATTCCACTATATATCAGGACCTAAGAGATGCTGTAATCAAAAGGATACGACAAGCCCTGGAATATGTATAGTTTTCCGCTCCAACCACTTAATTAAAAAAAAAATTTGCGAACTTTCTAAAGATTCACTTCACCTTTTAGATGGAAACGTGACTAGAGAGACAGAGACAGAGACAGACAGACAGAGGGAGACAGAGATAAACAGAGAGAGAGAGAGAGAGAAAGAGAGAGAGAGAGAGAGAGAGAGAGAGAGAGAGAGAGAGAGAGAGAGAGAGAGAGAGACTTCAAGTCCTCTACCTCCAGTACAGGTGACAGTTTTGTCGAACCAGCACTGAGAATCGGAGGCCGGCGCGGATCCCCCAGGGAAATTAATGTTCCTCCCAGCAAAGCGAACGTTCCCGGAGGCAGGATCCAGTGTGTAGGTGGAGTACAGCTGGCTGCCCACGCCGTCCATGTCAAGGATGACGTAGTTGGTGGTGACCGTCCCATCGGCGCTCACCCTGACCTTCTGGTTGAAGCCGTCAAAGGTGCGGTTCCTGGTTAGGTAGGCCAGGTTGGAGCCTGACAACCAGGTGCCAGTCTGCCTGGCGCTGTGGATGGACTTGGCCAACAGGTAGATGCTGTTATAAATGGTGCCAAACAGGGGGTTCACCTGGAGGGTACGAGGAGGTAAGCAGGGGGCACAGGGGATGTTTGTTAGAGGCCAGGTGGATGGAGTATGTTATGGTATGTTTTTCCATGTTTTTTATATTCCATACAGGCGCGAACATGCGCACATGCACACACACACACACACACACACATGAACACACAAACGCACACTGACACACACACACAGGCACAGGCACACACACACACACAGGCACACACACACACACACACACACACACACACACACACACACACACACACACACACACACATACACAGTGAGGGAATGCTGAAAGGAGAGGTTTAATGTGCATCTGTGAATCCGTAATAAAAGCAATGATATCATCTGTGTGGAAACAATTCATATCAGAAGTTTTTTACGAACTCTCAGAGTGTTAATAAATAACGTGAACACAAATCAACCCAGTTTAGCAAACAAATTAATTGAACTCATTAAAGGAACGAATGAATGAAACCGTAAAAGAATGAATGCACTTGATGCTGGTGTTCAAGGAATACAAGTATTACAAAAAGCAAGAAACAAATGACTGCTTGACGTCACTCCTATGAGGTACAACAAAACTGGATCCCCCTGAACCCATCAGAGGGACCACTGCAGCAAACCACCCAGAGACTCAGCTCTGAGTGCAACGCCTCCAGCATGCGCCCTCCTAACACAAACCCCGCAAGCCCACCTGCAGGGGCTCCAGGTTGGCGGGCAGCCCCTCGCTCAGTGTGGCCGCGTCCAGGGCCTGGTAGAAGGACAGGTCCTCCGACTCCACGGTGACGGTGAGCACGGCATCGTAGGCCTGCCGCAGCCGACTGCTGTTCTTCAGCGGGGCGTAGGAGACGTTGCCGTAGGGCAGGCTGTAGAGCAGCGCGTCGTAGGGCAGGAACACGTACTGGCCCTGGGTCAGCCCCAGCTGCTGGGCCTTCAGCAGGAAGATGGTCTGCTGCTGGCCCCCGATCAGGGCCGAGTGCATGCACATGATGATGACTGGAATGAAACGTCAACAACAACGTCGTCAACAACGTCGTCAACGACGTCGTCAACAACGTCGTCAAAAACGTTGTCAATGACAACACAACAACAACGTGTTGAGCTTCCGGCGTGAACCAGCTGGAGTAGAAACAATCCTGGTTGGTGAACAGCATGCAGAGATCAACTGTGTGTAGGACTGTGTAGAACTGATCAATAACTACGCAAGTGTTGACTTGTTGACAGATGGGTGGATAACAGGTAACTCACTTGTATGCTTTCGAGAAGCATAACATCAAAAGGTTTACTTATATAATTGTGTCTCTGTTTGCCATTACTTAATTACGATCCAATGGGGCTCTATTTCATATAATTGAAAAAAGATGCAGTTAAATTAGTGAGTCACAGAGCAAAGGTTGGCTTTTGATTAGTTTTGTTCTGGTGAATTGGACACTGACCCAAATCCCACCAACAAGCATGTGGGAAGAAGCAGACAAAATGGCCTCCAGTTCAGTGGGTCAATCTAGCAGAAGCAGGTCCTATTAACACCTGGGATGCTGGTGCTGCTACCCTAGACCAGTTTTTCTCAACCTTGGGAGGCTAATGCAGGTGGTACGTGGGATGTTTGAAATAGAAAAATGTACAATATTATAAAAAATTATACAGATAGTTGAAAAAATAAATTATTATTATGGCTTGTTATCATTTATACTTCAATGATCATTATGGCTTGTTATCATTTCTATATCCATTGCTATGTTTTCCATTGATGTTTTCTGCTAATATGTGTTTGCTAAATGACAGAATGAGCCTAAGCAGCGTTGCTAACTTATCTTCTCACTGTTTCCTACTAGCCATGGCCTTCTTTCAGTTATAAGTGTGTTTAAATTGGCCCCTTCCGCTCTTTGCTCAGCCATGTTAAGGGCCTGCATGTGTAATTGTTTAACTAATAGTAATAGACTACACCAATTACAACTTTTGATGTTTTTCAATGTTTTTTTCTGCGCTGTGACAGGCCTCTGATATGTTTCTCACTAACAATAACGATATTTTATCAATGTATCTGCACGTAGACTCACCCTTGAGGTCTGCCTTCGCCTGGATCCTCTTCATGGTCCGCTCCACCTCCGTCTCGTTGATCCCCATGGAGGTCACGATGCCCACGGGGAGGCCCTCACGACGCAGGGCGTTCGCTAACTTCCCGGCCGCTTCCATCCAGATGTCCTCGTTGGACGAAACGATTCCGACGTTGGCCCATTGAAAGTACTTCAAAACCGCGAACAAGACGCGAAACGGGGGCGGCAGCGTCCTGGCGAAGGTGGGATACGTGGCGTCTTGGTCCAGCTCGTAATTGACACATCCATAAGAAAATATGGCTTTATCCCAGTTGGTGGCCAGCAGGGTGGCCGCTGAGCAGTAGCCCGTGTTGGTGGGGCCCACGAACGCATCCGCCACCTTCTCGTAGTTCAAGAAGGTGGTGAGGGCCTGGGAAGTCTCGCAGGGCTCCTGCAGAACGATAAAGTCCATTTTGCGGCCGAGGACCAGAGACGAGTCCTGGTTGATCCTCCCCACGGCCAGTCTGGCGGCCGCGCCTGGTAAGGCCCTGGAGTAAACGGGGTCGCAGTTCCATGGCCCCAGCACCCCCACTTTGAATATCAGACAGCGGACACAACATGGGAAGGTCAACACTGCCAGCAGGATCCATATGAGGAACTTGTACAGGGGCAGGGGGTAGTGTCGACTCTTCACGACGGGCACACACAGGTGGTTTGACTCCCATAGACCCACTCTGAGACTCACATACATATGGTGCATTGTCCTTCCAAGGTGTCCGAGTTTGTGAACCTCACTGTTCACTAAGGCATCTTTCACCCTACCAATGACACCTGCAACATGAAAAAGGAGGATTGACAGCATAGGAAAGGTTCAAGTCTTTAAATATATTAATTAAGAAGTCAAATATGCCTGCATTATCTATATACCGTCGCTTACGACTGATAAGTTATGGCAACTCACCACCTCGACGCCATTTACACCGTCCTTCTTGGGAGAACCTCCAAATCCGATTGGCCAAAAAAAAAAGGAAAAATAATCTTCACTTTACTTCAAACATTCAAAGAACTTCCTAGAAATGGAACAAACGTCCTCCATATCGGTGGAACAGACACATAACAACAGTCATGTTTGTCGTGTCCATGAGAGTGACAGGAAGAGTTGCGTTCGGAGACGACTTCAGCACCCTGGAGAGCTCCTTACACCCCGCGGTTTATCGCCCACGGCTCCCCCGCCTCCCCTCCTCCCCCAGCCAGCGCTTCCTCTCTCCCCCTGGTTCATCACCAGTAAGCCCGCTCGCTCTCTGTCCGAGGTTTCCTTCCTTTTATTTTGTAATTATCACAAATATTAGGCTGTCATTTGCTTTGGTCTAAGTTTAAATGTGAAAGAATACGTCAATTAAAAAAGAATAATAACGAAAAGTTCCAGGCATTAAGACCTAAATATAAAATAGGTGTAGAATAATAATAAAAAAGTATAATAAATAAATAATAATACCCCTCCAGGCCCTGTTCTAGCGTCGCTGGGAGAAGGCAGGAGCGGCTCCGGGCCCGTTCAAGCAAAGTCCTTCCGAAGTGACCCGAGGGCGAGCGACCTGCGTCGCCCCCACAGATAATCCACATCCAGTAATGCTGCACACTATAAGAGGATTGGCTGCACACGTTAGAAAGTGGCCGAGGCTATACCTGCTACATCTCTCATCACAGCTTCTTTCTTTGGTTTAGGTCTATACTCCTATAAAACTCTCAATAGGCTACATCTTGGAATAAAAACACAAACACAAAATGTAAATCGTGTGTGTGTGTGCGTGTGTATGTGTGTGTGTGTGTGTGTGTGTGTGTGTGTGTGTGTGTGTGTGTGTGTGTGTGTGTGTGTCTGTCAAAGTAGGGCCTAATATGACCAAGCACTGAAAATATTGATAAACTGATCTCGGTCATTGAATGTGTTCGCTATGGAGACGCCGTAATGCACTGAGACACCTGAACCGAGTCCTAATTGGTGTAATATGCGAGCGCGGCGAATCCTTGCGGAGCGCCGGTAATTAAAGGGCGCCTAACGAAGGGTTCTTCCTCCCGGGTTCCCCTGGGCCCTTTATCTAGCGTGCGTCAGTCTTTTCACATTTTTTTGGACGACGACTTAACCTCCTCTCGAGGTAAGAGTCGAGTCAAGTGCAGCATGGAGGCCTTTGTGAGTTCAAAGAGGTATATACATTCACAAATGACCCAATACTCTTTTGAATAAGGTTATTCAAAAGAGTATGGGGCAAATAATGATTACGGCTGATAAAATAAAGATGTTCCAATTAAGGACCCATGAGCCCTATGTTTTTCTATCAGGTTGTTGTTCCTACGCTATTGTCAAATGAACACCTTCTTATGCAATTTGAAATGCATGCATATTTTATATCTGAATTCTTATTATGCGATTTGGCAAGTATGCAAGCCGTGTGTGTGTGTGTGTGTGTGGTGTGTGTGTTTGTGTGTGTGCATGCGTGTTCGTGAGTGTGTGTGTGTGTATGTTTGTGTGTGAGTGTGTGTGTGTGTGCGTGTTCGTATGTGTGTGTGTGTGTGTCTGTGTATTTGTGTGTACGTGCATGTGTGTGTGTGTGCGCGCGTGTGTGTGTGCGTGTGCGCGCGCGCGTGTGTGTGTGTGTGTGTGTGTGTGTGTGTGTGTGTGTGTGTGTGTATGTGTGTGTGGGTGTGGGTGTTTAATATAGGGATAGATGGCCAACGTTTCCACCTTTGTTGACCCATATCCAATATAAGCTGATGAGCTTCTTAGACGTAACACCTTGATACCAACCAACCAACCTGAATGGAGAAACAATGACGACTCAGCTCGATGACCAGCGGCGAAGCACTCGTCCCACTGGACGGGTCTAGGCTTAAAGGAAATGCCTTGAAATACAACATCCTAAATCATGCATTTCACTGATTGTATGATTGTATATGCTATTGTTATTTAAAAGTGAGTGGAGAATAAGACAAAGACAGAGAGAGTGTGGGACTGTGAGCGATGCGTCGAGCGAGAGGGGGAGAGAGAGAGAGAGGAGAGAGAAAGAGAGAGAGAGAGAGAGAGAGAGAGAGAAAGAGAGAGAGAGAGAGAGATGGTGAATATCGAAGGAAGCTTCATCACTGTTATCCTGCTTATAAGTGAGAGTAAAGTCTATCAGACTGTAGCTGCCTATAGTTGCGAGACGCATCTCTGCCGCCACCTGGCGGCCAGGCATCTCGTTACCCTGTGTACACATTTTAAAACAGGAATTAATGCGACACAAACACACATTACAAAAATGACTGACATGTTAAGCGACACTTTTTTTCCAATTACTATATTAGTGAAATGAAAGGCAATCTACGCAGTTATATATGCTAGGTGACATCAACTGCAAACAATTCACGATATTTAGGTTTATTGCATTGGGAAATTAAAAATAAGGTAGAAGTATATGTTTTTTGACTGAGCTGGAATGTTTTGGGCTGTAGAAGATCAAAGCAAACCATTAGTGATGGTGACTGATATTTATCTTATCTCCACTTGAAAGCCCGACTAGAAGGCGACCAGATGCGTAGACACGTGATGCGTAGACACGTCAAAATGAACGTGAAACTGGCTTCTCATATATATATTTATTCATTTTGATTTGCAACAGCAGTGTTTGGGATTTTAAAAAACATAACAAAACAATATTTAAATTAACAAAAAAAAAAGGTGGTGAAAATGTGTAAACGTGAAAGTCTGCATTAAACCATTACAGTGGAAGTTCCTCCCCTTGTCCACTAGAGGGCGCACCGAGCGACTCACCCCGCACACACTGATGCTGCTTCCGAAGGAGCAGCGTTGCGTGGTCTGCCAACCATAACTCAGCTGGATGGAAACGGAGGAGGACTAGGAGCTCAATCCGTTTCCCTCTTGACCAAAAAAAATGTGTAGTTGTACTTCAGAAATGGAGTAGTTAAGCGGGGGAAAAGGGCTATTGGCTACCGAGGGTCAGAAGACTGCTTAAAGTGTATGATCCAGAGCATGGAAGCGGGGTTGTGCCGTTGGGTAAAGTAACAACGAGATGACTGTCCGGCAGCAGGCGAACCGACTGTAGGCTCTCGTCTAACTTTGGGGTAAGTACTTGCAATCGAAACGTCCAAGAAACTAACGCAAACTGGAGTAAACTTGTTTGTCTGGGTTTGTCTTTTTTTTCCCTAAAGCCACTGAATCTTCGATCTCGTAGTTTGGAAACTACAGTCAAACTTCATAATCCTCTTGGATCATATTTCAAATTTGCTGGTTTTTGGAAAACGCCTTTGGTTTTTGATCTTGATTAAAAAACAAAAACAAGTAGGCTAGTGTTTAGTTGTTTGACCACATGGATCTAGTCTTCTGGATTATTATTGTCATAAACAACGTATTTTATTGTTTGATTCTTCCCTAACTCTCCGTTAACTCTTCTGAATGATGCATGCAGTTGGGACAAGCGAGTAGTGACTGACAGTCAAAAAGGGGCGGAGATCGAAGTACTAGCCACAATGTAGTGTCATTAAAACCTATGGTAATTTGTTCAACTCATTTTAGGTTTTATTTTTTTATTTTTCGCCCCACAAAGTTAGCTGCAGTGTGCTCTAGAGGGATTGCCACGGCTGCAAAAGAAATTTGATCTGTAGAGGTACCCGGTGTCTAATTGCCCGCCTCCAACTTCCCAGCGCATGGCAGGGGTCTAGGGGCTCCTGTTGTTGGAGGGGGGGGGGCGTGCATTGATTACACATGTCTGTCGCTTATTTATATTCAAGTTTCCAGTGATTCAATCTTTTTTTAAAGCTCAAGCGAAACCACGAAGCACCCAAGCCTAATTGGCTCAATCACTGAATTATGAGCTCTGCCTGAGGAAATGCATGGACATGCAAACACACCGACAAATACTTGTTCAAAGGTTGTGTAAGAAAGAGAAGAAAAGAGAATGAAGTTGATTGTTGTTAATTGTTTTTATGTTCAGTGTCAGATTCATGAAGCATTTAAGCTAAAAGCAGGAGTGTTCCCTTGCTGTTGCCCAAGGTTGGTGTGCCAGTCCTTTATCAGAGACCATCATATCTTTTGTTGCCTTCCCTTATGGATCAGGTTAATTACTGAAAAAAAAGAGAATTGTGATCTAAATTCTAAGAAAGAAAATCGTGATTCTCATTTTATCAAGAATCATGCAGCCCTACCTCCATCCCTATACAAATAAAAAGTTTAGTGGATAAAACAAACCTGTGTTGTCTGTGCATGGGGACCTTTCTAATTGTACTAATTTGCCCTTAATTTACTCAGGGACCCATTGAGACCAATGTCTGGTTTTCAAGGGTGAAAACTAATCAACCAACAATACATAATAGCTTACATAAATTCAAACAAGGCTCTGATTAAAAAAAAAAAGGCAACCCTTCATGAAGATAGAAGCACCTCTAAAGTCTGCTGTGTAGGCCTGGTATGTCTGCTCTGAATCGATAACATTGACCTCTGCCTCTTCAGGCACATGACGTCAGCTTGTACGGAAAGGCATGGCAAAATTACAAAAAGCAAATAATGACTCTAATCCTTCACATTAACTGTTGCCTAGCTGAAAACAAGTTGGGTGAGTGTTAAATGGATGAGCATTGTAGTTCACCACACTATTGCCTCACTCTCGACTTATCAGGCTGTTCATCCATGTAAACACATCCATGGTGTAATCCCCGGTAATGCAATCCCCGGTTATTCGTGCACGGCCAGGACGTTAGAGAGAGTCTTCCTGGGAGTCTTTCCCAGGTGTAGGGTGGACTCCTGGATGTGACAAGGTGTTGCGGTGCAAGTTTCTCAGGCCGTCGCCAATTGTTCACTTAGTGGGGGGCTGGCCTTTCCCGTCGCTGGGGGCTCTGGCTAATTACAGCTGTTTAGGGCCGGCCGTGATTTGAGGTCGGCGCTCGCAGCACTTCACAGTTAGCTGAGATTTATTGGTGATGTAGTCTGTGAGGAACACCTGGTGCTGTAAGTTCACAATTATAAAAAAAGAAACATAGAGAGCAGATGGTGCCGTAGCTTCAGAGGGGGAGAAAGAGAGAGGGAGGAGGATCTCCCCCCGCACCCCCCCCCCCCCCCCCCCCCCGATCCCCGAATGCCATCCAAGCAAGGGCCGTGGACGTATTAAGCTAATGACTACTTGGGATTCGACCAACTTGTTCCCCCGTGGTTAACCTCTGTATCGTTTGTCAGGGGGCTCTGTAATGAAGGGGATAACACACTTCAAAGGGCCCTGTGTGCGCCACAGGAACTGAGGGAAAGTTCCGTTGGTGGGGCTCCAGAGGTATGGACACTTAACCTGCATGAATGGTAGAGGACTTCATAAGAGTCGACTTATCCAAACGCTTAACGCCTGGAAGCATCCGCATACACACTCACGTATATGTTCATGCACGCACCCTAAAAAAGGTGGTGTCTAAAATGTAGGCATAACAGCCTTAAATGAATGAAAACTATGTGGCGTTGGTCTGCAACCGTTTTTCCTTCTGTGTTAACCTAAATGTTGCATACCTCAATGAAATGTGCTCAGTTTAGCGACCGAAACATCATCCATCAGAACACACACGCATAAAGGGACAGATAAGTGGGCCTGTTTTGATAACAGCCCATGCATGTTTAACTTACCCATCACCTACTAAGTCAGCCTTTGGTCAGAGCGACCTGTGATTGCCAGGGCAGGTTTATTGTGCAAGGCCTGCACGAAAACACTAGAAAGGAAGGAAAGGGTCACGGCGCGGGAAAAGCGTACAAAATGTTCCGCTAATTCGACTTTGAGCTTTGGAAGAATCCAGCTTTTTACCACATGGTCACTTGGTTACGCCATAACCTTATCTTCTTACATCAACTAACTGATCTGTGCTCAGGGCAGGGCAATGCATGACATATCAGAAATGTCTTGACTTTAAACAGTGTTTTATGATTTTGTTATCTCTCAACTTTTTAATTAGTCTAATGACTACTAATTTTGTGTTTGGCAGCTTCAGGTAATAGCTTTCTCCAGATAATACTTGTCCCTATTTTGGTGCACAAGGCATTGTGATTTGCTGTTCCTACATATTGCCTCCTTGTTGAACATGTTTTCTGTTACACGATTTTTGATACATAGTTTGAAGGGTTGAGCAACGTACGTGTCCTGGGGCTTGAAAGGGCCTGTTTATACTTTATCTGATCTTCACATTATATCTTGAAGATTTATTTTGCTGTTTTATTAACACACACACACAATGTGTGTGTGTGTGTGTGTGTGTGTGTGTGTGTGTGTGTGTGTGTGTGTGTGTGTGTGTGTGTGTGTGTGTGTGTGTGTGTGTGTGTGTGTGTGTGTGTGTGTAGCTCTGATTATACATGTTTTGATGTAGTATGTCAAACCCCTCAATAAATGATAATTGTAAATGGAAGAACCTCTGCCGTACATCTTTAACATAAGCTGTTTGCAATCTAAATAGTTGTGTGATGCCTAAGCCTTTTGAATAAGTGTTTATCTCGAAGATATTTCTCGGAGATCAAGAGTATTTTTTCTCTGTTGTTGGAATACAAAACAACCTAGCGCTTATGTTTTTAAGGTAAAATAGATTTTTCTAATCCCTTAAGTAGTGACGCAAATCATGTCATATTTATAACCCTTGGTCAGAGTTGAAAGTTATGTGTTTGTGCTAAGGTCCATCCCTGGGTCATGTTTCCATGCATGCTAGCCTGTCTGTATATTTGTTTGTGTTGATTGGATGATTAATTATACTTTTTGCATGTTTAAAGTGTGGGTGTGATCCCTACTTGACAGGTGGCAGCTAGGTTTAAAAATCAATAGTGGACCACACCTGTTGTGGTCCAGGTGTTTTGTGTTCATCTGAGTTTGTGTCCTCACAAGTTCCGTTCAGTTTATTGTAAAATAAGTGCCTAGCTGTCTGTGTTCAAACCCTGTTTGGGTGGCTTTATTTATGGGAATCTGAGAGTTTATTTAAAAGAAACGGTTTATTATAGACTTTTCACTTTCACTTAAATTTCACACCCTTTCACGATATATATTGCCAGTACATTCCAGTTGTATCTTACTGGCAATCACGCATGATTATAATGAGTCCGTTTATTTTTGCTTTTTTTTTGAAAAATGAATGTATCATCTACTTCCTATCTTGAAGCTTTCCGGTAGTTAAAAAGGGTGAAAATCAATTATTTATCAAGTATAAATACCAAAATTAATTTAAAAAATAATCATGAGTCGAAGCCGTAAGCCGTGAATTATCCTCGTATCGGCCCAGTTGGAAGCTAAAAACTTCTGTGCCTCTCCCCCCCCCCCCCCCCCCCCCCCCCCCCCCCCCAGGCAAGATGCTGCGCCTGCTGTGCCATGTCCTGTCTCTGCTGGTGGCGGGGCACTGCACTGCGGTCAAGAACTGCCACCCCGGGTGCCGCTGCGAGGTGGAGAACTTTGGCCAGTTTGACAGCTTCAGCCTGACCAGGGTGGACTGCAGCGGGCTGGGCCCCGCCGCCTCTGTGCCTGTCCCCATCCCCCTGGACACCACACACCTGGACCTGTCGTCCAACGCCATGGGCCCGCTGAGCGACTCCATGCTCACCGGGCCGGGCTACACCACCCTGATCAGCCTGGACCTCAGCAGCAACCACATCACCGAGGTGAGGCGCCAACATGGCTGGGCAGTGGGACGACCAAGCCAACAAATGGAGTGCTAAAGTCGGATGCAAGGTTCACTCATTGTTTATGTGACTGGCTGGACTTTCTAGTGGATTCTCCTCGGTTTCTCCTCTCACACTCCTTCCATTGTTCCCTGATCTCCAGGTCAGCCCGAATGCCTTGCGCAGGCTGCGTTACCTGGAGAACCTGGACCTGAGGGACAACTCCCTGGAGAGCCTTTCCTCCAGGGCCCTGGCCGGACTCCCTCTGGCGGAGGTGGACCTCAGCTACAACCGCTTCCAGAACTTTGACATGGACGTGTTTGCCACCAAAGTCAACGGCGAGCCGGTCATCGTGGATCTGTCTCACAACCAGATCCGCAGTGTTACCCGGGGCGACCAGGGGGGCGTGCCCTTCATCCAGAGCTTATCTCTGTCGGCCAACCACCTGGCGGACATCCCCGCGCTGGGGGCCCTCCCGCTGCGCTACCTGAACCTGGACGACAACCCCATCGCCTCTATCCCGGGGGGGGCCTTCTCGCAGCTCAAGGACCTGGTCCACCTGTCCCTCAGCGGGATGGGCCAGCTGCGGGACATCCAGCCCTATGGGTTCGAGGGCCTCCAGAGCCTGCAGGTGCTGGACCTCTCGGAGAACCCCGAGCTCAAGACGCTGAGTCTGGCCGTTTTCAGCGGGCTGGGGTCCCTCCAGGAACTGAACCTTTCCTACTCTGGGGTGCTGTCGCTGCCGGGGAACATGCTGGCCCACCTGCCCAGCATCAAGAGCATCACGCTGGGACAGGGCATCCATTGCCGGAGGACGCAGAAACAGGGGCAGTTCCACTGGCAGCTGGGCCAGGTGTCGCACAATGATGTGCTGACCTGTAATGTGGATGGTGTGATGGTGTGAGGCGGGGGAGGAAAGACGAGATGTCACAGAGGAGAGATTTCGGTGGTCAAACACTTTGACATTGAACAATGTCTTTTGAGATCGATGAAAACCTCCCTCTCTGTAAATGTTATAGGTCTACAATGCTATAGATATTTATTTTGTTTAAGAAAAAAGTATCTCTCCCTGAAATCTGATGAAACAGTGTTGCAAAATAGATATATTTAATTATGTTGAAATTACACCATTTTAGATGCTGGTGTTTAATTTTTTATGATTTTGTAATTTGCACCTTTATAATTTATCCGGGATTTTATTAACCCACACATTGCCAAAGAGTACCGCAATGTAACTTCGGAACATTGCTTTAAATATCCACATTGGGGAATGTCTACACATTTTGACCACTAAGGATTGTTCTCAATATCCATATTTACACTGAGACACATTTACACATAGACCATGAGAAAGTTACATACTCCGTTGCCACACATTGCCAAAGAGTGCCGCAATGTAACTTCGGAACATTGCTTTAAATATCCACATTGGGGAATGTCTACACATTTTGACCACTAAGGATTGTTCTCAATATCCATATTTACACTGAGACACATTTACACATAGACCATGAGAAAGTTACATACTCCGTTGCCTCGACATTTCACAGAGCCCGTCATTGAGGATTTCTGACGCACAGGATTCTCCAAATAGCTGTCATAGTTACTGCAAACATCAAACTGTATGCACATGTGTCGAATACAAGAATCTTCTTTAAATATGTCATCTGAAGGCTGATACGTTCTGTGTTGAGCGCAATTCATATATGTTACATTTAAAATGTTCAAATGTGTACTCAAAACTAAAAGGTTGTGCCCAAAAGCGTATTATTACTCTGATATTTGTAATTGGTTGGGAAAATCAGGAAATACTGGTATGAAAGTACCGGGAATAATGGCATGGAAATACCTCAAAATATCTGTATTTTCAATAGAAACACAATGATAAGCCTTTAAGACTTTAGTTGTTCAAATACTTACCGAATAATAATTCAGATTTCATTCTGCCATAGCATTGCATAACAAAACGTTGTTAAAGAGTGTAGTCTAACACTAGAAACAAAGAAGCATCACACACCAATTCGAGCCAATCAAAAACTGCTGTAGCAATGAACCGTGTTCACCGGAGAGTGCCGTCCTTAAGGTTTTATATCAGTGTTTGAACAATCTTTAACTACTGTTTCCATTTCTCACTCATCAGTTCAATTGGAAATTAACTAATCTCTAATGTGGTGTAAACTGTTACATTTGCATTGTGTTCTTAAAAATAAAAAAATCGAAGTAATAAAGAGACTATTGTCAACACTTTGATCTTTGAATGTACATCAACCATTGGTTGGTAACTGAAAGAAAGTAAAGATAAGGTTTGGTTTGAAACTAATCATAGACAATATAATCTGCTTGATCTTCGTATTTCAGACAAGATATTTATCGTACTGGTGACCATCATGAATCAGCAGGGTGACCTTATCTTACAGCACATTGAGGGAAAAATAAAGACCAATTTAGCCTTCGGCAGCTAATTTAGGAGACACAATTCACAATTGTGTATGAACACACGCATACATGCATACTATCCCTGGGATCTTAAGATGGTCCCTTATAAATGAAGTGTGAAGACACACGAGGGTTTGGCAGGTTGCTGTGCTTTGCTGGTCAGCGTGGTTATGGAGAACCAGTTGAGTAGGAGAGCAACGGTATCAAATTAAATGGAGAAACACACAAACATGAGCAAAGTGCAGAGCCTGTACGGCCATCTTGAAGATCTGTGTGTGTGTGTGTGTGTGTGTGTGTGTGTGTGTGTGTGTGCCTGGGCGTAAGGGTCCCATTGTGTATTCCCTCAGAGACAGAGACGCATTCACATTAGCCCCCCTCTCTCCCGCTCCCCCCACCTCTTCTCTCCCTCTGTGTCTTCTCTCGATGTGGCAGGGCCAATTCTGAGTTCCTCTGAAACTTAGACGACCCTAGTCTGAAAAGGGGGGCTGAATAAACAATGTGTTTTTTCAGGGATTGCGCAATGGTGATACGTGTTAGACGGCCATGTTGTAAGGGAGACATTTACAGCTCAAATTCAACTTGGGTTGAGAGGGAGGGGCAGGGGGAGGGCAGTTGTTTGGGGTGTGGGGGGACACCCCAGAGAGAGAGAGAGAGAGAGAGAGAGAGAGAGAGAGAGAGAGAGAGAGAGAGAGAGAAACCGAGAGAGAAGGGGGGAAGAGTGAGAGAGAGAGAGATAGAGAGAGAGAGAGAGAGAGAGAGAGAGAGAGTGAGAGAGAGAGAGAGAGAGAGAGAGAGCGAGAGAGAGAGAGAGAGAGAGACTGAGAGTAAGAGAGACAAACAGAGAGACAGAGTGAGAACCATGCAGAGAGAGAGAGAGGGAGAGACCCTGAGTGAGTTTGACTCGGAGCCATGTTCTTTAGAAGATGACCCTTGCGAGTTAAAGCGTTCCAGATGTCTCCACTAGCTCGTGCGTCTGCTGACGCGCTGCCATGTTGTGACGAGCAGAGCCAGCCATCCATCAAACCTAGCGCTGTTCTGTTGCGCTAGGATCAATGCTTAACTAGACTGTGAAATTGCAATGTCATCCATGTCATGCAACGGCACCGCAAAGCATAATCAGATGTGACCATGTCCAAAGATCTAAATACTGTGGCCTTTGCCTCCCTGTTGGCAAACGTAGAAATGTGCTTCATTAGAAGTCTTCTGGTCGCCACTGGTTGCCACTCAACAGCGGCGTAGCTAAAGAGATCACTTCGATAAGTGGAAAAGTTTCCCACTTGCAAGTTGCAACCTTCTTACTTTGAAATATGAACAACTCTCCCATTGGAGTCATCCGTTATACGTAAATAAAGATGTGTATGAATCGTCATTTACCTTCTTGCTTTCCTTAGCTTTCGGAGGGGGGGCATTTTTAGTATTCCTCTAGCTAAAAAGATAAGAAAATCTCTGAACAGTACACTGCTGTTTGGTACTGATTTGTTTTCTATTACACATATATAAAAAACCGTGATAATATATGAAGCTCCGTAATCATTATTTTGTACACATTGATGTTAAGAATGTAAAAGAAACGACATTAACCGGGGTTGTCAAGTTTATTCATATTTAATCTCATCTACAGTATGTTTAAACCAAGGTGCTGGTGGAAATAGTTAAAATGTGATCAATATACGTAACTTCAGCAACTTTTCTTGTTAATTTTCTAAAGTGGTGCTGATTATATCTTTCCTCGGTTAGTTCCCTAACTGACGACAACAAGAGTTAATCACTTGATTTCTCGGCAGTGGTCTCGCCCTGAAATGTAATTACTCAACTGCAAAGGGGAACGCTTTGAAGTGTGTATAATAACTTCAGGCAACCAGAACCAGGGTTTCTTTATTAACTGTTCAATGCTCACTTGAAAGGCTATCACACAAATGTAATCTGACCTTCCCAGGCCCAATTTCAGAGGATCAAGTAATCCAAGCGGCTACTATACTTTATTTAACTCACCTCCACACTGACCTTATATTTCTTTGCCAAGGTTCATGTCCCTTTGCCAAGATGAACCTAGAATAAGATTACATAATGTAATATAACTTTTATTTTTTATTTTCTTTCTTTCTTTCTTTCTTTCTTTCTTTCTTTCTTTCTTTCTTTCTTTCATTCTTTCTTTCTTTCTTTCATTCTTTCTTTCCTAGGTTCTTCTTTCTTTCTTTGTTTCCTTTTGTCTGATTCTTGCCATGGCACAGATTACCCTTTTTCTAGTCAAACAAAAGTCACATTGTACCTCTTGTTGAAGAGCCTGGTCATGTGCAGAGTGCGGTCAGGTAGCTTTGACAGACAGGTGGGCCATCCAATAACTTGTTTCGGGCCGATTTTATTACAGGCCTGCAGCGTTTGATTTGTTGATCGCTGGCTGGATGTAAAGAGATTTTCAACAAATATTACCAAAAGGCTTCTCAACTGAATTGGCTATCCTTATTTTGGACCCACATGAACCTTTTGGTATAGTAGTGCCATTAATGTACTTAACTTACTTCCCGTTGCTGAAAGTTACACTTGAAAAGGACATCACATAATAGAGGAGGGCGTACAAAATCTCCCAAATATTCCTGCGCTTTGAAACTATGATTTTTCTTTTGTTTATTTCTGTGTATGATTTGTTCAAAAAGTGTGTGCATGGTAACATGAGTCAGCAGGTCTCCTTGGTGAGCATGACTTTCATAACACTGTCAACCCGTCCCTTGGGCTTTTTGTGTCACTGTTTGACCACAGAGAGCTGGATATCATGGAACTTCAAACAGCTAGGAAACAAACAAGATTTTTTCACCCATCCATTGTATTCTGTTCTTTTATATCCTGTTGTACTCTGTTCTGGTCTCTGATATGAGAGAATAGAATGGCTATGGAGATGAAGGGATATCATTTATTCCTCTTCCTATTATCACACACACACACACACACACACACACACACACACACACACACACACACACACACACACACACACACACACAGAAACACATAAACCACTGATTTGTGTGTTTCCTCTTATTTTGAATGCTGCATCACCAGGGCATGCCAGGACATGTTCCTGGTCCATGTGTGGACTCTGCTTCATGCGGCAGCATGCTGGCCAGTTGGTGAAAGTATACAGGTAACCAGGAGGTTACACTGGGACAGAACTCACACACACACACACACGTAGGCATGCACGCACAAAAATGCCTGCTCACACGTACACACATACAAAAAAAACACACATCTGCCCCAGGGACACTGCCACTGATTCACCCTACAAGGAAATGTGTCTGTGCTTGTGTTGAGAGCAAGTAAAAGTAATCCTTTTTAAATGATAAATGCTCCAAATGATCTTAAACAAGGGAGAAGTTGCCTGAAATCAGCTTGTGGATGATGCAATGGTGGATTCCCAGCCGAGGCAAGAAGGGCTGATTGCTGCTGGAGTGATTCACCCTAACAACTCACGTAACTTATCCACACACACATCCGGCGCCCTCCTCCCATAGCGACGCCAGCCGCTCTGCCCGGGCATGGGCTGCAGCAGAGAGAGGGGCCTCACATCAAC
Organism: Pollachius pollachius; assembly: GCF_949987615.1. Taxonomy (NCBI): domain Eukaryota; kingdom Metazoa; phylum Chordata; class Actinopteri; order Gadiformes; family Gadidae; genus Pollachius; species Pollachius pollachius. The sequence continues at coordinate 18,859,733 of NC_136936.1, forward strand.
CCCTCCCGGTCCCTCCGTTTCCTCCAGGGAAAGGGATGTATCTTGTGATAGGGGCCCACGCTGAATTTCTCCAACATCTGGTTCTCATCAGGTCCCGCCCGCCCCCCCACACACATGGCCTCCTCGTCTTGACCTACTTCAGGGAACATTTCTTGTTGTAAGCCTTGACCCATCTGAACAAGAAGGTTGTGGGATTTTATTATTTTAAGCATTATCCCCATCATTATCGTGTCAATAATAAATATAATTGTTTGTGTCCATCCATGAACAATATTATTGATTTACAGTATATCTTATAGTAGTAGTAGCAGTAGTGGAAGAAATAGCAATAGTTATAATAATTGTATACAAAAAAGAATATAGAATTGAATGTAGTACTGGTCAGGTCTGTCAGCATTGTGCAGGATAGCTGAAGGTTCAGACCTGGTGGTCTCTGTGCTTGTTCTGCTCCAACACAAAGAGCTCTCTTGTTCTTTTCTTTAAGGCCTTCCTGGGGGGGGGGGGGGGGGGGGGGCAAACTTCTCTTTGTGGGGAAAAATTATGGTTCATTGTGGCCCTGAATTGGACATGTTTATGGTCTAAACAATACTACTGTTAAAAACAAGTCAACTCGGCCACTTCATTATTTCTGCTGTCGCCCCTCATTGAGCTCCTCTTTCTTTACAAGGGGACCTGTACAATGCCTACCAACGCATTCTCGTCCTGAAGGGTAGTGAGTGGAAGACGGCATTCAACGCCCCACTTGGAGACTTTGAATATCTAGTAATGCCTTTTGGATTAACAAACTGCTTCAACAAACAAATTATTTGTGAAGACTCTCAGGTGTGAGTTTTATGTCCCCACTGTGTCCGTTCTTGTGGTACGTTATCACCCCAGCCCAAGCTCAAACGGACCCTGTCAGGTTTCTGCTCTGACCGGGTGGCCAACACCATCAGACCTAAATCAATTGTGGCAATTTCTTGATTTTGCGAATTTCTATTGCAGGTTCATCCGGAACAACAGACGCTTTGCTGCCCCTCTAACAAATCGCACTCCAAAAAGCGCTGGAAGCAAAAGCCTCCCTCATTGAACTAGGGCTGATCCAGTCCTGCTGTTTATTGTGGAGGGGGACGCGTTGGACACGGGGGCAGGGGCCTTTCTCTCTCAGTCGTCTTCTAAGGACAACCAGCCATGTCTCTTTTATCACCCCAAACTCTGATAAGGCCCCCAGGCCAACCTCCACCGTGGATGGATTTCAGTCTCGAAGGCACGGTATGAGCAGGGTACGATAGGTAGCCTCATAAAAGCACAGATGCACCGACCTTGTTCTATCATTTGGTATTTAATTTGTAAGCAAATCTTTTTCTTTACGACATACTTGATTTATGAATTTTACCCATAGGATGTCGACTGGGATTTATATCTAATCAAAATATGTATTGATATTGATGATATTTTCCCATAGATTTGTCCTTTCTTTAAAATTGTATCACACATAGATCAAATCTTAAAAATGGGTTCTGAATACGGCTAGAATCAATCTTGGTTTAGATCTGAATCAAAAAAGATACAAATTATAATAAAAGAGAAATGAAGGGGATGTTTATATTGTTTTATTGTGCTGTTTCTGTCTCATCAAATAATAAACTATAAACTTAATAATAATAAACTTTTAAATTTAAAAGACTGCCACTTTTGTTCTTTACATATTACATAGGCATAGGCTGCATTGTGATGTGTAGCCTAGTCCCATTTAGAGCACTGTAATCCGGATTTGGTAATGCTGAAAAGAAACTGGGATGCCTTTTCCCCAGGTGGAGTCAACAATTGTATCTCATAGCAATGTTTATTAGCAAAGATTACAATCTCTTAGGCGGAGGTACTGTGTAGAGGGCTAAATGGAGTTTCTGCTGACTCAATCTGAAATACTTAAGAAGATTGCCTCCTAGTGGGGAACATTAAGTAACACATCATAGCAAACGCCCACACCATTACCTCAGGATCAAAATAATCATTAAAGGCTATCATGTTATGATAGCTATAATATATTTTTTTGTTTTCCTGAATTGGCAGTTCTGACAGGAACCAATGAGGCAGTCTTTGGAAGATTAAATACATTCTATATAAAGAGTTGTGCGTGTCTAACATTTTACTCCTTGGCACAACACACTCAAACACTAGGATTACCGTATTTCCCGCACTATAACGCGCACCGGATTATAAGGCGCACCTTCAATGAATGACCTATTTTAGAACTTTTTTCATAAATAGGGCGCACCGGATTATAAAGCGCATAGCATAGAAGATACTGTGAGTGTGATACTGTGAGATACTGGGACTGTGAGTAAGCGCAGTAAAATGCTGTGTGCACTGACTACGATAGCCGTAATGCTGCAAGCGGTGTGGCTTTATCGTAGTCGTAGTGAAACATTTTATTATTATTATTAAATTGTTTTTATTGGTTTTTCATACTGAAACATTTTGACAGAGCGCCGTTTACAACCAGTATGGATCAACCAATTAACCAATTGATCCATATATAAGGCGCTCCGGATTATAAGGCGCACTGTCGTTTTTTGAGAAAATTACCGGTTTTTAAGTGCGCCTTATAATGCGGAAAATACGGTATTTAGAACCTTATAATTTGTCGACCTTGATGACTACAGAATCATGTATTCAGAAACAATATTCAAGATTGCCTAAAAAGTGTTTTTAAAGTACTAAGCACTCGTTTCTATTTCCTTACTAATTCATACAAAGCACACATCATTTGTTTTTGTACCTTTATTTTGTGTTACCTTTTTCCAAGAAACAAAACAATCTTCCTTAGCACAAATGTCACAGCAGGGTACATATAAAGGGGTATGTTCTTTTTTCTGTAAAGCACTTTGTAACTCTGTTTAGAAAAGTGCTGTATAAATCAAGATTATTATTATTATTATTATTATATATATATAGAAATAGACATATATATTTAAAACATCTTAAAATATCTGAAATAAATAAATAGCTAAAAAGCATTCAGCAGTTGTAGAATTGACCAGAATTCTGTGTCTGACAACATTGACTTTACAAGTGTCCAGCACAAAAAAACTAACAAATTAACTTAACAAATTAAAAATAGACTTTCAACTATTGTATATCATATTATTGTATTTAACAAATGGTTTCTCAAGAAGGCAGGGAGATTCTCTTAACGTTGTCAGCAGTTGAGAATGGAGTTGGCTCTCAGAATAGAAATTACCTTCCTTGACCTGTACCTGTACTCAAACCTCATGTAGTCGTGGAAGAAATACAAGGTACCTGTGAATGGGAAGAGAACAGATTCATTCAATAACTGGCAAATGGAATATGTGCTCTTCAATCTTGGTAATCAAAATCGAAGGACAATATTATAGAATTGAGGTTTCTTCACTATAAACTCATTTCTTTATTAGGATACATGAAATCATAGAGCAGGTAGGACTATGATTTCAAGACATTGGGAATTGAACACAGAACCTTTCGGCTGGGAGTCAAAACAGAACTAAGCACTAGCAGACTATGCGTCCCCCTTACCAGATTCATAAACCGCTGCATCAACCTCCTTTCCTATTCCAGGGAAGTCGGACTCAATTGCTCTCGGGAAGCCAACATCCATGGTGCTGGTTCTTTCATCGTAGCTGTGTTGGATGGAACAAGCACAAACCCGATATAGAAAAGATGCATAGAGGCGATGTCCAGGGGAACAACTAACCCTCAGGTGAAATCCCAGAAATCCCACAAACCTCCAGTACTGTTCGTCGGTGAAGAGCAGTGTTTTGCCCGTTTCGGGGATGTGCACTGCAGCGTCAATCTCCCTCACTTTCTTGGGAAGACCCAATTTGTGGATGTACTTCGGATAACCCTCCATCACATTGTATCCACTCAGTGCCCACATCTTGATTCCTGTCGGGTAGAACAAAACCAAAAAAAGGCCCAGCTGAGCAAAGACAACACGTTGCTTTCTATTTTTTGTAACGAGGACTCACACTCATGCATGTTTTCCTCCTTCCACGCGAAACGACCAAACACTCTAGAGAGCTTGGGGGGACCCACCACTGAATATGACGACCATGTCCTTGTCAGAGTTCTCGTAGGCCGCGTCCACCTCCTTGGGCAGGGAGGGCCAGGTGGAACGGATCAGCGACTGCTCCGGCTCTGCCATCTGGGGGTGGATACGCCAGTAGAACCTACCAGGACACCACACCAAACCATCAACACACGTGACTCCTCTAAGGGACGGGAAACACGATACTTGGACAAGAGGAATCGTTCATGTCGAGTGTCTGCTTATCTGTAGCATTGTCATGTAAGGCCTGAAGTGATTATATGGTTAGGCTAAATGACTCACAGTGATGCAGTTGGTTTGGTTTCAGACCGACACACACATTACGTGGTACAGATAGGCTATTAAGGAAGAAATGTTTGGACAGTTTCACAGTTTGGAATGCGTAGCAGCTTTAAACATCAAAAGAAAAAGATTTAATCCAACTTCTCCTAAACAACATCAGCATAGTGGTGCGGATCCTCAAAATACCTAAATTGTATCACTTGTTTGAGTTTCCAGCTCAACGTTTTTCTTTCTTTCATTTTGAATCATGGTTTTCATTTTTTCTTTCTCTACCTGTCTTTGAAGAGGATGGTTTCCCCTCTCAACTCTGTGATGGCATCAAAGCTCAACATGGGGTCACATCTCTTTGGTGTGTCAGGTTTGGGCTTCACTTTCCTGTTGGGGTTTGGCCCTATATGGTTGGATACAGCACATGTCACTTGTCTGACATAAATCATAAAATCAACATTGACAAGATCTTTACGGATAATAAATACAAATACAAGTAGTATTTGTATCTGACTGATATGTCATTTTAAAAAGTACTCACCATAAAGTTCTTGAATACCATCAATATCGTCCTTAGACAGGGGGAATCCCGGGCTGTATGAGTAGGTGGGAAACATCAATGACCCTGTGTCGCTGGAATGTTCCAAGCCAAGGGCATGTCCAAACTCGTGTGCCGCGACCAAAAACAAATTGTAGTCTATTTTAGAGAAACAAAAGGTACATTAGCTCAACAGTAGATTAGCTAAAATACAGCATTGTGACTTTGTTTTGACCGGGACATTCATATAATAGTGTACAGCTGAGGGCCAAAAAATAGGCTATTTGTTGTGGTAACGTTGGTGTTTAACGGATGTCTCATCACTTGCCGTTTGAGTCTTTGGTCCAGTTTTCATCCTCGTCAAAGTGTGTATCCCCGCCGATGCCCTTGCTAGGGGCATAGGCATGGGCCAGTAAGCCATTAGGCCCGTCAAAACTATTAAAATCTCCATGTTCTGGGGAATCAAGAGTAGGACAAAAATAAATACAAAAAGCCTCCATGTCGCAATCGCCATACTAATCCCTTATATTAAACACAACTATAACATAACACTAAAATATAACTATAAACACTTTGAGTCAGCAGAATGATATTGATTAACTAAGATGCATTTTTCAGTTCTATGGGAAATGCAAAAAATGCATCACTAACACACACTGAGCCATTTAAAAGCCAATATCACAGATTCTCACAGAAAATTACAGGCTCAGAGCTACAGTGGACCCCAGTTGTGAAGACACGTACCACGTGCTGCGAAGCTGATCATGATGTCAGCGATACCACTGTGGAGCCTCTTGAAAGTAAGGGGGGTGACTGAGGACCACACGTTGAAGGCCTTCCGGATGGCTCTCTCAACGTCCGCCTTCTTCATGTCGGGGGTGAAGTTTTCTATCCTGGATCATGGGGAGAGAATATAACATTTGAGCGACAAGACAAGAATCGTAGAAACATATGTCTTGCTTAAAAACCAAGAAAACAAAGAATGAATCAAGACTTATTTTTACGGTTTTGCCAACCTGAAGGTGAGATTGTTGTTGGGCCACTTGAGCTTCCTTGGGGAGTGGTTGTATTCCCCCACATCTGGGACTCCACATCTGGGCAGCTTCATCGTGTCAAAGGTTTCGGCATCTAGTTTCCCAGTCACCTAAAATATGCCAAAATATTTATGTACTACTATTTAAATTACATGTTGTGCCTCTTTGTGTGGTCTAAAAATAACTTAAACACTATTTTGTACAACCCCAATACTGCTTGGTTTACCTTTAAAGTATGTATAGATTAAAGGTGTTAAACTATGCTAGACAGTCATAGTGTAACAGAACAGCCTTTTACCTTTAGGTTGAAGAAAGCCTGCATCTGCTTTAATTTGGCCTGCAGAACGTCTGAAGATTTCCTTGCTCCAAGCAGACCAACGGGAAGATTGTAGAAATGGCGAAGGTATTTCTGTACATTTAAAAGAAGTGAGGCCATTCTTAAACAACAATTTCCTGCAAAAATGTGTGGAAAAATTGCCATCACATTAATAATATTACACATAAACACTTGAATAGGTTTAAATGAGTTCTAAGTGAGAATAACCTTTTTAGCAATGGCAATCATGAAATGACAAAGGTAAAATAATGCTGCAAAATACAACGCCTTAGTGTTGGTGTGTTACCTCTGCTTGTAGCCTCTTGTCCGTCTCGTCGCTGGGCATAGGCACAGCGATGCAGTGAGCGACCATCACCAGGAGCAAGAGAGCAGTCATTGTCATGTTGACTCTGTGTTGCCCAGACCAGTGATGGGAATAGAGCCTCTGTGAGGGGTATTTAAAGCATTTTGTCTTTCCTTTTTTTCTACCTCAACTGGCCCTAGTGAATCATGTGTAAAACCACGTATAACCACTTCCTCCTTGACCAATTTATTTCCTTAGAATTTCAGTCTGGGATTGTGGTTTGAGCGGACGTGCGATTTCCCAACAAAATCTGCTCACAAGATAGCTAAGGTAGGAAGTTGATTGACAAAGCCGTTTCCCAGCAGATTTGTAAAACAAAATCACCCACATACACATGGACATATTATATAGTATATTTTAGAATTGCATTATGCTGTTTCTCAAGGCATGGTTCCTGTCTGCAAGGTAAAGGTTTAGTGTTCACTTTTAATCAATCAATTAGGAAATGATGAATTAAACAATACAGTAGAAAATGGCAAACATTAGGGGACACAAACTCCTGAGTTGTTAAACATTGACATGTTCATTTTCATTCACTGAGGTGCATTCCCCAATCATATGCACGCCAGATGGCATTCTAGGATGACACATGTTGTGTGACAGACCCATAGACACATCTGATGTGAGTGACCGAGTGACACATCTGATGTGAGTGACCAAGAGACACAGCTGTTGGGACGGACCAAAGGGAAGTGATGCATAAAAGACAATTCAATCGGAAATAAATCTAAATAGAAACCAAATTGTTTTGTCTATTCATGATATAGGTACATTTGTACCCATTCTGTACGAGAAAACCCTTAACTTATGGGTGGTGGTCACAAATGTTAACCACCACTCACAACTGATCATTTGTCCACAAAACCCCCGTGGAATGTTGGAGGAAAAAGGCGTTGTGCTCCCACTCCATGTTCAGAAGAGCCCTTTGAAAGGTTTGGTTTGTAACAGTTTACCTATGGATACATTAATTAACCATTAATTACCATCAGTTAATGTATTAATAAACATTATTATATGGCATTAAGGTTAAGGATATGTGGGTTCAGATTAAACCTAACCCTAATAAATAATATATCAATTAATACCGTAGTTAACATGAGTGTATTGAAGAACAGTATGAGTTAACTGTTATTTTACTGTTAGTTAATTCTTATTAATGAATTAACCTTTATTACTTGATAAAAGTTTTAACTTATGATGCATAACCTATGTCAGGGCTCTGATATCCACTCATACCCTGTTCACACGATATTATGCAATGTCAAAATATTTCATCATTTAGAGGTTTCAACCTTAACTAGGAGCGGGTCTGTCCTAGCAGGTCAAAATAATACATTTCTTTATACAGTGCATTTAAGGTGCTCAAAGACACTTACAAAACATAGCAATTTTAAAACATTAAATAGGTCAATATAACATCACATTATAATCGTATTAGTGTGTTATTTATATAATACTGGCTCTAGTCTTTTATTTACCTACTTGTTGGGCAAGAGTAGAGCAGCAAGATGACTTCCCATTCCTGCTTAATCTGCATACAAACTTCAGAAATATTTAATTGTGGGCCTTTTCTGGATTATCGTCATGACAATATGTAATTTGTTGTGATGAATAAATGTCTCTTCATCTTAACTCCATATCTGGAGTTAAAGCAGGCCGGGACATGCTGTCTGTAGACGTGCTGTCTGTAGACATGCTGTGTGTAGACATGCTTTTTTTTGTGTGTGTGTGTATGTGCATGTGTTTATTTGTGCTTGTGAGACTATTGTTAAATAGCATTAACAAGGAATTCCTCAACACAAACACACACACACACACACACACACACACACACACACACACACACACACACACACACATTATAGCATTCCATCATATGTATCTCACAGGACCCATTTTGAAATACCTTACAGACATTCCTAAGTATTTTCCACTGAAAACCAAAACAAACTGCAAATGGGTAAGGATGCACAAAACAGATTGTCAAGTTAGACAAACGCTATTATCATTCCCTCCTTCGTCCGCAGCAAGAGAAGAAAATTACATCATAATGCTTTTGTTGACTAAAACAAACCACTAATTAGTTCAGGCTTGTCTGTCGGTTAGACACTGGAGGAACAGCAAAAAACGAAAAAATCCCCTCACCCCAAACTTCCTGTGAAATGACTCCGGAGTCGTAATCTCACCCCCATCTACTCTCAGTAAGGATGGCACTGCAGGCAAATCATTTTATTTATTTTATATTAAAAAATAGATAACAATAGTAGACATTGTTTAACTACACAGATGCATTTTTTACACTGCTGCTTTCATAATGATTCGTTTCTCATCATTTTTCATAATAAATCTGAAAACAGTTTTCTGGGCTATGTTTAGGTTTTTTTAAAACAGAAATAGTCGGTTCCCTGCTGGTATCCAGATGCATTTCCCGGAACTTTTCCACAAGTAAATACTGGGATGGGATAGAATCACTTTATGATTTTACATGGAATGTTTGACAGAGACAACAGTGAGAAGGAAGGAACCGTCTTTCTAGCTATTGATTTAATTGACCTGTCTCTAAGCTCCACCCAGTAACTATGTTGCTTTTTGTGTGACTTTGGATTTTCTTATCCTAATATCGTTGGTCCCAACATGAATTACAATGTTGCTAAAACTAGTGTGTGTTGGGTTTCTCTAATCCCAACTCTGTGTTTGGTCTGACCACATGCCAGCACCCTAAGATTAGTTTCCATGTCATTTGATAATAGCCTACTTGATAGGCCTTCTTGAATACATGCAACAACACACATAAAGCTCCTACACAACAAAAATTATCACAAATGGGCTATAGCCATGGATGTAACACGCCCAACACCTTCCTAGAACTCCATGAGCCATGGCTGTGCAACATGGCGGCCTCCATCAAAGAGGACCCGCTCCCAATGAAGATATAAAGGCCTCAAAGTAAGGTAATGAAACCACAAGGATTTCTATTTTCATGGGATTGTCAACTAATTAAAAAAATTACTTCTGTTATATTCCATTTCTGCCTTGTCTGTTCCGCCAGATGATACTAAATTCTAAACGTTGAACCTTTAAGAAGTTGCATTTATTAAGGACACTGATTGAGCATTGATGCGACACACCTGTCTTTAATTTACCTGTCCTTTTGCATCGGTGCCATCAACCTAACTCACATGAAATAAACCTGAGGCAGGTCAGGGGTTTGGTTTTCTTTTAAATAATTTCCAGTTCCAATGCCCATATAGTTAAGTGGGCTACTACACTGTTTAGGCAGCAGTCCGACCCCTAACATGGAAAGACATTTGTCTACTTTGAGCCACACTTGGAAGGAGGGAGGAGATATTTCCATACAATATGCAGTAGGCCCTACTTAACAATATCACTGGAGGGCAGCAAAGCTTCTATAAGAACAAGAGCAATTGCTCCGTCGTTACATTCCCCCAAACGTGCGTTTGTTTCCAGAGTTTGACTTGGCAACATGACGACGTATCACGGTGGATGTTCGGGATAACCTTAGAAAACACAATTACCTTAACGAAAGTCTTGCATCCAGTGTCCAAAAGAGATACTTTCACAACCTGCGATTCCTCTTGTTTTCTGATCCCCGGGCCACACTCAGTATGTGAGAAACTTGAGGTTGTTTGTATTTTTCCTTTTTTCATGTTTAAAGGTCCCATGGGTACTACTTTATGAATGCTTTTATATAGCTTTTAGTGGTCCCCTAATACAGTACTTGAAGACGTTCAAGAAATTTAGCCTTGGTGCAGAATTACAGCCACTACGAGCCAGTCCCACGGACGATATTATGAATCCCAGGCGATATTATGAATCTCATACGACTGCGTCGGGTTCTCCGACGTCTCTGGTTCTTTGGATTGACTCCCTGAAGTACATGAACCACGACATGGAGGAGAAAGTTATTTCTCCATCATGCGGGCGCATGATGGAGCCCATGCCCACCGCCTCGGCAGCGGACAGCAGGGCTCCGGCGGGAGACAATCGCGGGCAACAATCCCTTTCTCCTGGCGGTTCATGTACTTCAGCGAGTCAAAGCCAAAGTTCCTTTGCACCTTCTCAACCATGGCTGAGATAACCCCCACTACAAGTCTTGTTGTGGAAATACCAGAGACGTCAGAGAACCTGACATGTTATGCGCCATAACATCAACAGCAGAACGGTTATCCAAATAACAAAGAACACTTGCGCTACAGTGTGTGTATTCACAGACACACACACACACACACACACACACACACACACACACACACACACACACACACACACGTGGTGCACGCATGGTCGTAGCTCAATGTCTCATTGGCGGGCCAAATTCTCTAGGCGGGCAAGGCAGAGAAAGCGGAGGTAACTTGGCCCCTTATGACGACATATGGGGCCAAATTCAAAATCGGAGCGTCTGAGCTTTCATTTTTCAAAGGCGGAGCAGACACCTAACACCATTTCTAGCTACTGGGGGATGAAAGGCAGGCTAAGGGAACTCATATTCATGTTAGAACCTCATAAAGTGAAGTTCATGTGAAGGGCTTTAATTGTTTTGTGTTTTGTTTGAGTGGGGGGATGAGGTGAATGAATTGAATGCCTTTCACTAGTTCTTACGAGTTGTTTTGATGGCAGAAATAAATAGAGAAATTCATGAGGAAGAATTGTTTTTTATTAAGGAGTGAAGAAGTGTTTGGTTTTTTGTCACTATATGTTTTGATGTGTAGACGTGAAGATAGGTATGTATACATGTAATATATATAGACAATGATTTTATTGCTTTTCCTTTTCCATACAGATGTGTAAATAGAGAAAGGGTGCTATGTTTCCTTTTTCCAAAAATGACTTTAAGAGTCTTGCTTCATTTGGAATGTATCGATGTATAGCCAAAATCCACTCCCTCTTTTATTCAGCAACATGAACTGTTACGTATTAAAAGTGGTGAGTAGGTTGAATATATATATATATATATATATATATATATATATATATACACACACACATACACAGACACACAATACAGGCACACCTGGAGAAGCACTACAACCTCAACAAAGAAGCACTCATGGGGTGTTTGAAGCGTGGCCTGCAAAACATGTGTTTTTTTTTAATTTTCCCTCGTATAACATCAATGTTGCATGCTCTTAAATTTAAAATGTAGTAGGAAAGAGTTCCATTCAACCTGCTGATTTAATTAGGTGGACACATGATTGTTTTGCATCACAGAGACGGTGTTTAGGTAAAATTATGGATATAATAGGATGTTTGGGAATGCTCTTGCCCATGCAAAGCGTTCAATCTCCTCCCTGGGGTTTTGTGCTGCAGCATTTGTCGGTAAACCAGGGACTTGCCATGCATTTCTGGAATCAATGGTTGACTCAGCTCTCAGGGTTTGGGCCTGTGCCTTCTGGTCACCCGTGGTGGGTAAGACTTTTACTTCAAATAGTGAAAAACAAAGGTAGGAGGTACTGGGGTGATCTCTTAACTTTCTATTTGTGTGTGGTGGAATAAAATAACATGGTTTTTATCTTTTTGATTGACCCAGGGGCACCCAGAGCAGGAGGTGTAATATTAGGCCTAATGAGATTTCCTGAATGTGGGTGTGGTGATGGCTGGTTCAACCTGTGTGCATTGATTAGTCAATTCACAACAGGTGTGAAGCCCCACCCAGCACCAGGGTCCAATCAGTCTGACCTGGGCCAGGTGAGGCTGCTTAGACCAGCCATAATCCACACACATTCCACAATTGTATTGTCTTGTTCTTGCAGGATTCAATTGGAACTTAGTTGATGCACACAAGTTCGGTCATTCATTGGGTTTGAAGAACTCAAGACACCCTGATGCATCCGACCTACACACACTCTTTGCAGGTCAACCCTCAGTCCACGTAGGATGTAGCAAATATCAACACACTTTACCGTAAACCCGTTCTGAATCACGACTCACAAGTTAGTTTTGACACTGCAGGCACGATGCCTGAAAAAGCCTTGTTTCGTTCAAAATACTGACTTTAGTTTCGAAACAAAAATCTCTACCGTGGCCTCCGCCTACTTATCACCACTTCCATACAAAAGAATTTGACCATGTCATTTACAAGTCTTAAGTGCTATGACTGCAGGCATAACTGCAGCGTTTGGAAACATATACTTAGAGTGAATCCAAAATGGCATCCATCGTGTTTCTGCCGAGATGAGATAACCTTTGACCTTTTCAACATGGCGCGAGCAAAAACAAAATACTATTCATGATCTATAAAATATAATAAATCCTCTTCTTGCTGTAGCAGAAGACTTAGGCAGTCTCAAATTGTTTTTTTAAGTAACAGGTAAGGATCTGTGAGTTTGCCATGTTTCATTTCACTACGACAACAAAACCACACAACGCACTCATAATTTCCATTTCACAAATGGAAAGGAGCAGTTAACGCAGCAGTGGACGCAGCCGTGCACATCACCAACAACAGTCGCACACTCTTCTTCATCCATGACGTTTACTTGAGGTGGGTCAGCAATTAAACATCACTTCCACAGAGCCAATGCAACGTATTTTTGTCATATAGTCATACAAGGTTTTTATGGCAAATATCAGATGTAAAATACAATTTAACACAATACCATATAGATTACTATGATGCTGGCCTGGTGGGCCCTTAAATGTCCCTGTTTAAATCTTGTTAAAACAAAAAGCACGAAGAACATGTGGCCACCATATAACTTCCACCATAAGAATGAAACATTTTATAATTTAGTGTGGCTTTGGTTGTAGATCAGTCTACTAGGATTAGTCTGACCTTAGCTTGGAACATCTGACCACTTGAAAGATTGTTTATTTGCTTGATAACTCAACACAAATACATCTATTTATAAAGCTATATATATATATATATAGCTTTATAAATATAAACATATATTCAACATATATTATATATACATATAAAAAACAACTATATATATATATATATATATATATATATATATATATATATATATATATATATATATATAAAGAGCACATAAGTATACTGTTCTTATATCTACATCTTCATTGTATGTCTTGTGTGATCGATTGATAACGTTTTTGGTTTACTACCTCCATCAGATAATTGGCATATAACATTTTGATGATATCACTTTTGCATTAGTTGTGCGGTCATTTGAAGGAGGGCCTTCCATACAAAACGGCTTTATGGGAAATTCGGCAACAAGTCGCTTGTCTACGTACATCGATGACTATTTCTGACGTTGAAGGATATTGCAGGGAATTTCAGAGGGGAGGATTGCAACCAACGAACTAACCAGCCAAAAATAAGAAATATAGATACCATATAGATTACTATGATGCTGGCCTGGTGGCCCTTTAAATGTCCCTGTTTAAATCTTGTTAAAACAAAAAGCATGAAGAATATATTGCGGGGCGTCACGAGTGCATTTTCATTTTCCCGTTGGGCTAAGACCAGGATGTTCGAGTTGTCTTGAACGCGCCGTCAGTTTTCAATTCAAGTTCCCATGACTCGTGAGACCATCCTGATCTCGCGAGTTCAGATGTCGGTTTCTCGATCCTTCCAGATCCGGACTTGGTGAAGGCAAATGTCTCCCGTTGAGGATACAGCGCCCCCATGTGTCCGAGGATAACGATCAACTATTATTGCTCCAATAAACCGAAAAGGAACTTTGGCCGTAAGGGATACCGTACAAGGAAGTACTGACGAGTTTGGATTGTACCCAGTCCGGTTTGGATACGGCGAATTAGTAAAATGTATAAATCCTTTATTTAGAAGTGATTACGTTTATATACTTTTAAAACAAAAGGTGTCTGCTGTTTGGACACCATAGTCCGGTTTGGATACGGCGAATTAGTAAAATGTATAAATCCTTTATTTAGAAGTGACTACGTTTAAATACTTTTAAAACAAAAGGTGTCTGCTGTTTGGACACCATATGCTTTTTAGGGAACATGACAACTTGGTACGGAAACAAACTTCCCGCTTGATCGCCTGACGAAACAATTCAACTTAAATATAAGACGACAGATAAGGGAAAACGGCCAGTTTACTACAGTCCGGACAATAACTCAAGTTCAGCCCACCTTCTGGCAGCTATGGACTCGGATTCAGAAGTTGAAAGGTTTGTCATATCGGGGTTGGCCTTCATGTCAACTCAAATATTTGAACTCGTTCCAGACTTGTTCTATATTAGGCTATTACATGATCAAGATGGTTAATGTAGTATATCAAATATTTTTCAATTTATACTAGACTCACTTCACCTGAGTTCACCTGGATTCTGCATGGCCTCCTCCTTTACCCCCTACTGCTCTTTCACCTCTGTACTCTCACCTCTCTTACGCACATTATTGTATGTTCTACGTCCTGGCACTTAAAAAAGGACTTAGCATTGTGTAGAATCTTATCCTAGCTATTGTTGGGGCAAAATAACCTGCTGAGCACATCACATGTACATTATAAATATAGCTAACTCCTACCTTAGCTTAATGAGCACATCACATGGCAGTCACCTTATAATATAGTCAACTTTTAACACATAACACATACATGAGAATATAGTCAGGTCAGGGCCGGAGCCAGGGCCCCATATCTCCTCCCGGCAGATAGTAGACACTCAGACAATGCACCAGTCATCCTCAAGGACGGGAGGACCACAACGGGTGAATGCTCTGAAGCTCTCCCCCGTAAGGAGGAACACAAGAAGATATACATGCATACACTAGTGCCTGGGAACCAAGGTCAAGTAAAAACACACAGAACCACACACATCTAAAACGCACACACCTCATCACGAGGAGATACAGCATAAAACTATCACTCTGAGACTCTTCACTTTCTTCCGAAGCAGACCTTCCACGGAGGCGAAGCTCCGGACGAACCATCAGCGCTGATTAGGGACTTAGACATATTCGATTTCTCACGCTTATGACTCTGTATAACCGTTGCCACTTTACTTAATAAATCCAAGGTCCTCGTGCCGATAGACTTTATTACCTCTCCGTCTCATTTCATCTGGTCCAGTAACTAGCCAGACCGTTTTTCCCAACACTATCTTTGTTGTATACAGGGAATGGGTTAACCTAGCAATTCTTGGTGCTTGGCACTTGTTTCTATAACCATCCTTACTGTACCGAGTGATATATTGTTGTTTCCATTTCCTCTGACAAATGTACGTATTGTAAGTCACTTTGGATAAATCGTCTGCTAAATGCGCTAAATGTAAATGTAATACCTTGTATCATACGTTCTGGTTATTAGAATACTGCATGGAACAGGTCGTCCCCCGTCAAGTTATGGATCAATGAGAAGCGATGAGGAAGAAGAAGAAGAAGAGGACTTTGAGAGGGACTCACCTATCACTTCCAATGAACCCACCGGGTAGGTTGGAGTTATACTCAAACTACTATCCATGTATACTTGCATATATATCATGAAAGGTACTCTATGAGGAATATTACATCAAAAAAAAAGTATCAACTGTACGCTGGTCAGTAGTACTGCAGTGCCTTTCGATAGTAATTATTAGGTGATCCACTCTGTGAACCTTCTCTTGATCTAATTCTTGGCAGGTTGCAACTTATACGTCATGACTATCCAGAGACAGTCCACACCCAGGCCACACAGCAGACCAAACAACAAGATGCCTGCATCATACATAGCGGGTTGGTACATAGGCTAGCATGCTTATCAGTGCACTCATGTATCACATGACAGAGACTTAAATACGTACTTACGTACCCGGGGGTCTCCTGCACTTTTGTCGCTCCCTCAGAAATGAGGAAGTGGTTGAAGAGAACCGGGAGGAGGAGGAGGAGGAGGAGGAGGAGGAAGAGTACTATAGAATTAATTCTCCAGAACCGCCGCCACCTGTGGAGGATGGAGATCAGATGGACTATGACGAGGCCCAGTTAGGGATTCTCCACTCAGAGCTTGGAATGCCTCACGTATTCAAGGTGCCATGTTGTGCTGTTTATAAAAGAAAGAAAAAATCCAATCCTTAAGATTACAAACAGTCCTTCCTATTATTCTCTGTACCATCGTACAACACGGCACAATTACCTCACCAGTCTGTCTTTGTTCTCCTCACTGTGTAGAACATCATGGGGGTTCTGTCGAGACTTTCTCAGGAAGACATAGGAAACTTAAAGATCCGCCTTAGTCGAGAAGAGAAACTTTTCAAGCTGCAAGAACTGTTTCAATGGGACATTCTGAACCTAGTGGACAAGATGATTGAAGTACTTGGTAAGAACACTTTCAGATAGTTATTATTAATTAATAACTAGTTAAATTATTATTATTATTATTAGTTAGTCTTCACTGTCAGGAGTAGTACATCCCTTTATATACATATATATGTAAAGCATATAATCAAACATGATTGTATTGGCTGCTGTAAACATTGTCATACTGAGCAACCTATGCCAATTAATCATTGCTCACTTTTGTCATGCAGGTCATGAGTGTGCCTTAAAACAATCCATCATGGGCTTAGACAGCATAAAAAAAATTACTGAAGCCCGGGACCTGGAGAAAAAATGCGAGAGAGGTAAGGCCGTCAGCTAAAGAGAAAAAAAAAATACCTGCATGTAGATATAATAGTAATGGTTGAAATAATGGTCGCAATGTAAATAATCAACCATTTGTTAAGCTTGTTAATTCTTACTTTGGAACACGACTAGCCAGCCAAGATGAATTCTGAATTTCTCGTCATCAAAGTGCATATTTCCCCCTCACCTCCTCTCCATCCTCTCTCACCCCAGTGTTGCTCCGGTTCCAGCTGAAGCAGCACATCCTGCGGAGGTTCAAGGTAATCTACGAGGGCGTGCCCCGGCCCGGGAAGCAGCAGCTCCTGGACACTGTCTACGTCCAGCCCCAGATCTCCAGGCGCCCAGGCAACGGGATCCATCTGGCACCCGGCGACGGCGGCGACGGCGGCAGTAGCTTCCTGGACGTGAAGGATCTGCTCCGACTGACAAAGGCCAGCGGGGAGCCCGTGAGGACGCTGGTGACCACAGGGGTCGCGGGGATCGGGATGTCCGTAGTGGCGGCCAGGTTCTCCATGGACTGGGCGGAGGATGCCGCCAACAAGGTCCGCTAAATGCAGGAACTCGGCACTCCTGAGTGTACCACTCATTTTATTTTTTTACATTTCATCAGTGGGGAAGGGAGAAGTAGCTCTATTTGGGAACTTTTATGCTGCTGAAATGTTTTTGACAACATCATGTAATTGGGGATTTTGAGCATATGGATATTTAACAAAGGGGGGTATCTTAACCTGCGTTGAGTGTAGGGCTGTCCCCGACTCTGATTTTTCTGAGTCAAATCAGATCTGCCTTTTCAGTCCAGAGATTCGACTATTCGGCGGCCGTGCAGGGCAGGTGTTTTGGAGGTTTAAAAAATGAATTTTCTTTCTATCAACACTCTGTTTTGGTAGGCTATAGGCCTTTTATATATGCTTGCGCGTTGCGCTCATTACGTTCTCACCTGAACAGTTTTCTATCAATCAAACTCGTCGGAATTGTAGCCAACTTATTCCTGTCGGGTTTTAATTAGGCTCCTGCCCATAATGCGGTCCGATAATGAACACGGGGCTCATGTATAGGCTACTGGATAATCCATTATATGAGCCCTGTGTTCACGATCTGATTGCATTTATTGAGCCCGAAAGAATACACAGCGCTTTTTCGCCACACTGACTGCGCTCCTAGAGAAAATGTAGCAATAATGTAAGGGGAGACAGCCGCTTCCCACTGCGAGATTCTGTCTAGCAAACAAAGTTACAATGAATCAATCGCCACAGTGACATGGACAGTGTCTAAATAAAGCTTCTCTTTATTAGTATCATTCGAGCTATGATGCAAATGGTGAATATTAAGCCTGCGTGGCATCTGTACGTGCAGTTTGCAATTTATTTTCAGCACCAACTGCCGCTGCAGATGAATAATAAAAAGTCACAATAAATGTCTCGATTCATGCATATGGTCTGGCACGTCTACACTATAGTTTGGGTCTTTTAAATAAATAAAAGAAGACGATGATGATTCAAATCATCGACTTTCAGGGGACAGCCCTAGTTGAGTGTATTTTATTGTTCCATTGCCAATGTCCCCATGAACAATCGTATCTGTGTAAAGCTACAGCAACCAGTATGAGGTTACACCATGTATAGTAATTGAGTTGTTGAATCTGTGATTGTGTTTCTTTTGTTTTATATACAGGATATACAGTTTGTGATCCCACTCTCACTCGAGAGTCTCTGGTCTCTCCAGAAGTTCCAACTTCCTCCAACTAAGAAGATGTCCATCATGGAGGTGATCGAACATTACTACCATGGGTTTGGTGCCGTAGGCTACCTGGAAGATCTCAACTGCAGATTTCTCATCCTAATGGACTCCTTCGATTATTACCTCGATACGCTGGACTGGAAGGTATATTTCCCAAAGCAGAAAGTGGCTCTATGTTTAATGCACACCAGGTCCTAGGAGGATCGAATTTTAAGGGCATTTTTGTTATAGAGCATTTCTAGGCATCTGCTATACTTATAAATTGTCCCTATGTAATTCTCCCTTCCAAAAGCAACAACCAACTGCCATCTGCTTGCTCCTTACTCCAGAATACTCCGGTCCTGTGTGACAGCCATACTCCTGCACATCTGGATGTTCTGATTGTTAATCTAATCCGGGGTAAACTGCTGCCCTCTGCCTGCATCTGGATCCTTGGCAGACAAGCAGCCGTCTCAACCATCCCACCTGAACTCATCGACGCGATCACAGATATTCATGGCTTTAGGTCTGTCTTTGTGGCGGTCGGAGCCCACTATCATATTCTGCTCTACAATCCTATCTTCTGTCTGCCTGTCTTCCCGCCATGCTACTATCTCCCCTTCCTAACCGTTGCCTCAGTTTTAATGTGTGCTGTGTTGAATCACCACCACCACTAGGTTTCACTTACCTTTCCCCCCTCGCCGATCAACAGTGACGAGATGAAGGACGATTACCTGAGCAAACGCTTCCAGGACAAGGAGCTGGCGGAGAACATTGTTTCCCATTACAAGCGCTCGCCGGCCCTCAGCGCGCTGTGTCAGCAGCCCTTCGTCTGCTGGTTGGCCGCCACGGCCTTCGAGCGCTGCTTCCGCTACCAGGGCTACGGGATGCAACCCCCCAGGCTCACGCCCTTCTACATCCACGTGATGGTCATCCAGACCAACCGCAAGCTCCAGCGCTACCGCGGCCAGTCGGAGAACCACCTGGTGAGCTGGTTGATGCATGCATAGAAAGGGTTGATAGCATCATGTTAGGGTTATATCCTGTCATGGTTATAATGCATGTCATGTCATGGTTACGATGGCCAAACCGGCATTTTCCTATGACATGGCGACGTTAAATGACAGCATTCTATATGAATCACAGGGGCGATTTACCTGATAATTTTGTTCATATAAAACACGTACACAAAACTAAAATCAGCACAAGGGTAGAAATGTAATGTATTGAAGTTTCAAAGTCTTAACCGTTTTTTTCTGTCTCCTCTTGTGTGTGTCAGAAATGGTCCGAGGATGACATCGACACACTGCTAAACCTGGGGAAGCTTGCCCTGGCTATGGTGGAGAAGCAGGTGTGGGTCTTCTCCCAACAGGACCTCAAGGAGCATAGACTGGACATGAAGGAGATAACTGTCTTCTCCGGCCTCTGCGTTGAGCATCCCTCGCTGGACATCACTAAGAGAAAGCAGTTCAGCTTTTTGCACAAAACCTTCCAGGTGAAAACCAACGCCATTATTTATATCTTGGAAATATGTTCTTTGTAGCATAAACCACTAATAATCAGACGTTTCACTATATATATATATATATATATATGTGTCTTCTATGTAGTGTAAAAGTCAGATTGTGTGAGACTGAGCCCCTCCCAGTAAGTACATGGGAGAACTCACAAATCAGATCTAAAGTATTTTGGCAGATGTGCTTAAATCTGCATGAACGGGGTGTTTTGATTCAAATTAGTTTAGACCAGTGGTTTTCAAACTGTGAGGCGCGCCTCCCCTGGGGGACGCCAGAGTTCCTCAGGGGGGGCGCGACGTGAGAAAAAAATATACCAGAAAAAGTAACGCAAAAAAAACGCAAAGACGAAGATGCGCTGTGTTCGAAATCGTTCCCTATTCACTCACTCACTATTCCCTATATAGTGTTTATGATATAGTGCACTATATAGGGAACGAACAAACGAGAATTCGGACACTACGCTGAACGTTTCTAAACGTCATTTGCGTCAGTAAATGCGCCGGGTATTTGTGTAACGCAGACAGCTGCGTTGAACATGTGAACATGTAAACAAACCGGGCAACCACGAGGAAAACTGGAGGTTGTATTGATGTTGAATGTTACATTTCCTTGATCAAGGTTCTTTTAAATTAATTTTGAATGTTACATTTTCTATGTTAAATCCCAAATAAATTGTTGACATTTCTATTCGTTTTCGCGGTTATTCAGCTTCTTCTCCGGAAAACACTGCATTGAATTGTGGTATATGGGAGTAACATGTACGGAACATCGTATGTTGACTCAAATTTGGGGTATTTTAAGTCCACTATATAGTGCATGAAATTTACCACTGAGAATTCGAACACCACAAAAAAATTATAGTGCACTATATAGTGCACTATATCTGTGATAGGGAACTATTTCGAACACAGCTTCGCAAACTCATTGCCACCACTAAAGTTGAGGTGAGCTAAAAAGGAGGCTAAACTGGCAGTTTATAGATTAAGATGTTCAAATGTATTTTAAAAACGTTAAGCAAAAACTTGCTTAGATAAAGATGTTAAAATGTGTTAAGAAATGTGTTTAAAAACGCACAGAGATGTTTAGAACGTTTCAAAAATATATGATCAGAGATCTTTAAAATGTGTAAAATAATTAAAAGATCTTTCAAAACACAGGGATTTAGAAAAAAATAAATTGTGTGTGGGGGGGGGCTCAGCTGAAATTTGTTCTCTGGGGGGGGGCTCACTCTCTCATACTTTGAAGACCCCTGGTTTAGACCAATCATGTTCCCAGGGACCGGGATGCGTAAGCGTGCGGTTGTCTCGACTGGAACCTAAGCAAATGTGAAATGAAAAAAAAGTGATCTTTAAGTTGCCCCGGCCCCTAACCCCACTTGACTTTGAATCTTCTGGATTTTTGACTTTACCTTGACATCTGTATTCCCTGGAGTGTTGTGTTTTAGTTTTTCCATATACCTAAACCTGTAATGTATTTATCGACCTTAGATGTCACAACACCTTTAGCGCAACCTTAAAATGTTATTCTTCTGTGCCTGTGAAGGAGTTCATGGCCGCCGTGTACGTGTTCGCCATGTTCAACCTGGAGGGCCGGGTCCTCCTGCCAGAGCCCGGGTCCCAGGCCCGCACCAAGCTGCCCAGAGTAGCGGAGTCCCCCCGGTCAGCCGAGGACCTGCTGCGGGGCGCGGTCCGGGGGACCATGGGCTCGCCACACCTGGACATGGTGCTCCGCTTCCTGTGCGGCATGATGTCCCGCGGCAGCCACAACCACATGCTGAGAGTGAGGCTCTTCCAGGCACCGCACCCCCCGCTGGCCAAGCCGGAGAAGGCTCAGCAACTGCTGGAGCGGGAGTTGGAGAGTGTGCCGGCGGACAGGCGGGCCAACCTGCAGGAGTGCCTCAGGGAAATGGTGCAGGAGGACGAGTGAGGTGGATCACGGACGAGGTGTTTGCCTGGTACCCAGTCTGAGGAATGTTTTAAGATGACTTTTTTTGTTGCTGATGAGACATATTTATCCAGAGACCTACTGTGAATTCGGATACATGTCATTTAGCAGGTAGAGGTTGCACAGAGGTAGGCTGCCCGTTACTGGGGATGGAAACTAATCCGTTTGGCTGGTAGTCTTAACACTTTAACCCCTATACTGTCCTTTTAATACATGTGCTTTTTATGTTGTTTTGTTTGGCAATTATTGTGGATCAAAGAAAATAGCTAACTGCTTCTCAAGAATGTTTGGAATACATAGGGACTCTGCACTACTGTCCTCCTGAACGCCTCAGCCCTCCCTAAGCCCAAAGGGTGAAGAGCGTGTACGCTTGTGATTTGTTTGTCTCATATTGATGCACAACAAACAAGAACAAATGATTGATAATAGCTACTGCTAATAGCAAGTATATAGGGCTGTATTAGCATGGTCCTACCAGAATCTCGTGCTTCATTTCGTTTACACAGAGTCTGGCCTCTCTCCATTGACACACGTTAAATCACTTGAAGGCGGGTGTCTGTTGGAGTTTCAAACTATTGGATCTGCCCAGTGCCACTCTGGATCTGCCAATCAATCGCTAACGTTTGACTACAACTCAAACTAGTGCACGACCTCAACGTCGTTGCTCTCAGCCACTCCCTCTGTTCGCTGATTGGACCAGCAAAATTTGGCCGGAGAAAACCCACGAATATACAGCAAACCCAGTACGTATGGGGGCAGAGCCAGGCTAGGGCTGTATGGTATTTGCATGGGAATTCTAGTACAAGTATAAAATAAAAATATTGTGTTTTTTAACATCTCCCTCGTTACTCATGTAATTATTGGAAAACAAATATTCCAACAAACTAAACATATAATTGCAATTTGATGTCTGTAGAGTCAGTAAGATACACCATGTCCTTTATAGGTTTAATCAAGTTAATCAAGTCAAAGGTTCAATTGATGTTTGTCATCTGAATTACACTACATTTCCACATTATTTCATTCAATAACATGTAGATTTACAGGACATTCAGAATGGAAATTCAAACCAATTATATACAGACAGTGAATTATTTAGTGACTTATTAAATTCAGTCATATTAGTTGAGAACATTTCTAGACAAATTATTGAATGAAGGCCCATTCTTTTCTAATATCTACAAGTAATTGTATTCTTTAGGTAAACAAATTATTACCACTGTATATACCTCAAAAGCGATCACATTTCTTGTTATATAATTGATTGCTTTAGTCAAAAATACACCACAAAGTATCGTATTGTGTATGTTTCATTATCTATACTTTCGTGGCTGCTTTCAAAGCCGACAAGCTAATTTAAGAACCAGAATTCATAGACATATTCATATTTATTTGACTGGAAAATGTAAAGTCCTCCTCAAAATTACTAAAAAAATTACTAAAAACTAAGCAGGTTTAGGTACGCTGACAGATAAAAGGTAGGTGCTCGAAGCAGTGGGCGTCCGACCAGTTTGACTGAATTCTCATAAAGGATCTTGCGCAGTGGTAGTTGTGTCGCCAGCACTGATATTAAACCTGTGGACCCCCTGTCCACACCCAGGGGGCGCTGAAGTTAAAGATGGGTCGCTCCAGGCCAATCCACACGCTTTTGACCAAGGGTGCCTGAGCAGACAGGAGTTCATCCACATAGCGTCCCAGTGTTTCATTGGTGGCGTGTAACAACATAGTGCTGTGGCTGAAACAGAACTCCAAGGCCTCGATCCAGGTTTTAGACTTGCTGTAGAACGTGAGACCTGCATCATGTCAATGACAACAAATCAACAACAAAAACAACACACACATACAAATATAAATACTGGGTTCTGATGATTAACAAGCTGTATATACTGTATTTAGATAGCCTGTTATACATGAGTAAGTCTTAAAATAGTAACTATAGGTTTACTAAACTGCCCCAGTAGCATCTGCCTTTTAAAAAAAACATTTCCTTTTAAAAATCCACAAAGATCTATGAATCTATCTCTTTTGCTGTCACTTTTAAGTCTTCCAGTACTGAATGTCATGCTTTTAACTCACCATTGACGTTGTGGAATATCATATAATCGTTGGGGACGTTGAGGACGTCCCCTACACACACACCCTCTCTTTGTCAAAACGTGGTACATCTTTAAGCTAGAGTACCCCTACTCTACCTGTCCCGGCTGAACTCCTGGGCTCATCTGTGGTGCTTGATGCAGCATCCTGACCAGTGGTGACTGGGAAGGTTGAACCTGGTGTCTCAGAGACTGCCAAAGATACAAAAACACCTTTAAACTTAAATGGTTATATCAAATACTCAAATATAAATACTGACGACTCATGATCAGCTAGGTGTACATCATGTTTTTAGATAGCCTGTAATACATGTCGTTCTAGGGCAACTAAACCGTCAGAAAAGCATCTGCTTTGCTCTGGCCCAAACATATTATTTTGAATTCCACAAAGATCTATGAATCTATCTTTCTCCTTTGCTCTCACCTCAAGTCCTCCAGTACCTAATGATTTATACCCACCATGGACGACCCCAACTACACACACCCTCTTTTTCCCAAAAAGTGGTACATCTTTCACCAAGACCTCTGCTCTACCTGTCCCGGCTGAACCCCTTGGCTCATGTGTGGTCCCTGATGCAGCATCCTGATCAGTGGAGACTGGGGGAGTTGAGCCAGTCACCACTCACATTCCGCGCTGCCCATAGGGCAGCAACTGCTGGAGGCGGAACTGCACCACAATTAGGATCATCGTCATAATAATCACATTGATTCATTATTCAAATTTAAGATCAAGCACTACTACATTCGGAATCATTGATTACATGATTAGAGGCATTTGGCAATACAATGATATGCATATTTCCTCCAATAATTATATTAATTATGCTGCCCTTAGTTATTCTTACTAATAGCTCATCTTGGCTGGCCTCAGTGTCAATCGCTCCTGCTTCAAAATAACCATTGGCTTGCCGACCGATCCAGATTCCCTTTTTAGAAAAGCATTTAACGTTACACAAGTTTACTTGGCGTATTTATTTCGGAAAATAAATAACTATGTGACATGACAAATTAACCATCTAGTCATTACACCTTAGGGGCACCACTAAGCAATCATGCATTGGGCACCCAAATAGCTAGCAGCAGCACTGTCTCTCAGAGACTGCAAAATATTTCAAAATGCCTTTTTAACAAAGCTGTTCATGTACATGTTGTTTTTATAGTCAAATATTTTTGTCTGCTAGGTGTTTATTTTCTTTTGATAGTCTGTACTTCATGAAGAAGAATGTAAGGCCATGTTTAGTCATGGTTCTGAATGCACTGCTTGGTGTTTTTGAAGAATGTCATGTTTAATGGAGACATATTATGGTGTTTTCCCAACAAGTAAACATAGTATATGAGTTCCAGAAAACATGTTTTTGAAGCTGTTTGTTAGAAATAGCTTTTAGGAAAAAAGAAAAATCTCGCCTACCGCTATTCCCCTCTGTTTCAGTCCCTTCAGAATACTGTTTCTGGTGTCTGTAGCTTTAATGCAAATGAGCTGCTGCCCATTGACCAATGAGCTGTCAACAGTGTACCACAGCATGGAGGAGAAGTGATTGTGGCGTTTGCGGACTCCTGGAGCTCTTATCTATATAATATAATATAATAATATTGTATAATATATAGGTATTTATATAATATTATATCTAATTTCACGGCCAAAAACTATGCGTCTCGGATAATATTATGAATCATAAAGACTGCGTCTGACGTCTCTGGTACTTCCACAAAAAGTAAAGACTCGTAGTGGGGGTTATCTCGGCTATGGTTGAGAATAATTGTGGGAAAGGAACTTTGGCCTTGACTCTCTGAAGTCCATATTGAACCACGACCTGGAGGAGAAAGGGATTGTACTCCCACAGCTGAGCTGCCGGACTGCCGTCGAGCTCCCCCCGCCGGAGCTGCCGCCGAGACAATCCCTTTCTCCTCCATGTCTCCACCGCCGGACTCGCCGAAGCTTCGGCGGCAGTCTGGCGGCTCCGGCGGGGGGAGCTTGGCGGCAGTCCGGCAACGCTCGTCTGCTGGTCCACAAAATCATAGCTATGCTCTGATTGTAGGGGGTGGGGAAGTGGGAGGTAATATTCAAATGCGCCGAAACTGACTCGCTCGTTTGCTAACTGTAGGCGGGGTTCTTTCAGAAATGCTTATCTCACTCAAAAAAACATGTACAGACTTTTTTCAAAGTTTGTATGCGTCTGGGAACACCAGAGACCCAAAACAACACCCCAAATCCCAGGAAAAGTGTTGTTTTCATAATATGTCCCCTTTAAACCATCTTGCTAGCGTTTGCCTGCTGGTCCTTAATAAAAAATGAGCATGGCTCCTTTGTATGAATACATTCTTCAGATACTTACTTGTACCACTGCAATTGTGTAGAGAAAACCCAGAAATTGACGCCTTTGTATAACGAATGACAGGCCTGTCAATCTCGCTAAGGTAACAGGTTTTGAATCTGTTGGGGGGAAAAATACGATAAGGCTAGCAATGATATATCACACATTTGTATGCATTTTTAAAATTATTTATATTTGTGCAAGCATGATCAAGTATCAAATATTAGGACTTACTCTGTGTCGATTGAAAAATATCGACAGCTGATGTTGGTACATCTCTGGTGACAGATCTGCTGGTCTGGACTGGACACTGAGCTTCCTTTGCTATCTCAAAGAAATCCTCTTGTTCATGCAAATTAAAATTGCAGCCTGATGGATCTATAGATCGGATATAATTTGATACATAATATGATTCATGTAGAAATAAATGTGAAATGTAAATTCAGGAGATTATAATACACAATTATATATTTAAATTATTATGGCCTACACAGCATCTGCTAGTGTCTTATAATATAGATTACTCCTAATTAGGAATATTAGGCCTTCATGTGGACATCCTTAAATTACCATGTAGCATTTTCAGATGACATGAAATACTATCAGCGTGACCAGCGGATACACAACAAGTGTACTCCCTGATGCCGCTGGGCCTTAGGTCGTTAAAGCTTAGGTACGCAACGTGTCTCCACATCCACATAAACGTTGTATTTGCTCTTGTTGTTTGTCGCTGTGATCTCATCATCTTGGATAGATCCCATTTGGTCTTCTTCAATACAATTGCACCCAGTCAACCACTAGCACACCTCCATGACCCATCCCTTTGTGCGTGTTTGGACTCCAGATCCCTCTGGGACAGATATCTGCATTCCATAGTGCAGGCAAAAGAGGCCTGCTGCGAAGGGAGAACATAATTATTGTTAGAGAACATTATTATAATTATTATTAGAGAGCATAGGTTATTATAAGAGAAAAACATATATTTTTTATTGATATAAAACAAAGCTAATGCATGTTTAATGTCCCGCACAGGAAACATACCTAGCAGCAGTAAGGTAGTGCACAGTTGGTCCATGGCTTCCTAACAAATACAAAATATGGTTGGAATATTTAAAGGAATATCTTAATACTTATTTCGTTTTCATACAATCACAGTTGACAAAATGTAGATCCATCATTGAATCTTCATATTAACAATGAAACACATTTGATTGGCCATCATATCTTGTAAAGAGTGAGGGTGTGGCCACACCAGACTACAACTACTGCCATTCAATCATTTTTTATGAGAACAAAGATAAAGAAGGAAAAATAGTAGGTAGTAGTTGGAAAAGTGGAACCACTCTGGATGTGGTTCGTGAAGCATCTCTCAAACACAGGTAAGAATTCATTTTATATTGGAAATGGGCGGAATGGTTAATAAGCCACGCCTACAGGTTTTAAATTATCCAGGTAAACCTTCAGTCTTTCTTGGCTTGGGCGGAAATGGCAGGAGGCCATGTTTGTAGTGTCTGACTTATGTTGTAACACATAAAACTTAATTTGTTGTTGTGTCGACCACTTTATGTGTAGAAGCTATTCAGGACTGGTGTTAGCACTACAAATGTGTTTTCCAATGAGGTACTGATATAAGCTTGACTTAAATAATTTACATCATAGGTTAATTATTGAAATTGCCATGCTCTGATTCCCGAGAATGCCGCTAAATGCTTAATTCAGATAGTGCACACTGTCAACTAAATGTAAGATAATTTATTCTATGCCGTTGCAAAGCTTACACAATACATCAATATGTTATGCAGAACAGAGACCAAACTCCATGTAAAGTCTGAGCTCCACACATGATCACAAACACAATATACTGTTGGTTACTCCTCCTTCGACCTGTCTCCTCCTGCTGTTCTTCTCCCCTGTCCATGCCGATGCCTCAGACACAGCTGAGTTGCAAGAGTACTACATTGCAAGAGTAAATGGGCCTTCTAAGGCCTGGTTATTCTATGAGTTTAGAACTCCTTATCTATCTATGTTAACCTTACAGCAAGTAAAAATGGAAAATATTATAAAAATATTATGACTTACATGACTTACATACATAGATATTGCTATAGCATAACTTTTACTACCTGATTGATTTTACTTAATACTTAATAAAAGTACATTAAAATATAAATCTCACAGATACCATAAGGACATTGAATTTCACCAGCCCGGTGGTGCCTTGACACAAAATAGGGTTGACTGTGGAACATATTTTATTTAAGAATCATCATTATCTCATATGTATATTTTTCGAATTTTCAATCAATTTATATGAACATAATTTTGACATCCTTGAGTTGCAGATGTTGCAGAGGAAGTCTTATATCTGCATTATCCCATTTATCCAGTCAGTGTGTTCTTTGGAAAGCAAGGTATACACTCCAGGTTTGGTCCGTAGAGCGCAGCGCCTGCCAAAGGAAGTTATTCCTACTTGCACACCGTTGCACATCAGAGGTCCTCCAGAGTCTCCCTGTAGAGAAAAATATGAAATCAGGAATGCTTTTCAAATCCTCTTTTAGCCTACCAAATCCGAAACAAGATATTGATAGAAATGATAGATCAATTACCCTACAAGTATCCTGATCTTTCTCGTTCTCTCCTACAGTTCCGGCACATACCATGTTGGCAGTGATGACAGGGTCAGAATTGTAATATGTGGGCGAGTTGCACGTTTTTCTTTTGATAACAGTGACGGTGGCCGACATCAGATCATCTCCCATTATTAAGTTTGAAGCATTGACGGCTCCCCAACCAGCCACCATGCATTTGGTACCTTCCTGGGGGTCTGGAATATCATTGGCCAATTCCAAAAACTTTACGCAATTGTTCAAATTCACCTCTTGGTCGAGCTGCATCAAAGAAAGTACAAAGTAACTTTTATCATCAATAGTGCAACAACACTTATGTTGGATGTGATATGAGTATTAATCACACAGTAATTAGCTCACCTTAAGCAGCTGGAGATCATGGATATGCGTGGTCTTGTTAAAGGCATGATGGGGGTGATACTCTGCGACATTCCGGACCTGAACAGATTCATCCGTCTTGCTGTTTTTAATGGTGTCCACCCCAAGACGCACAGTAGATATTCTGTTGAAAAATCCAAAATAGGGTTTACTAATGAATACCAAACAACAGCATGTAATAGTACACAACAAAGCTCAACAACATAAATGCTTAAGGTAGTGTAAATAAGATTTAAGACTTGTAAGGAGAGCAGAAAATAGCAGAAGAGGGAAGAGAAGGACGGATTTGGCTGGGAGTGTCTATTATCTAAATAGTCTCATACAGAGGAAGGCCCCCAGTCAACCAGAAAACATCTTCCCAGTGATTCACTCATTAACAGCAGAAGGATCGTTATTTCATCTCTTACAAATGACTCCCAAATGATAGGTCTTAAATCGTGGCTACAGCCCCTTGCCTAAAGCTTCTTACCTACAGCTAAATCCAACAACAAAAACTGTTCATGAGATTATGAGCAGAAGTGTATTGTTGGATGAACGATGTGATGAAATTCCTACCTAGAACAGTGGGCCGCGGTCAGCACCCATCTGGAGGAGAGGAGGGCTCCTCCGCAGATGGGCTTTCCTGTGCTATTTATCAGGAGAGCCATGTAGGGCAGAGAATGAGCCTTCACCTTCTTCCCTCCGATGATCTCTGCCTCTCCACAAGCACCTGTGGTTAAACACAGCACAGCTGAAAGATATCTGTTATCCGTACAAAAACAATGCTAGTTTGTCCAGGATTATTCGTATCTTAATAGGGATGCTTCGCCCCCGGCTGAACGGTTTTTGGTTCAAACCCCTGCTTGTGTCCATCCTTGAGCAAGATGCTCCAACTCAATGAATAAATAGTAAATCAATCCAAAATAAATGTAACACTGAATATTTTGTGTTCTACTTACATGACTGCACATGGAGGACCAAACACAAGGTATTAACAAGAGCCAGCAATGAAGACGCCATAGCTTGTTTCTAATGCCAAAAGATGGAGGTACTGATACACAAGATGCAGCATGAGTTGCTTATATGGCCTGTTCGAAGGATGTGGGTCAACCACAAAGAGATAAACATACTCACACTTGGATGGAAAAATGCATGCACCTGCAAGTATCATTTTACAAAGAAACACACTAACAATGTCGATGCTAAACTCGGTGACTTTTACTGGGCTCCTCAAAACACAAGTGTGGGGGGACGTGCGACGTCTGGCCTGCAGGGGGAGTATGGACAGGTTGGGAGCGCACGGGATTGGCCGGGGGGGGGGGATTGAACCTGGTGGTGAGCAGGTGTCTGCACTCAGGTCAATCAGGGAGGCTGTACTTTTGTGCCTGCTTTCTGTTATAGTGAAGCGGGGACCCAGGAGCGAAGGGACCAGGGAGGTCCGGAGCGAGCGTGACACTGACAGAGATCCACCGCGAGACGGCTAAATGGACCCTTTTGTTACATTTTGATATTTCTGTTCCGTTTACAAAGCAAATAAACCGATCTCCTGCGGAGAGAACGACAACCCCGCCTGCTCTCATTCCTCAAACCTGCTACAACAAGGTTGTGGGGTTGAAAGGCTATTTATTGTACGGGATGCAGATAATGATAAATAGCATTGATTGACATTGCAAAAGTGTATTATTGGATGAACGATGAGATGAAATTCCTCCTTATGACAGTGGGCCGCGGTCAGCACCAATCTGGAAGAGAAGAGGGTTCCTCTGCAGATGGGCTCTCCTGTGCTATTTATCAGGAGAGCCATGTAGGGCAGGTAATGAGCCTTCACCTTCTTCCATCCAATCATCTCAGCCTTGCCACAAGCACCTGTGGTTAAACACAGCACAACAAAAACAATATAAGTTTGCCCAGGACCATTCTTATTTCATAACCGGGGTTGTTTCGCTCCCAACAGAGAGGTTCTGGGTTTGAACCCCTATCTGCAAGCATCCTTGAGCAAGATGCTCTAACTCCATTATCAGTGTTAGGTGGTTAGGGTTACAAAGTGACTAAGGGTCAGGGCAGCAAATAAAAGAACACTCAGATAGTTTTCTTGTTGTGACTCGTAACGTAAGGTGTTCATTTTGCAATTCAAGTTATCAGTTATTTACTGGACTGACAGTTGTTGTGAAAATAATCAAATTAATTTGAATTTGTGGGGGAAACTACTAAACTACCGCCACCTTTACACCTCACCGGAGAGCTCAACGGGGGGGTCATCAATAACCTCCGGTGCATTATTGATTAGGCAGTACTGAGCTTTTATATAAGAGCATAAACAACACACCTCGGAATATCTTCTTACAGATGTTTTTGTGGTTTTATTCTAGAAACATATAGAATATCCAGACATTAACTATCCAATACATAATTCTTTATGATTTAAAATGAGTATTTGTTCATGATCTTAGTCACTAATTGTTATGTTCCTTCTTCTCTTCTGTAATGCATTGGTGTATTTGCAAAGATAATTTGTTTTAATAATCTTTGAGCTGGGAGTATAAACATAGCAACAAAATCAATATGAACATCAAATTAAGAATTGTAAGAATTACGAAAACTGATGAAGCATTTCCAGGAAATGTTGACAGTGAGAAGCAACCGAGAACGCCTGATGTTAATCTTGTCTTATCTACTCATCTGTGAATCTAACAGAGAGAAGGAAGCTGTTGCATGTCCTCAACCAACCACATGCACCGTTATATGCAGTGGTAGTCTGGTCGTGGTGTTGGGAGGTGATGTATGCATCATTTAGCAACACATCTGTTATCATCACACCAGCAGCATGTTTTTTTCTTTTCTAAAAAGCATTTCCTGGACTATGGCACGCAAGTCACAATTGGATACGAAGAGCAAACAAAGATGTGCAATGATATAAGACAAGGCAAAGCTGTAGCCAGGCAGGTTTATTTATATAGCACCCTTCAAACAAAATTTTTATTTACGTTTGAAGGGTGAGTGCTTTACATTGTCAAACATCCAAAACACAATATCATAAGGTTGGCCTCATCTGTTATCTGTTTACGATCCCTAAATCTTCAAATTTAGTAGGGATAATCCACTAATATGCTTACGTGCACATGTTAATTTAATTCCGATGTTCTAAACACATTTTTCTAACGTTGTACCATTCCATACCGCTACAACTCTACTGCCTTGCCTTGCAGAAGGCTCTTGGCGTGTGCAATGCATATGCAGCGTGTGCGCAGGTAGCAATGTAGGTAGGTAGACTAACAGGTCAGCTGTCCAATTACTTCATCCGGGCTTAATGAAATGATTGGACGGGCTTAACACGGACCTGCAACAGCCTCAAATACCAGATGTTTTCTCATTTTATTTTGTCAGAGCCTTTGAATTATTGTTTTCTGTATTGATGGAAAGATCATTTCAACAAATATGACAAAAGTGCTACTACAATAAATTGCCAACCCTAGCTTTAAGTTCATAGGGTGAACTTAAAGCTAGGTAGATTGATATGAGATATGCATTTATTTTGACCGCCTTCTGGTTTAAAGGTACATTAAGTAAAAATGTACGCTACTAAATCATAAACTTACCATAGTAGATAGATAGATAGATAGATAGATAATTTATTGTCCCCTTGGAGATTTTTTTTTCTCAGTGAATGAGACAGAGACACATGACCGTTAAACCACGATACATATATCGTGGTTTAACAAGACCCCAAAATCTTTTTTCCCACATAATACAAGGACACATATAAGGACATTAGACTTTAGACAGACATGACATCAAAACAGAATCCCCTGGCTACAGGTCGCAAGTGCATAGTGGCCAGTATTTCACATGCCATCAGAATAAATAAATTCAATGGGTAAAAAAAAAGTCATGTAAGACAGCTGGTCAGACCCGCTGAGAAGGAGAATAAAACCTTCTTTCTAGATGTTGGTTTATAAAGCTGATGGATTGTGGAATGAATGACTGCTTTGTCCTATTTTTGGAGGGCTGGGTATCGAAACCTGCCACCTGAGGGTAATAGTTCAGAGGTGGTGAAAAGTGGGTGTTTTGTATTTGCTCAAATTTTGTCCGATTTTGTCTAATATGTTATATGTGAGAGATTAGGGAAACAGGTTAAATCGAAATCCTGGCTTTCCCAAAACAATAATACAGCCAGTATGTTCTCCTTTGAAATCTGTTCCTGGCCGGTGTTAGTGATTCATATATTCTTCTCGGAGTACCCTTGGTTGCCAGATATAAAGCAAATCTGCACAGCAGCCATGAAAGTAAGCAAAAAACTGTATGAAGTAAAATTGTACTACATTTAATGACACCCTACCTTAGATGACTTCCCTATATTAGTTGGACCCAGGAGTATTAACACTTTATCAGCTTTATGATGTATTAACAAGCCATCTAGTGGGGTTGACAATCATTCATTATTTAAAGATCTCCAAAGCACAGTTAATGGGAATGATACGTCTGCTGTAGGTTAATTAATTAAATCCCATGAATCCACCAACATTGTTCTTGCATACAATTCTGAATGGGATTTTATTTGTTCAACTGTACTAGAGGTTTTAAACAAAACCATTATCATGTTTCACAGACCTTCCTTGTTTTATTCTACGATTGTGCAAAATCAATATAAAGATGTGGCATAACAAGGTATGTCCTCGATGGTGCTGGAGGACGTAGCACTATTCCAGGAGGCGTATTGTCCATAATGTCTCTGGTTGTTGCTGAATGACATGTGTTGAGCTGGGAGACATGTGTACCAAGTGTTAAAAGTCTCTCTCTCTCTCTCTCTCTCTCTCTCTCTCTCTCTCTCTCTCTCTCTCTCTCTCTCTCTCTCTCTCTCTCTCTCTCTCTCTCAGGCAGGAAGTGTGAGTGTCATGGCTGCTGCGTGGACGGTGAAGGCCGCAATGCTGATTTGACGCTTGACTTCCTGCCACGCCTGCTGCTGATTGGCTGAACTCTCAATGTCGAACAAGGCATCATAGATGCCCGGGAAAGACTCGCCTGCATATTTGTTATGGCTGCTGGGAGCAAAGATCAGATGCCTGGAAAAGAGAGAAAGGAATTTCATTCGTACAATACATCTTTTTTAATCGAAACTCTCAATTCGTTTAAATAAAATAACATGGCATAATTACGACCAATAAAAATAACAAACAGTAACTCTTTATATTATAAATTAAATAGAAAACATTTTCAGTTGCGACGAGGAAGAAGTATTTGGCACTGGCTAAGCTCAGAGCAGACCAAAGGCTCAGCGTACTGGAACCATATTGGGTGGGACGGACCTGTAGAAGGGTCTGCCAGGGAGGCCCAGGGGGTCTATGAAGGCTCTCTCCAGGTACATGAGCTGGTCATTCACCATCCGTACCTGCAGTGAGCTGGAACACACATACACACACTTGTTCAACCATCTCCATATCTCCAGTCCATGCAGCAGCAAATCACACAACTTGCCTGACACAAGCATTATATATATATATATATATATATACATACACACACACACACATATATACATATATACACACACACACACACACACACACACACACACACACACACACACACAGAAATACTCACTCTGCTCTGTTGAGGTTCTGCAGTCGTACATGGAAATCTCTTGCCGCAATAGTAAAATTCACCTCCGCAGAAAACAATGCATCTGCAAGACAAACAACAATGCAACAGAAACATATCTCATTGTTTGATCCTGCTTATTCAAACAACTCCAAACACATGTCACTGTTCAAACAATACCTAAACTTTGAATAAAAAAAAAAAAGTACGGTTTCAAAACATCCCTATTTCTTCAAATGTGGAAATCATATTACGTATTATGTCAGAGGTTAGGATTACTTAATGTTAGGAGGATACTTATTGGATTGTTAACCCCACACTTAAGCAAAGATATAAGGAGTTACGTTTGATGACCTACCAAATGTGACTCCGTACGTCTTCATCTCCTCGGGGTGCTTCTCTGCGCGCCCCGCGATGCTCAGCACATATCTCCTCAGGGACCCTGCGTATTCGTTAGCGTCCAGGGGGAGGAGCTGGGAATCCGCCAGCCGGAATATGAGCCCGCCCCGAACCTGTGCCACCGCCTGGAGTCTTCTGAAGGTGGGGTCGTAGAACCGCTCCACGAGCTCAAAGGTCTCATACACACTGTGATAGACTGGGTAACTGCTGTATCGCTCCGTCTTCTAGACGAACACACGCACACGCACACACACGTTATTATCATGGAGGCCATCATTTGGATTATGAAATATTTTCATGCTGGGCAAAAGTTGACATGAATGCAAAAATGTAAGATCAAATCTTAATCAACCAGTAATGCTGAACAAACAAAAAGACACAACACTACTCAAAGACAACATGAATAAATATATACAGTCTGTAGGGCCAAGCTCTCTCCCTTTCTCTCACCCGATCCTTGGTGTATCTGGCTCGACCAGCAGCGATGCCCAACCGGATGAAGTAGGCCTCGAAGTCACTGCCTGAACCTAGCTTACTGATCCTGGAGGGAAGACACAGGGTGAGGATGGATGGACAGAGACAGACAGACTGACACTTTGATACGCACACCAATCCACACACACATACACATAGGAACACGCACATATAAACACACACGCACACACACACACACACACACACACACACACACACACACACACACACAAGAACAGTAACATGTGTGAGTTAGTAGATCACCTGGGGGCATCGCGGTCACTAGTCCAGTTGTCTCTCTTGTGCCAGCTGTCATAGAGAGACACTCCCTCCTCTCCCTCCTCTGGGCTGGCTATCTAGAGCAGAACATGTGCAGGAGAGCAAGCAACACGTGGAGGAAATAGAAAAGGTCAGAACCAACAGAAGTAAAGACCACACTGCACTGAATCCCCCTCATAGAGGGAGAGAGACCCTAAAGGGCCCATGTCAACATGGCTTGTTTTTCTGATCAGATAGCCCCTGGCATGGCACTGGGAAACCCTGCCTGGGGTGATCGCTCAGTACAGCTGCTTCTCTGAGTTTCGTAAAATGTATCTATGAAAGCTAGCCATGTTAGCGTAGCTCTTTAGTGCCTAGCTCAACATTGTAGTGATTACTTGTTATCCATCCGTGATTGATAAGCAGCAGATGCAGATCCAAATATTACAGGTTTGATTTGTGAAATGGCCTGACTGTAGAGTCAATCATTTATATGCAACAACCTACTAATTTCTTAATTGACATTATCTGTGATTGGTTTACTGGGAAAAAAGTGACAGTGCTGGGTAATTTTCTGAAAAGTCTCAAAAAGCTGAAACACTAAGAAAAAAGACCCTGGCTAATGAACTTTTTTGCCGCATATTCTCTCTCCTCTTTGAAGAAAGGAACTCATAAAAAGAAGCTATGTGGACATGGGCCATAAGGATATAATATATGTGTATATGTGTGTGTATGTGTGCGTTTGCGTGCGTGTTCACCTCTTTTGTGAGGTCATATACCAGGGTGTGTAGCGATGGAGTACAGTCTACCCTAAGTGTATACATACCTGTAAGGAAAAACACACACCAAAAAGAGATTATTAGATATCTGAGTGACATTTATTTCGGACATCTGTGTGTATATATCTGAACACAAACCAAACACACGCACGCAAACACACATACCTTCTATGGCAGAGTCAGCATTGATGTAGGCCACTGCTCTCTCTTGTAACAACTTGGCATTGTCCTGTCAAAAGGGAAGATTTACGTGTGTGTGTGTGTGCACGTTTTTGAGTGTGTATTCGTCTGTCTCATTCCCTTTGTGTGTGTGTGCGTGTGTGCATGTGTGTGTGTGTGAATGTGTCTGTTTGTGTTACCTCGGCCCATTCGGTTGATCCCAGCAGTCCAAACTCCTCTGCATCCCAACTGGCAAATATGATAGTTCTCCTAGGCCTCCAACCTACACACACACACACACACACACACACACACACACACACACACACACACACACACACACACACACACACACACACACTCACAATAACTTCTATACAATTTAACCAATCACACACAAGGCAAAATATGTGCTTCCACTGTTGCACACACTATGACCCACAGAGACAGCCCTACTGAAAGCCACGTTGCACACACTATGACCCACAGAGACACAGCCCTACTGAAAGCCACGTTGCACACACTATGACCCACAGAGACACAGCCCTACTGAAACCCACCATTGCTGAGCAGTTTCCCGGCACTCCGGACGGTTTCATGGACCACGGCTGCACCGGACATCGGGTCAATCCCGCCAAACACCCAGGCGTCCCGGTGCCCCCCCAGGATGACGTAGCGGTCTGCGGACAACCCAGAGGCACAGTGAGGTTAGGAGTCCTTATTAAGATAATAACGTCTTCATCACTGATGCTCATGCATGCCTGCTCACTCCCTGAACACCTGACTCGCTGTAGTGGAAGATTCTTCCTCATTGTGCTATGTTTTATGATGAACATTCAGACACACAGAACATACGGTTGAGGACAATAATAATGAGTCAAAAAAAGAAACTCTTAATTTCTCTCAACATAAAAAGGCTGGATTGAGGGCTTGCGTCGTACCTGGTTCCTGAGCTCCTCTGATCCGACCAATCACGTTGTAGATCCTGGTCACCTGGTTATTGGTGTGGATGTTCATGCGGACTTTCCTGTTGTGGACAAAAGAGGTTTTATTAAGAATATATGATAAATACATTGTTGCAACGAGTGCCTCCAGCTGAGTAAACTACAACTGTACAATTATTTTTGTCCGTATAATCATTCCCAAGTAATGTTCTAAAGGCAGATCACTGGGCGAGAGAGAAAGAGACAGAGGGAGAGAGTGTGTTCTCTAACACAGGTTTCCTTAACCTGTTTATTATTATTGAGGTGCCCAGTATGCACCTTTTCTTATTGTATTAATTTAAAAAAATGGCGCCCTGACTAACCAGTAGGGGTCGCTAATGCAAACTGTTATATGCCTGCCTCATCTAAACTAATGATACTGTAAGACCATATTATCAAAATAACAATAATAATAACAATAACTGTCAAACAACACGACTATGATATACTGTGTAAACATCAAGCCAATAAAAACTTACAAAGGTGAGCTTGTCCATCATCAGTTAGCAGTATGCAATAAGCATGTAAAATCTATATATTTATTTATTTTTAAGCTTTATTTATTCATCTCTACGGCCCGGTGGCCTATGGTAAATCTCTGCGGCCCGGTGGTTCAGAACCCCTGATCTACCAGACATGCAGAGAGACGTGGAGCAATAACAGTGAGTTGGATTTGTTTCATCACCAGCAGGGCCTTGCCCTATATACCGCTTGTTGTTATTAGAGAGGGCGTTGGCTCTTCAGTAACTCTACACCAGGGAACACAAAAGGAGCCCTCATTCTTTAGCATTTATCTCCCCCCCACACACAGACACACACACACTCTCTCTCTGACATAGTATGAGAGAGCTTGTGTTAGAGAATGCGTTTATATTATGGTTAGACACACACGGGACATACAAGGACCTCTATGCTCTTACTGGCTACTGGCCAGCTGATCATTAAGGCTGAACTGGACTAACAATGTGATTGGAGGGAGGGAGAGAGAGGGAAGGAGAGAGTCGGCGGGACAGAGGGATGGAGGGAGATTCCATCATTAGCCCATCAATGCAAACATTGTGTGCAATGATGGGCTAAAAAACAACATTATTTATCATAAAGTATTTCATCCCGACTAGTGAAGAGACAGGCAGCAGATAAGGGCTTACTGTGTTCTAAAGGTGTCTGTGAAGCCCGGTCCGATACTGTAGGAAACGTTCAGGGCTCCTTTCCAGTTGTTTGGTGGCAGCCTACCTCCCATGTTCCTACGGTAACAGTAATACACACTGTGTCGCTGCCAGCACTGGAGACTTCAGTTTCAACGTAGAGAATGGGGAATATATATATATACGGTGTATGTACTTCAGCAGGTGCATGGCGTCATGGTAACCAATGGGGTGCACAGGAATCTTGGGGAGACCCACCCCGTCTTCTAGGTTGGATCTGTAGGTGTATTCTGTAACAGGGAACATGGTGATGAACACACACACACACACACACACACACACACACACACACACACACACACACACACACACACACACACCTTTAGCGGGGTAGCCTGGTGTGAGGGGGTCACCAGCTCCATTCAGGTTCAGTACATTTCCTCTCTGGGCACCTCCCCCGGGTAAGTTCCAGCCATCAGGGTAGGGCTTCGAGCACACACACACAGACACTATTAGTATGTAGAT
Source organism: Pollachius pollachius (assembly GCF_949987615.1). NCBI lineage: Eukaryota > Metazoa > Chordata > Actinopteri > Gadiformes > Gadidae > Pollachius > Pollachius pollachius. The sequence continues at coordinate 18,899,761 of NC_136936.1, forward strand.
ATACAAAACTGAGGCAAATTCAGTATTTTTCATCGCTTTGTAATAAGCCAAAGGCGATACAGTAAATTTGAATAGAGGGTATATACCTGCACCCCGACAGCGGAGTAGTCGGCTGGGTCCGAGAACATGATGATGCCCTTGGCTCCTGCTAGCATGGCGTTCTTCACCTGGCAGAGAGGACCACACAAACAAACACACACACACGTTTGGTATTCATGTATACCAAGCACACACAGCTATGCACATGTATCATGCACACAGATATAGTATAGTATTTAAATGGCAACGACAAACAAATAGCATGTCATGGACCTTACAATTTAAAATGTTACACTGCATAAACACATAATTAAACCAATTATTGATATATCTTTAGAGGATGATCCATGTGTGTATCTTGGTTATGTGTGTTGGATTTAATCGGCTTGGTATTCATGAGATGTCGCTGAGCTGCTTTACCTTGTTTCCTCTGAAGATCTTCCCATAGCGCACGATCACTATCTTCCCAGTTACATTTATTCCCATCTCTCTCTTGAGCTGGAAAAAGTCTTCGGTGCGGCCATAGTTCACATACACCAACTCCCCCTGGGAGGGAGAGAGAGAGGGAAACAGAGAAGAGAAGAGAGATCATTGAATGTATTAGTATCATGACATTTTCAGCAACCCGTGGAAATACAGACTATATTATATACACTAGATAAAAAATGCATCGTAGTGTCTGTGTGTGCATTGATGTGTTGGTCTGTGTGTGTGTATTGATGTGTTTGTATTGATGTGTTTGTCTGTGTGTGTGTGTATTGATAGGTTTGTGTGTATGCATGGATGTGTACGCATTTGAGTATGTGTGTGTGCATGTGTTGTGGCAACCCGGCCCGGGCCAATTAAGGACATGCAGAGCACCTGAGGAACAGGTGGAGAAGCAGGGCTTAAATAGCCTGCTTCTCCACTCATTCAGGGCTCTCTTAGCCATGTGGCTCGGGCAAGGAGAGACTGGGATACGACCGTCGATTCCTCCCAGGTTTTCCGTTCTTTCAGTGAGAGACTTCGTTTGAGTTTGGAATAAAACGTGCCTTTTGGTTTTTGCCCAGCAAAGTTGTGTCCTGTTTGGGGAGGAGGTCGTTCGCTCACCGTGCCGGGTTATCACATATGGTGGAGAATGCAGGCAACTCGACCAAGCTACAGAGATTTTTTGAGTGAACGCCAACCAGCAGCCGCGACACGAGGCAACGCTATCCCTTGGCGAACCCCAAACCAGACCATGACGCAGCCGGAGACGAGGCCGCGGGAGACGAGGCCGTGGGAGACGACGCAGCCGGAGACGGGGCCGCGGGAGACGAGGGCGCGGGAGACGAGGGACAAGGCCGCGACAGACAACGCCGCGAAACGAGCCACGCCGGCAGCAGAAGCAGCCATGCTACGCGCCGGACCGCTGCTCCTCCGAAAGGCCACCCGAGGCTTCAACAAAGGGTGGAGGAGTGTGGCAACCCGGCCCGGGCCAATTAAGGACATGCATAGCACCTGAGGAACAGGTGGCTCGGGCAAGGAGAGACCGGGATACGACCGTCGATTCCTCCCAGGTTTTCCGTTCTGTGTTTTTTCAGTGCAAGACTTTGTTTGATTTTGGAATAAAACGTTCCTTTTGGTTTTTGCCCAGCAACATTGTATCCTGTTTGGGGAGGAGGTCGTTCGCTCACCGTGCCGGGTTATCACAGTGTGTATGTGTTTGAGCGTGCGTGCGTGCGTGTGGGCACCTCAGGTTGTCCTTTGGGAGAGAACGCACTGTACGGAGGTATAATGTCAGCAACACCTTCATACCCATCAGGGACGGGCTCTGCCAGGGAGGTGTTGAAGACCTGGGACAGAGGGAAGCAACCACATGAGTCTTCAAGTATCAGGGAGACAGGGAATGAGTTGAGGCGAGCCAAAGGAACAACACAAAGACTATGTTTAAACTGAGCAGAAAGACAGATAAAGGTGTGTGAATTCCCACAGCTCTCTCAAACATCTGTCTTGATATGCAAGCTCTTTCTGGACTGCCTTGGAATTAGAAGTGACTCACTCTGGAGTGTTCTTACTTAGAATCTTGGAACAGTAAATAAAAACTGCCTATTTAATAATGACATTAAGCATCAATCCGGTTAGCTGGCAGAGCTTCCCTCTAACTAGAATATTGTATTAAGGTGCTGATTATTGCCAATATCTCATCACCTTCCCCCACCGTTAGATTATCACCCTTAGAACTCAGTCTCATGGAGGCACAGACACCACCGTCGTCCACACCCTTTGTGATCCGACGCCTTATCTCGCCAACTGACCATGCACTCTTTAACAGCTCACCTGTGGTTTTCACTGGGAAAATAACTAAGTGGGGTGCACAGGTGTCTACGGTGTGTAAACAGCCTAATCACACACTGCAGCACACACGCTTGTGTCACCTTATTACCAGACAGACTGGATCCTCTACTTCAACGTGACTGTTCCACGGCTAGGGCTTGAAATAGCATAAGTCACCACTGTAGTATGAATCCTCGTACAGTTTATAGTTAACACTGGCTTAGTCATTTGTGGCAGTTTCTCTCTGTGTGGAGAAGATAACAATTTTGACAGAGTGGCCGTGGTGAGACAAGGTCAACCACATGTTAACAAGAGATACAAACCGCTTGAAGGGGAGCTGACCATACGTTATTGTTCCTCTGATCATAGGTGTGTTTCTGAGGCTAGAGCATTGAACTACGATAGAGTCATCCTCTCTGGACTCTCTGCGGTATATTTAAATGTTTCGTCATATCCTGTTTTATTTTGTTATAGGCACCTCTGTCCTCATTTCAGAGACATAATTTCTGTTCCCAATTGTCTAACCTGCCCTGATTAATTCCAGCTTATTAGTTATAAAAGAAAAGCATAAAAACATATGCTGGTTTATTGATTAACCTTTGTGATTCACCCTTTGAACTTACCTGATCGTTTGACTTGTGGTGCTTTTGGGTTCTCTTCTGTTTTGCGTCAGTTAATGCAAGTGATAGACGGAAGCTCACAATACTGCCATTCTAAACGAAGTACACCCTTCTCAAATCAGAAGATGCTAAACACAATACATGAACAGAATACACTTAATAATACGCATGCATATCTTGCCTGTGCCTCAGAGTTGTTGACTGCCAATTAATCAAGTGTTGTGAATTCTGACCTGCATTCCTGTCTATGTATTGTGCGTTTTAATGTTTTGAAAAACGTATGCATACATACAATTTCAATGCATCCCATGTGTAAGTATCGTTGTGCCTAGTACCGTGCACATATACCTCATTGCCCAGCTGGTCCACAATGGAGATGTAGTTGGGCTGCGACTTGTTGGGGTACGACAGCAGGACGTCATAGGGCACCAGTTCAACTGAGTCCAGTCCAAAGCTAAGCCACTCCTCCCGGATTTGTTCTGCGTACACCAAATTCTGCTTGGTGCCTGCTAGGTGGGGGAGTCTGGTGAACTTTCTGGGGAGAAATGACACATAAACAGCTCATGGAAAAAGAGATTTGGTTGCTTTGGTCGATTAATGTTGACGTTTAATTAATGTTGTTATGGAATGATATGTTCACTTAAAAACCCTCCTGTAATATGACCATGTACCACCAAAGTAGTCTGCTCTCAGTTCTCTAGCTTGTCCTTTGTGGGATACAAATATTATAGCCAGTTTTATAATACACATGGGGGAAATATATACAAATTTAATATAAGACTCCAGCTAGTTTTGTGTTTAAGTAGTAGGAGGAAGTCATACTGCATACTTGCTAGGTCAACACTATGGCCATTGACAACGGGTCAAACTTTATAGAGAGTAAAAAACAATTGTAATTTATCTCTTGTATTTGTCCATGTGCATCATACAACTAATTCTGTTTTTGGAGTTGAAGTGCTTCCGTTAAGAGCCATTGTTCTTACAGAAGACCTGAGGCAGGCCTTTCAGTATTTTGCCAGTACCTAAGGTGCTCTCTGATGTTGCTTGCTTTCATCTCGTCAAGAAACTTCCTCAGGTAGTGGCTGGAGGTCCCATCTCCTTGCACGTGTGAAGACGTGGGCCTTGCGAACCAGCCTACAGCACACACAGACAGATTCAGCTAGTTAGAAAGGATAACAAAACCATTTCTGTATGTGTGATGGAAATATTACCGTTATGTGTAAACATTAATGTAGTAGTTAATACAATTATTGATTTACATTAATAAAAGTATCTGTGTCATACTTGTGCAAGAAAAGCCAAAAAGATGCTGATTAAGAATAACTCATTTTTAGGACACTTCGGCCAGCAAAATATTGGATTTAATTTAAGAGCATGATCATGGAAAGATATGGCAGCAAAGTTACCAAGAATAAATTCAGTAAGCAAACGGCTTAACAAGATTCTTATAGGAAACCTTTTGCATTGTGGGTAGATTATACAAAGGTTACAAAGGTGAGTGGGAGTGATCATCATGGAGAGTTTAGGATTGGTCATGGCTGAAGTCAGCCATGACGGGAGAGGCTAAGATAAACTGCAATACACTAAGGGTGAAGTGGGTATATCTGCAAGTCTGCAAGCAAGGCTGCAAGACAATTAAAGAAATCTACACAACAAAGCAGTCAGTTGTTTGGCCTCGCCTTAGTATCAGAATTTGTTGCTACAGTGGCAAAGCAAATGGCAACTATCTTAACACCTCTCAGTTAGATAGAGGAAGGAAGCTATCTTTAGGTCCAAGCAGAATGTATACAGTTCCTTTTAAATTAACTAGTAATTATACAAACAAGGTTGATATAATTTGCATATAATTGTATATTATAGTTTTGATAAAAATGTCCATGACAGATGCAAACTATACAATGTGTTCCCAGAAGATAAGCACAAGGACAACCACAGGGCTAACTCTTTATATCCAAACATGCTTTAGTTAACTTGACCAATGACAAGATAATAGAAAATGGACATATAGTGAGGGATTGCCAACTGTGTCCAACATTTGCCTAAACAACTGTATAATCACCCCACGAATCTTAAGTTTGGGGAGAGACACATGTTCTCTTGCTTAACTGCATTGCATTGTTCTCTATAATAAAGAATTTCCACAACATATGTTTTATGTTTCGGAGGGGAACACAATATATTTTTGTTCCTTGTAGCTTATGCCTGTGGAGTTATGTTAAGAATGATAATGTTTTTATAGGTGGCCTGTGGGACCTGCTGCAAGCACAGAGAAGGGAAATATTGCAGCCCAGTGACATTATAGCTGCACACAAACACGCACATGCACACACACACCACACACACACACACACACACACACACACACACACACACACACACACACACACACACACACACAGTTGTAGTCTAAACATTGAAAGTCAACATGATTGTTCTGAAGAAATGATCAGGGTTCCCCACCCTTGATGGTGTAAGAGTAATGAATGAATAATTTTACCCAAAACAGAACATTAATGAAATGCCCCTCTTGAGAAACAATAAAGATACAATATTTAAACAACGTATTTAGCTATGATTGCTTTCAAATTACAACTAAGGATGCATCTTTTAACTCTCAGCTCCTCTTACACCACTCATTAACTCACCTATGACAAAGCCCACCAGCAAAACAGCAGTTACAGCAACAATCCAGCGGAGCCACCTCAGCAACGGGCTCTCTTTTCGCATGCTGAAGCCGTCCCGGTCTGGTTTTGCTGACCACGGTCCGACTAACACACTGCAACACTCACACCCACACACACACACACACGCAGGGGCAGAGCTGTGTGGTGAGGCGGTACAGAGCGGGGGCGTAGCTGTGACCTCTCGGCTGGTGGGGAGGCAGCGAGTGATTGAGAAAGAGAGAGATATAATTGATAACAGAGATAGAAACAAGGAGGTGTGAAGCGAGACGCTTTTATACAGATCAATAGATGCAGTTACGTGTCTCGGATCGGACGGCTGTAATTTCGTTGTGATTAAACCCGGGACAGTTTGAATATTCATGAGTTAACGACGTATGAACGCGCCTTGTTTGCACACGTTTGTTGAGTTGTGTAGGCTACAGCTCACATTATGATCTTGATATGGCTACACATTATGAAAGACAACACATAATGTGTAGTCCTGGAATGCTGTAATCGGATTACTCGACTATTATTAAAGCGCACACCTTGACCGCTCTTGTGCCTCCAGCATGTATAGAGGGTTTTCACCGACGTCACGTCTTGGGCAGTAACCCGGATGCGCGGCCATGTTGGAGGCACTCGATGTAAACACTGCGCTGTAATGCATGTAAACTCTGCGCTGGATAAACGAAAACGCTGCGATGGATAAAGGTCATAAACCCAAGAAAAGCTCGTCAAAAGGCGTTATAGATGCAAAGGCATACAGGGAAGGACTTGGACCGGGCGAAAAAGCACGATATTTGAGGAAGTTAGATTTGATTGGTGGTGCAGATCCCTACGAGTTGGCTCCCTCGTCTTGGATCAATGACGACCCGGAGAGTCTTCCGTCTGTTTGTTATCCTGACATCGTCAACTACCTGGTTTTCTCGCCAAGCCCATACACAGCGGAAGACCTTAAAGCGTACAAAAGTTTGGAGGCCTATAACCAGATGGTGTGTGGATGGGTGAGGGAGATTCAATACCAAGTCATCGACGACAGATGTGTTGCGAAGGCCAAAGTAAGTAATGCAATAATGTCTTTAATCAACCTAACCATAACTGTATGATATCATTGCAATACCCAAGGTGTGGCCAGGTGATTCTCAACCGTTTTTCATTTCAAGGACCCTCAGTTTGATATGCAGTCCACAGACCACAGTCTAGATTGCTATGTACACTATACACTATCAACTTTATTTATAGTGCATTTATCACTATCAGAGTTTATAACCTCTGGGGGCCTGTGTGGCCACATTGTGAACAAGTGATGCAGATAAGCCTAACTGTTATTCATTTTTTTAAAGTGAAACGGTGAGAAACTATTTTGTTATTCTTACTTATTTGGTTGTCATGTCTTTTATTCAGGTTCGCCATTCTCAATCAATCCGAGAAACACCCCTGGAACCCTGGATAATCGCTGAGAAGTCTGGTCCGGATACTTGGAGCCCACTGCACGTGTATGGCTGGCCTCGGAGAGACGTGCACACATGTTGCTGCATTATTGTTTCTCATAGAAGAAACAGTGAAGTTGAGGGACTCAAAGACAGTGACGCAAGAGAAGGCGTATTGGCTGTTACCTACTGCACTGTCTAAGGTGGAATACAGGGAATGCCGGAAGATTGACTTCACTGTAACCAAGAGGTCTCAAGTAAAAGAGCTGGCAGGATGAAATGTGCTGCTCTTGGACAGCCACTTGAGGACCCAAGTGATACTTCCACTTCTTCTACTGTTACAGTTGGGAAACCGCAACAGCCAACCAGTGATGAACTGTCATCATTATTCAGTGCTCTTAGCGCGACTGGATCAAAGTCTGCTATTTTGTCCCTGATTGAGCCTTACTCTGACAGTTTTGTTCCAAAATCAATTGGAGAAAATTTACCTCTTGTGTTGACGGAATTGCGAAAAGACGAAGCAGTTCACATGGACTATAGTGAGCTATTGTCCACATGCAAAGATGTTGAAATTTCTGTTTCAGAGGAGCAAGCAAAGGCAGTTGAGGCCGGTACAAGGGATCAAGCTTCCTCTAAACTGTGGTTTAGATTTCGCGCTGGTCGAATCACAGCATCTAAAATGAAAACTGCATGTTGCACTGATCCAAAACAGCCAGCTCAGAGCTTAATCAAAAGTGTATGCTATCCTGAGTCATACAGATTCACATCAAAAGCCACTACCTGGGGATGTAATCATGAGAAATTTGCACGTGATACGTTTATAGATGTACATAAGGAATCTCATGAAAATGTTAAAGTACACGACACAGGTTTTTTCATAAATCCAAGTGTGCCATTCTTGGGTGCTTCTCCCGATGGCCTTGTTTCTTGTGATTGTTGTGGTGTCAGTGTAATTGAAGTGAAATGTCCATTCTGTGTGAAAAGTGACATGTTGGACAGTGTATCCTATTTGGAGAAGGACAGTGAAGGGAAACTGACACTTAACCGAAACCACCAGTATTTCTACCAGGTGCAAACTCAACTTGGGGTGTGCAAACTGGAATCTGTCTATTTAGTTGTTTGGACAGAAAACGATTTGCATGTTGAGTGCATTTTATTTGATGAAGAGTTTTGGGACACAATATGCCAGAAAAGCAAGAATATTTTTGACACAGCCATTATGCCAGAGTTAGTTGGCAAGTTTTACACAAGGCTTTCATCTACCATGGCCAATGTGTCCTCGCAACCTGGAGTATCTACCTCGGCTGAATCACATGGCTCTGATTGTGCTGCAAGTGCCAGTGGCCATGAAGAAACCTGGTGTTTCTGTGGCCAGGTTGAGTTTGGAAAGATGATTTTGTGTGACAATGCAAAATGTCATATTAAGTGGTTTCACTACTCGTGCATTAATGTCATGGTTGCACCAAAGGGAAAATGGTATTGCCCAAAGTGCCAAAAGCTACCTAAGTTTGAGCCAAAAATGGGAAAGAAACCTTTGAAGTAAAAAAACAAAACTGTATTTTTTAGTGGACTGTTGTGACGTTACGCACTTCCGCCACTTTGTTTTAATGTTGGTTAAAACAATATTTAATTTATTTAGAAACGTGTACCTTTTTTGAAACTGTTCTTTAAATATTTTTAGCATTTGATTTCAAGTTGGTGAGATTTTTCAATGCTATACTGACAAAAAAAGTTGTAAAACTCAAATTACATACAAAATTATGTTCGCACTATAGTATACTGTATATACTATAATTTATAGTTATGTATAGTTTATAAGCTATCTGTTCTGATAACTGTGTGGTTTTCCTTTAATAAATCTGTGTTCTGATGATAGTGTTATGATGTGTTCTCTTCCACAACAATACATTAACAAAAACTGTAAATTAACAACCATTTATAAATAATTTTAGGCTATATAGTCTTTTTATTGACAAAGTGCATATAAAAATATTCTTCAGTCAAAATCAACAATGGATGGGCAAAGGTTAACCAGAGCACAACAGACAAGTCCAATCTTATCAATGGTACAATAACCATCACTATCTTTGCACATCAAGAAATCAATTGGTAATATCCCCCCCAAGATGGTATATTTCTGGCGCACGCTACCAATTACACGCTCAACATGAATCCTGACATGGGCAATTTTTCTTGTGGTTTCTAAGTCAACAGGAGCCAACTGTGACTTTCCACGAGTGAAGGCTGGAATTTTTACATGAGCCATTATACAACCCAAAGTGGCTTGAATATTAAAGCCACGGTCAGCAAGGACAAGATCACCAGGAACTATGTTGTCCAAAAAGCCACAGTTTTCAGTTAGGTATTTGTCACTGACTCTTCCTCCCCATGCATTTGAAATGTAAGACACTGTGCCCTGTGGTGTAATTCCAATCAAGAATTTAACTGTGTTATGGTGCTTGTAGGAAGACCATGTTTCTGCTCTGGCTATAAGGTTAGACGGACGTTCTATAAAAACCTCAAAACAGTCAATAATAACAGCACATTTTTTCCCAAAATGTTTCCTGAATTGCATTGGCATAGTTTTTTGTAAATGCTCTCTTTCTGGCCATATGATAAGTGGTTTCATACGAATAAACATGACATCAATGACATCAGTGACTATCCTAGAAGCAGTGGCTATTGATACGTTAAATGCATATGACAGGAAGGTCGTGGAAACATTAAGCCTAAGGCGCATCAGTGTCAGCATCAACTGCTTAAACTTATCAAGTGACTTCTTCACAGGGAGGTGGGGACTAAGGAATGTGAAGACTACCAACAGTATCTGGTATGTAGGTAGGCCAGTGAAAAATAAAACCTTTTCATCATTATCAACAAATGCACTTTGGTCATAGGTAGTGGACAAATGTGCAACATCAGAGCACAACTGGATGTTTTCAGTTCTAAGATTTTGAAGTTCGCTGGTCATAGCCTCAATTAAATCACCAGTCAATTCACTTTGAGTCTCTGTGCTGCACAAATTGCTGCTGATATAACCACTTGTAGTAGGGTCATCAGTCTCAGAATCATCAGTCTCTGTAGCAACTCCAGCACCAGCAGCAGCATCAGCAGCAGCTTCTCTCAGTCTCTGCTGGGTTCTATTCCCACGACGGCTGTAGCGTGATGATGTCCCAGCTTTTTCAGGAGACCTTTGCTGACCTGTCATTCCGACAGATGGCACCCAATCTGGGTCATCCTTTTGATAAAGGTCAGACCTTTTACCTGGAATACAATGAGAAATACAGCACATTGTAGCTCTACATTTTAAGAACTGTGTTGCTACTGTAGCAGGCTATTAAATATGATCCTAATCAGATATTAAGTCAATAATGCAACATAAAAACATGTCACTTACCTGACAAGAAATGCGCCGAACAAATTCGGACGTTGTCCAGATTTTTGCCACGTAGATCCTGGTTCAGCTTCGCTAACCACAAGCGCCTCCTTTCCTCTGACAACTTTTGGCATTGTTCTCCTTGATTAGTTATAACTTTTGGCAGTCTGTAATACTCCAAATGTTTTTCGCGGTCTGACCGATTGGTACAGCCAAAAACACGGCAATAATTTACCATTTTCCACGAAGATATTCGGGATCTACTGCGGCGTGCGCTTTATTTACCTTGGCGTGCGGTTTATTTACCTTGCCGAGTACCTCCAACATGGCGACTGCCGGATTGATGACGGGCTGATGACGCGCCGTGAAAACCCTCTATGAATGTGGTTACTACTGATAAAATAACAAAATCGCTCCGAAATGTAATCAGTTTAAGAAAACGTTTCAGAAAAACAACAACGTGGCAAATATTCAATTAGTTTCCTCTTAAAAGACTATTTCTCGCAGATAAATAATAATGTGGCGAGCAGCGCGGGAAGGAAGAGACGGGAGCCGCTGTTTTCCAATATCTTTACTACCCGTACTTACTAGCCTTAGTTTGAGTACGTAGGGCGTTCAAATTCAGATCTGGCTAAAATAAGTGTACTGAAAGGACCCGGATGGTGTACTCAAAACGGTCAAATCGCGAATTGTAGATCAATGTAGACTTTTCGTACTCAACGGCAGCCATCTTGTAGTTTTTATAGCTTTTTATAGCTGCCAGGCTTAAAGGTGCGTTCACACCAAACGCGACATTTGCCGCCCGTTCGCGTTATCGCCGAAGTTTTGTCGCCCGACAAATCATAATCTGTGGCTGTGCAAGTTAGTCGTGATTGTAATTTACGGTTAGTGCACCACAGAGTATTCGATTTGGGACAACACTTACATCGGAAAATTAGCGCACTTATTGAGTGCGGTACTTACTACGTTTAAGTGTACTCATTGAAGTATAGATATTGGAACTCAGCAGGTTAAGCGGTTATGCAACTCTCGCACCCCTTACACCGCACGACTACCATGGACATTAAAAAAAAATTAAATCCACAAACAACATATGTGTAATAGAGGGCATATAAAGACTTGGACCAGAAAATAATGACTTTCTCTCCATTGAAACACATTCATATTTTACAATCTCAGAGATCGAGGTCTACCGGAAGGGGTGGGCTCACGAGCACTATAATTTAGGTTATGACGAACAACGATTTTGATTCTTTGAGGTATGGTCGGCTCGTGCTAGGTATGACTCGGAGAGTGCCGGTAAATGTTCAACACGTGGTTTATTCTAACTGAGACTACAAGGTAAACAAGCTTGCGTTCTGGAGGTGGTTCATGAAACATCTGCCGAACACAGGTAACAACTGTTTATATTGGGAGTTGGCGGAATGATAAATAACTTATCTACAAAATCATAAAACCTTAAACGGTGTTGTCCATTTCGTGAAAGAAGAAACCATTCATAACTGCTGTTAGCTTGACACATGTCATCAGAAACAGCATAGACTAAAATAATTTACATCATTTCCCCCTTTGAGGCTGAAAGACTCACATAATGTTATGTAAACAAAATGCACATAAATTGCCATAGGACAGCAAATGACAATGTAAGAACATCATGTACAAAAATGCACCCGGGAGAGGCAGTCGGCTACAAAATTGTCTTTGCTGGCCACGTGCAGAATGTCAGTGGTGTACTCGGAGATGGTGGAGAGCTGACGCTGCTGTCGACCAGACCATGGCTCCGAAGACTTGGCCATGGCGAACGTCAGCGGCTTGTGGTCAACGAAAGCCGTGAACTGACGGCCCTCCAACAGGAAACGGAAATGACGGGTGGCGAGGAAAAGAGCCAGGAGCTCCCTGTCAAAGGCGCTGTATTTCCTCTCGTTGTCACGGAGCTTCCTGCTGAAAAAGGCCAACGGTTGCCAGGCTCCGCCCACCCACTGTTCACATACAGCCTCCATGGCGTAATCAGAGTCGGTCGGAGATAGGTGTGCCAGCAGAGCAGCGTTGGCCAGCGCGGTCTTGGCAGCATCGAAGGCAGCAGTCATCTCTGGGGACCAATCCAACACGTCCGCCGGCCTCCTGCCCCGCAAGGCGTCGTACAAGGGTTGCATGAGTTTGGCCACATGGGGGGGGGAAACGGTTGTAGAAGTTCACTATGCCCAGGAACTCCTGCAGGGACTTCACAGTGCGAGGGCGTGGGAAACTGGCGACGGCGTCCACCTTGGCAGGGAGGGGAACAGCCCCCTGCGGGGTGACATGGTGGCCGAGGAAAGTGATGGACGACCGACCAAACTCGCATTTGGCCGGGTTGACGATGAGACCATGCTCACTGAGCCGACCAAACAGCTGCCGTAGATGCATCAGGTGGTCGTCTGTGGACGCACTAGCCACGAGAATATCGTCCACTAAACAAACAGCAACGGTATGTCCCGCAGCACAGAGTCCATGAGGCGCTGAAATGTCTGCGCCGCACCCTTGAGGCCGAAAGGCATCCGCAGAAAATAAAAAAGGCCAAAGGGTGTGATGACTGCCGTCTTGGGGACATCCTGCGGGCGGACGGGTAACTGATGGTAACCGCGCACCAGGTCCACCTTCGAAAAGATGGCGGCGCCTGCCAGGTGGGCGGAGAAGTTCTGAATGTGCGGCACTGGGTACCGGTCGGGGGTGTTGGCATTGTTCAGGTGACAGAAATCACCTCAGGGACACCAACCGCCATCAGCCTTGGTCACCATGTGCAGGGGGGAGGCCCACAGACTTTTGGAACGGCGCACGATACCGAGGCGCTCCATGTTGGCAAACTCCTCCCTGGCGAGCTTGGCAGAGTCGAGGCGCCGGGCTCGTGCATAGACTGGGGGGCCAACCGTGGTGATGTAGTGCTCCACGCCATGCTGAGCCACCGCCGATGAAAACGCGGGCGTGGTGATGTCAGGAACTCAGCAAGCAGGCGTTGATACCGGTCCCCGGTGGCAAACGTGTTCCACAGACAAAGCGCCCCCACCCCTCCCAACGTGCAGCAGTATGAAGCAAAAGAGAGAGCGTCGATCAGGCGGCAGTTCATAACATCCACCAACAGTCTGTAAGCGCAGAGGAAATCTGCCCCCAGGAATGGCGTAGACACAGCGGCCATGACGAAGTCCTAGCCGAAACGTCACCCGCCGAAACACACTTCCACATACCTCGTGCCATAGGTACGAATGGGTGTGCCGTTGGCGGCGTCCATCGGGGGGCCACGCCCGCCAGCCATGGTGGCCACAGGCTTCGCCGGCAGGATGCTGCGCTGAGCCCAAGAATCGACCAGCAGCCGCCGGCTGGACAAGGTGTCAGTGACAAACAAAAGCTTGCAGTCACGGCCAGCGCTCACAGCCGCTAATGAGCGGCGGCCCGGGCTTTTCCCAGGGACCCAAAACTGCAAGGCTGACGACAATGCTTGGCCTTGGCCCCAAACCTGGAATGGTAATAACACCACCCGTCGTCACGCTGTCGGCGGGCCGTCATAGCAGCTGCGGTGTCCGGGTCATACCCCGGGGGTGGAAGCGGGAAGACGTGTGCTGGGGGGGGCAGCAGCGCATGGACAAACTGCTGCCTGTTGGCGAGGAAAATCCTGTCTGCCTCCACATCCAGCGTCTGGTAGTCCCTGGAGGAAAAGAGGGGGGAGCTGGCCAGTGCGGTGCGCACGGGTGCTGGAAGCTGCCACAGGAAAATGTGGGCGAAAAGGAACGACGGATCCGCCGAGCCCAGCGAAGCCAGCATCCTCTCCATTAACTCGGACGGCTTGCTTTCGCCCAGGCCGTTCAGGGAAAGCAGGCGGTCCACCTTCTCCAGCTCCGACAGTTCAAAGAGGTTCAACAGGAACGTTTTGAGTGTGTCGTACTTGCCGACAGCTGGAGGAGCCTCCAACCGCGCCATAGTCCTGGCCGTCGTCGAGGCATCTAAGGCCGCTACAACGTGGAAATACTTTGTAACGTCCTGTGTTATTCCTCTCAGCTGGAACTGGGCCTCGATGTGTTGAAACCACGGCCGTGGGTTGTGCTGCCAAAAGTCCGGTAAGTTGACGGTGGCAGCGTAGATAGCACCGACATTAACCGCGATGTCAGCCGCGCCGCCAGCAGCGGCCGGCGCCGCAGCAGCTGCATGTTCACCACCATCAACGTGAGACATAACCCAGCCGTATCCAACTCGTGTCGGGGTCACTAATTGTGGAGTGCAATAAATGAGGAGACAAGAGACGGATATGCGTTGAGTCGGCTTTACTCTCCACTTCAATATAAAACTTCACATCAAACGCGAGTGAGGTCAAAACGGGGACACCAGGTTAAAACCGCAACTCTGTTACGTAACCCTTTCCCTTAAAGGTACAGTCCCTTGGTGAATGTCTCTTAATCGTACTTGTGGGTCACCACATTCTCATGTTTCCCAAAGCCTGTGTTTTGAAACTTGTGTGTTGCTACTTTTTGACCTCACCATAGTTTATCACCTACTTTATCCTGTTGTTTGTGGATTTTACAGTGAGGCATTTCTTTGTGCAGACAGGGATATTGTTCTTTCATATGATTTTGTATGCTATTTTGTATAGATTTATGCAATAAACACTAAGTGATGATAGGGCTATGATGTTTGTCCATGTAGGCCTACAGTAAACTAAGAAACGGGAAAGTAAAGTAATAAGTAGTGAAGTTACTTTTCAAATGCAGTAACTAGTAAAGTAATCTCATTACAGAAGTAACTAGTAATAAGTAACTAATTATTAATTACTTTTTTTGAGTAACTACCCCAACACAGACTGTAAGTAATCATACAAAATGGGCACAGCATCAGGGTTGGGGAATATAAATTACATCTGAATTGCATCATCAAAACTAACTACTAAAAAAGAATAGTGATTCCAAGTTATTTGTTAGTTATATTTGTGTTATACTCAGCTTTGATGGTGTTGTATGGGCACCGGTGCCAGGCTGGCCCTTTTGACCACAGTCATAGCAGGAGTCATTATGACGTGGTGATTGGCCTTGCCGTGATTTTTGTCTTCTTCCGCCTCCACTTGGGTGTGACCAGCCAGGATACTGGTGTGGAGGTTGTTGGTGGCACTGGTTCCAGTAATGGCCCTTTTGACCACAGTCTTAGTTAGGGGTGGCATGTTGACGTGGTGATGAACCCCGTCCTCTTCCACGTCCACCTTGGTATGACCTGCGATGATACTGGTATGGAGGTTGTTGGTATTGTCGGTTTTGCCATTGTTCAGGTTTATTCTGGGTATTGGGATAGGGCTCTTGAGGTTGCAGCTGTTGAGAGTATTGTGGTCCGTTGTTCAGTGGGGGCAGAAGTGCACAATAGGGGAGAAATTGCGGCCTCTGCTGTTGAGGGGGCGGGGCCTGTCGTTGTTGAGTCTGTTGATGTCTGTTTGAACCGTGGATGACCCCTGTGGAGAGCCTTTCCTGTTGATTATTCTTGCGTCGGGTTGCTGGGTCTGTTTTTCCAGGGTTGATGTGGAGGTCAGGAGGTTGAACATTGGTTCTGGTGTTGCCGAGCTGGAGCTGGACCTCTGCGCCCAACATGGTCATTCGTCCGTGGAGGGTACTTTCCAACCACCATGATGGTTGTTGATGTTTTGTTGGTCTTCTTTTGTCACCTAGTAGCGATGGGTGAGTTGGAGCAGTGGGGGTAGGAATGGTGGATGGGTTTTTAGGGTTGGGAACATATGGAGGGGGTTGGGTTGATGATTGTTAAAACAATTAAAGTTGGTGAATCAAAACACTGTAATTAAAATGTATCCATAATACATGCGTGTTCTGCAGATCTTAACTAGGGAATGGCTCCCCTTATCTCAGCATACACACACAATCACTCAAACTTAAAGTCACACACACTACACAAAAACAGACCATCTACTCCTAACACATACAGTATGCCTCTAGAGACGTTTATGTGGATTAGGTTACGTCTGCTTTGGACAGTCACACTCCCACAGGGTCCTTTGGGCGGGCCTCACATCCTCAGTTTGGTGAAGTGTGAACTTCCCTGAACTCAACTATTATAATTATAAAATATAGTTATATTATACCCCACCGCAGAGCGTCTAATCACATTTACATCATGAAATGAAACCGCCAATGTGAACGTCTTTTGAGACGGACCGGTTTTTATAAATTAACAGGTGGATGGAATCTTTGTCTTTAGTCACCAAGCAGATGTGTACAATTGGAATGGTGCTATACTAAATGTTTTACCTCATATGCATCAGCAGATAATGCATCAAACAAAGTTTAAGTCAGGCATCATACGTTATTTAATTTAATGTGTGTGTGTGTGTGTGTGTGTGTGTGTGTGTGTGTGTGTGTGTGTGTGTGTGTGTGTGTGTGTGTGTGTGTGTGTGTGTGTGTGTGTGTGTGTGTGTGTGTGGGGGGGGGGGGGGGGGTGTCTGGGTAGTGTCCCCACCAAAGCTCAGACCAAACCTACGCCCTTGGCTAAATGAATTATCAAGAGAGAGAGAGAGAGGGTGAGGGTACAGACGAGGTGTGAAAGGGTGGAAGGAATAGTGGGGGAGAGAACAATAGGTGTGAGCAAATTGAGCGGGGGAGGGAGGTTCGGGAAGGTTGAGGCCCCGTCCACACAAAGCCGATTTTTTGGTGAAACGGCATAAGTAGGTAAGAGTAGACATAATTGTGGCGACCGTGGGCGTGGTCGCCAAGTTCACGGTGCCGCAAAGGACCCCTGCGGGGGGGGGGGGGGGTTAGGACCGTCGCAAGTTGGACCTCTGGCGCCCTCCTAGGTCCATTGTGGCAGAGACATTGTGTGGGGTTTGTTTGTCTATGGGTGGGTTAGCGTTG
Organism: Pollachius pollachius; assembly: GCF_949987615.1. NCBI lineage: Eukaryota > Metazoa > Chordata > Actinopteri > Gadiformes > Gadidae > Pollachius > Pollachius pollachius. Next base: position 18,917,053 of record NC_136936.1, read on the forward strand.
CTGTGTGGGTTGAGTTATTGTTCTCGACACCGTCACCAAGACGTTTATGTTGATTAGTTATGTTGAGTGTGTTTTGGTGTGTCGTGTGTGTGTTCATTAAAGGCAACTCTCGTAGTCGTGTGGTGTAAGGGCTGCGAGAGTTCCATAACCGCTTAACCTGGGCTCCCATCTCGTTCTTCCCGCGCTGCTCGCCACATTGGTGTCAGAAGTGGGATTGGCCTGCGCACGCGGTGGGGGACTCGAGAACGACGGTCGAGCCCATAGAGAACGATGCACCCTGTGTTATGGGAGCGCAGCGCCCCCCTGTGGCCACGACTGAAAGGGCCGGAGAACCAGCAGCTGCCTACCGCCCCCTGGTGGCAAGGACAGCGGTTAGGCTGCCGAAGTTCTCCGGGGCAGCGGCACTGGAGCCATACCTGGCTCAGTTCCGTCTTGCTGAGTGGCACAACGGCTGGGGTGTCAAGGAGGCCATTGTCCACCTTCAGGCCCTGACCAGAGCGCTGGCCTGGGAGGGTATGGCAGCACGGGTGCTGCTCGACCTGGACCAAGCGGACCAGCGAGTCCTTCAGGCCCTGATCAGAGCACTGGAGAGGCGGTTCGGTGAGCGAATCTTCAGCAACCAGAGCCGGCAGTTGCTGGCTTCTCACCGCCGCAAGGAGGAGAGCCTGGGGGTCTACGCTGCTGATGTCCAGCTCTTGACCCGACGCGTCTACCCGGAATTCCCCGCGGCTGCACGGGAGGCCCTGGCGTTCCGCGCCTTCCTGCGGGGACTGGTGCCGGAGTGTCCGGGGCAACATGTCCGCCTCGCCGAGCCCTAGACCCTCGATGCAGCTCTGGACCAGGCAGAACGGGCTGAGGTGGAGCTCGGCCGCCGCTGTGGTGGTGCATCCGTGGACACGGCTGGGGCAGCCCTCCCCTCAGCACAAAGGACGTGGGGGTCAAGTCCAGGCAGTGGAAGGGCCGGGTCCGGACGGCCACCCTTCCCGCCACCGAGACGGCTGAGGCTTCCCATGCACTGTGGCTGCACGACAGGCCTGACCGTGAGCCGCAGCAGTGTCAGCAGCTGGGGCTGGTCGAGGACTGCGGTGGACGGGGCAGCGTGCCACCCATCCTCATCCCAGCCGCCGGTGTGGCCGTCGAAGGGCCAGACGTCAGAGGGCGGCGGAGGACGGGGTGCCCAAATGGCGCTCCAGAGCCCCCCTACAGCGGAACCTGGTGGGGGCCCCGATGAAAGTGGTCCCCAACCACACCCCCGGGGCTTCTGCGGACTGTTGGAGACGGGCGTCCCAACCAGGGAGGAAGGCTGCGCCGCAACGGGGCCGCCGCTGGCGCCGGCCCCCTGAACCCTCGGGACTATGCGTTGGGTGTTGGGGTCGTCGGGACGTCTGACCCCTAAGGTGGGGGGTGTGTGGCGACCGTGGGCGTGGTCACTGAGTTCAGGGTGCCGCAAGGGATCCTGGGGGGGGGGGGGGGTTAGGGCCGTCGCAAGTTGGACCTCTGGCGCCCTCCTAGGTCCATTGTGGCAGAGACATTGTGTGGGGTTTGTTTGTCTATGGGTGGGTTAGCGTTGTGTAACCAATTTTAGGAGTGTAAAAGTGAATTACAGTATAATATAAGTTGGACTAACAATAAGACCAGGACCAGAATCAGAAGAGACCAAATTCGAGAGGAGCCACTATACTGAGCAACAACAATGAGGCAGACACAAGAGTAACAATTGAGTAGCCACTCTTATATTTTACAGTGAACAAAGTAATTTGTCTGGTTCGTACAAAATGCAAAATATTATACCAAACAGTAAGAAAAAAAAAAAATAGTGTGCACACTTAAAACAAAAATGTCTGTTGGGGCCCTTAAAATAAAAGGAGTTGTTGAAAGTTCACCTGATTCCAAGGTTCCTTGTAGTGTAATGTGAGTGTGTTATTTGTGTGAATGAGTGTGTACGTGAATATCTCCTCGGTGCTAATCTTCTATCAGGGTAGTTGGCTCGCCATCTTTCACAGCAGGAAGTTGTCCTGAACCTCAGACTCTCAGTCCTCTAAAAAACCTGACCTGTAGACAGGGTCACACAATACATTCAACACTATCCATTCTCAGATGCATCATTAGGGATATCAGATGTCAAAAGATGCACACAATTACATCTTATTCTGACAAATCTTCATCTCTATTCAATTCTCAAATCTCTATCTTTGTTGTACAACGTTCAATCTTTAGTGTATCATTCATGAGAACTAAATATTAAAGTGCTCACACATTTACCTGTTCATGTGAACAGTTTAAATAATACTTATGGCAAGTAACCATTAACATACAAAACCATTAATTATAAACATCTGAACCATGTGCAAATAACATAACAGTACACATTTTGAGGTAAACTCAGAGGTATTAAAGAATTGTGCTTAGTTCACTCTTACACTATAGGCCTTTTCATGTCCGAGATCTGCACCAAAAACTACCCTCTAATTGCTTTAAACTCAGTTGGAATAACATAAATGTCTTCAATAAATTGCACAATACAAAATAAACTATTGTTTTATATCCATCACATTCACAACATATCAAATTACTCTTTTTTCCCAAATATCACCACTGCTTTCTTTCAGCACACAGAAAACAGGAAAATAGCACCAGAGCAGCTAAAGAGCAAATTTCTCACCGTTGCTCTGTGTATCAAGGTGGAGCATGCCGATGCCGAACCTCGTAGCAGCTCTCCGGAGGACAGGCAAGCAGTTAGCCTGCTAAGCACAGAGCTAGCATTAGCATGGACACCGACGGTAAGCGTCAAGCTATCTTTTCATCGGATAATTAACACGTCTTACCGACGTAACTCTCCTTCGTTCAGCCACTTGTCTCCAGACCTCCACTGGGTAAGTGCTCCGACTCTTTTTTCCTTTTTCACAGGTTTCACTCTGGGTTTTTTTCTCTAGTTTTCCTCTTCTCCTTAACACACAGCTGCCCTCGCTTCCCGGGCCGAGATCCGAAAAGACCGGAAGAGCAACGCGACTGCACTTCCTCTCCGAGCCGACAGGCTGAGCGTGGCCTGCGTAGCTTCTGATTGGCTGCTGAGAACTAGGTACCTCACGTGGGACCATGCGAGTTGAAATTAACAGTGTTTCTTACACCTGGTTACAGTTGCTGTGTGGGTTGAGTTATTGTTCCCGACACCGTCACCAAGTCGTTTATGTTAATTAGTTATATTGAGTGTGTTTTGGTGTGTCGTGTGTGTGTTCATTAAAGGCAACTCTCGTAGTCGTGCGGTGTAAGGGGCGCGAGAGTTGCAGAACCGCTTAACCTGGGCTCCCATCTATTACGTTTTATATTAAAATAAATAAACTTAATAGATTAAAGCTACTTATTGGTAATTTAGCAGACGTCGTCGGTCTCAAGGATGTTACTTGTTGCTCTGGCACTCTGCGCACGTGCATGGCTTGCGGTCCCTTCCCTCATTTTTTCTTCCCTCGTAGCACTTTTTTAGATAAAATATTTTTTATTTGGAAATGTTAAGGAGCACAGAATGCACTGAGCACACATTTTAACTAACCTATTCATAGTTATTTTCTTTTTTTTTTTTAATATATACATACAGAAAACAAATTCATCCCACCCGCCCCACCCACTTGTACACACGGCTAGAATAAAAAAAATAAAGAAATAGATAAATAAATAAATATCTATATATATGTATTATATATATATATATACATAGTAAATTTGCTAGTAAGCAAGGATAACACACACGTTATTTGACACGCTTTGTCAAATAACATTATGTGCTTGTTGACATGCACACTCACAAATACTATACACGTTATATGCTGACATGACTGCAACAGTCTTCCATAAGTACACATATCTTTCATCCGAAAAGCAGTTTCCAGTTCGATTGGCCTGGAAGTGGCCGAGTCAGTTATTAACCCAGAGAGAACTGAGATAAGTAAATAAATAACTACTGTACACTTAATGATTTAGGCTCCTAGTGCTATAGATATTGCTTTGGGGTATCAGGTATAGTTTTAAGTTTTCCTATGTATGTCAAAACCGGATCCCAGGTGGAGTAGAATTTGTCCCTTGATCCTCTAAGTGAATATTTTATTTTCTCTATTTGTAGTAAGTGCATCAGGCCACTCATCCACAAAGACACTTTGGGAGGGTTTTCTGATTTCCAATGTAATAATATTCTTCTGCGTGCAATCAGTGTCACGAAGGCCAGTATGGTTTTATAGGTTTTCCCTAGTATAGAATGTTTTCAGTCTGTGTTACCAAATACTGTATGGCTGCTGGTGCATTGGGTTGGAAATCAATATTGAGCGCCTAAGATAATGTTTTAAAGATCATAGACCAGTATGTAACCAGGGCAGGACATGACCAAAACACATGGGTTAAGTTGGCAGGGGTGTGGTGACATCTGGCACCACCGGCATCTGAATTAGTTTATATTTGAGCCAATCTCGCTTTGGAATACTGAACCCGGTGTAGAACTTTAAAATGTGTATTAAACTTTGTTTTGCACAAGAGTCTTTGTACAGCACAGTTCCACGTGTCATCATCCATGTCTTCCAACCACTCATCTGCCCAGTCCGCCTTTATCTTCGTGGTGGATATGTTCTTAAGAGAAGCTATACAATCATGTATTCTAAAAGTAAGCCTTTTTTAATTAAACGGGGACTCTAGCATTTTATCTAAGCCTGGCACTGAGGAGACATTTGGAAAGTTGGGGTCATGACACATAAGGAAATGGCGTGCTTGAAAATATCTAAATAAGCTGGATCGGGGAAGGCCAAATTTGTGTGATAAGATGTCCAAGCTTGCGTATACACGGTTTATGTACGTATCTTTAAACTTAGAAATGCCTAGTCTACGCCAAAAAGAGAATGTAGTATCTAATTTAGCTGGGAGGAAGAGGTGGTTATTGCATATAGGACTTAAGCTAAGAATATTTTTAAAACCAAAGTACAGTCTAATTTGAAACCATGATCTTCAGGGTATTAATGACAATTGGGTTGTTTGTGAACTGGGAAATAAATAGGGGGAGACTGGAAGTGACCAGAGCCGTGAGAGATGTTGAGGTGCACATAGTAGATTCGTAGTAGAACCAGTCTGTATTTGGCGTATGAAGCCAAAACATTATTTTTTGAACATTTGCAGCCACATAGTAATTGAAAAGATTAGGAAGAGCTAGGTCTCCCTGTAATTTAGGTCTCTGTAGGAGATCTATACGTACCCTAGGATTCTTTCCATTCCATATAAGAAATAAAAGCTCTATCAATACATTTAAAGAAAGATCTAGATAGGAAAAGTGGGATACATTGGAACAGAGGAATTTGGGGAGCACACTCATCTTAATGCAATTCACTTTTCCTGCCAAGGACAAGTGAAGTGATCTCCATTCCTTTAGATCTAATTTTACTTTAACTAGTAGAGGAGCAACAGTTTCCTGGTAAAGGTTTTTCATATCGCTTGTGATGTTGATGCCCAAATATTTAAAGCCATTTCTAGACATTTTAATTGGTAAAACATTATCCTGGATTTGAAGAGCCAAGTTATTAACAGGGTAGCATTCCCTTTTACTTAAGTTCAGTTTATTTCCAGAAAATTGATCAAATCTTAGCAAAGCATGGGTGATATGAGGTACACTAAGAGTAGGGTCCGAAACGAATAATAATAAATCATCAGCATATAGGCTTAGTCTATGTTCTTCTCCTCCTCTAAAAAGTCCACTTATTGATGGCAATGATTTGAATGTGATGGATAAGGGCTCTATGGCCAGGGCAAATAAAAGTGGACTGATTGGACATCCCTGACTGCAGTGTTGGGAAAGTTCACTTTCTACGTGAACTAGTTCAAAGTTCAGTTCACAAATTTTTAAATGAAATAGTTTAGTTAAACGTTCATAATTCAAAAATTTTAACTAAGTCCACAGTTCCAAAATATGAACTAGTTCATAGTTCTTTTTTTCAATATGTTGCTGTTTGTTGTTTGGTTGTAGTCTTTATGCTCGGTTATAGCCCTTCTGTTGGGACGGAGAACCGAGCGAAAAGACTACAACCAAACGTAAACAGCCCCCCTTTCCATTTCCGGCCAACAAGCAATGATTCTAGGAGGTATTCTAGTCCGCTGAGCTATGAACCAGAGATCTATCTCTTATGGATTGTACATATTTATAATTCGAAATTCTTCTCAGCCTTTATACCACAGATACTTTAGGGTCTATAGCATATAACCGCATTGTCTGATTACAGTTTGTTTAATTTTTCACAATTTAACAGTTCTCGTTTTGAAGAATAATCACCGAGCCATTTGTTTCAAGGGGAATCGCGACAGTCTATACTTTCAACATAAAGTGTACATATTTATAATTTGAAATTCGTCCCAGCTTTTATACGACAGATACTATATGGTTTATAGCATATAACCGCGTTTTCTGATTACAGTTTAATGTAACAGTAAGCTGACAACACCGCAACTGCAAATTAACCACACAGAGATAACCATGGCAACCGGTCAAACAACACGGCGTTCTGCGCGCACATCCGCCGTGTTGATAAACAAATAACAACCCTATTGAACGAAGTTAAACCGAGTGAGCGTGCCGTTCACAGACACCAGAATGAACGAGTTTACAGTAACGTTCATCAGGCAGTAATACAGTACGTTCAGTTCACGTTCGCCCAAAATATGAACGAGTTCATGAACTATCGTTCAATGAACGCGTTCAGGCACAACGCTGCCTGACGGGTCCCTCTTGATAGAGTGAAGTACTGTGATTGCCTACCGTTTGCAACCACAGACGCCTTGGGTGAATGAACGAGTTTGCAGTTCACGTTCAGTTCACGTTCGCCCAAAATATGAACGAGTCCATGAACTATCGTTCAATGAACGCGTTCAGGCACAACGCTGCCTGACGGGTCCCTCTTGACAGAGTGAAGTACTGTGATTGCCTACCGTATGCAACCACAGAGGCCTTGGGTGAGCTATAAAGGAGTTGAATCCATGAAATAGAATTTAACCATAACCAAATTTCTTTAAACACATGAATAGATATTCCCACTCAACCCTATCAAAAGCTTTCTCTGCGTCCAGCGAGATGAGCACTTTTAACTTCTATAAGTAAGTCGTTTTCCCACACTCCGAAGGACACACGGCTTGACCCCCATTACTCGACAGGGCAGCTGCCCAGGCCAGGGGACAGCTCTTTCATGCGGTAGCATGGAGCGTGAAGCGGGCCGAGGTCTCCCATCCCGGTGGAATGCAGGAGCACCACATGCCCCGCAATGCTCCGGAGAGTTTGTTCAGAATCTGTAGAGCAAGATGCCAAGCATTCCAAACCATATTTATTTTAGGCTACTTCGTCAAAATAATCTTTTGGCATTGCAAGCTATATTATATGTAGGCTATATGAGTATATACTCTATACATCATATTTTGGCAATATATGATAGCTACAGTAAATAAATAAATAAAAGGAAAAATATATATATTTTTTATTTTATGTGTGTTGAGTATCCCATAGCCAACACACATAATATAATATGGGATAACGTAGCCTAGCTATTGTACATGCATTACAAATTCAACGCCACATAAGCATCTCCTCTCAACTATGGACACGAGGTGACAGCAAATCACTGGACAAGCTTTTTATAGTTCACCCCTTTATCCTGCTGCATTTCTTTCTTTTTTTCCATTTTCCATTGTACTTTTAAAAAACATGTATTGAGTATAAGTATGAGCGTATTTAGCTTTACATTTCTAAATGAATCTAACATGTATTAGACATACTGTTCATAA